>NW_027529428.1:18587767-18652441 GCF_008692635.1 Crocuta crocuta | reverse complement strand
AAGCCCCGAAGCCCCGTCACCCCCGCCGCGGCCCTAATCGTTCTCCGCGAGCAACCTGGTGCCGCTCTGACGCCGCGCCGGCACCGCGGCACCGGCGGCACCAAGTCTCCAGGCCCACGGATGATGCCGCCCGGAGCTCGGCCCCGGGCCAGGGCGCGGCCTGTCCAGGGAAGTCCTGAACTCCCCCGCACCCCCGCCAGGTGGACCCGGGGCGCGGCCACGAGGGCCTCTCCTCTCCAGTCTCCCGCGCTCTGCAGGGGCTCTCGTTTCTGCTCGCTCCCGCACGGACCCCGGCTCTGCCCCCAAGCAGGCACCCAGCAGCACCTCGATCCCCAGCTTCTCCGTCCGCACGGTCCGGTCTACCTCCTGCACCTCTTCCTCGTCTGCCCACACCCCTGCTCAGAACAAAGCCACACCCCTTCTCATTTAAAAGGAATCCCTCTATTTCCACCAGGACCGGAGACCCTGGGTCACCATACTGTTTATTCCCTCTGGGCCGCGGGCCCCTCCTGCTTACGGGGTCTCCTTTCGCTGGTGAGCATGCTCCCTTCATTTCACTGGCACAGGGCCCCTGGCAAACACGTCAAGTACGACGACAGCACAAATCGGCCTTTCAGAAACAATGTTTGGTTGTCTACTGACAGCAATACCACATTTCCTTCCGCCCCCCCCCCCTTTGTATTATGTTTTCTTCACTGAAGTCGTTGACACACAATTTTGTCACTTTCAGGTATACAACAAGGTGACTCAACATTTACATACGTGAAGACACAATCACCACAACAGGTCTAGAAACCACCCGTTACCATGTGAAGTTACTGTAACGCTACTGGTGGTTTTCTCTGTGCCGTACTGAACATCCCATGACCATTTATTTTATAGCTGGAAGTTTATACGTCTACACCTCCTGACTGACTTCATCCTTCTCCCACCTCCCACCACTGGAAGCCACTCGTTGGTTCTCTGTAATCATGACTCTGTTTCTGTTTTTTTGTTACTTGTTTTGTGCCTTAGAGTCTACATCTAAGTAAAAGGCAGATGTCTTTCTCTGACTCTGATCACTGAGCATAATACACTCTAGGTCCAGCTGTGCTGCTGCAACTAACAAGATCTCATTCCTTTTTATGGCTGAGTAACACACCAGTGCATGTGTATCACATCTTTATCCATTCACCCATCAATGGACACCTGAGTCGCTTCCATATCTCAGGTATTCTAAATAATGCTGCAATAAACATGCGAGTGCAGGTACCTTTCCAAATTAGTATTTTCATTTTCTTTGAATGCCCATGAGTGGGATCACATGGTATTTTTTTTTTTTTTATTTCTAAGAGAGAGAGAGAGAGAGAGAGAGTGTGAGCAGGGGAGGGTCAGAGAGAGAGGGAGTCACAGACTGAAACAGGCTCCAGGCTCTGAGCTGGCTGTCAGCAGAGAGCCCGACGCGGGGCTCGAACCCACGAACCGCGAGATCATGACCCAAGTGAAAGTCGGACGCTTAACCGACTAAGCCACCCAGGCGCCCCTATATTTTTAATTTTTAAAAGAACCTCCATACTGTTTTCCACTCTGCTGTACCAACTGACATTCCCATTAACAGTGCAGAAAGGTTTCCTTTTCTTTTCTTTTTGACACTAACCATTGTGACATGTGTGAGGTGGTGTCTCACTGTGGTTCTGATCTGCCTTTCCCTGATGATGAATGATGCTGAGCACTTTTTCATGTATAGGTTGGCTATCTGTAAGTCTACTTTAGAAAAATGTCTACTCAGGTCTGCTGCCCATTTTTTAATTTGATTGCTTGTTGTTTTGGTATTGAATTGTAGGAGTTTATATATTTTGATAATTAACCCCATTAGAGGATATATCATTTGCAAATATCTTGTCCCATTCAGTAAATTAGTTGCCTTTTCAATTTGTTGATGGTTTCCTTTGCTGTGCAAAAGCGTTTTATTTTGACATAGTCCCAAGAGTTTATTTTTGTTTTTGTTGCCCTTGTCTGAGGTGACAGATCCAGAAACATTGCTAAGACTGGTATTCAATACCTTAGAGCCCACATTTCCTTTCAGAAGTCTCAGAGGTCTTACATGTATGTTAGTTTTCTGTATGGGGTTTAAAAAAAAAAAAAAAAGTGGCCCGGTTTCATTCTTTTAATGTGGCTGCCCGGGTTTTCCCAACACCACAGGCTGAAGAGACTGTCATCTTCCCTACTGTATACTGTCACAGATTAACTATCCCCTTTGTCACAGATTAACTGACTACAGAAGTGTGGCTTTGCTCTGGTGTCTCTATCCACTGATCGGTGTCTGTTTCTGTGCAGTGCCATATTGTTCTAGACTACTGTAGTGCTGTAGCTTTGTAGTAAGTATATCGTGAAATCAGGGGGTGTGATGTCTCCAGCTTTGTTCTTCTTTCTTAAAAGTGCTTTGGCTATTTGGGGTCTTTTCTGGTTTCGTACAAATTTCAGGACCATTTGGTCTAGTTCTGTGAAAAATGCTGTTGGTATTTTAATAGGGATTACATTAAACCTGAAGATTGCATTGGGTAGTATGGACATCTTAACAGTACTAATTCTCCCAATCCACAAACACGGTATATTTTTCCATTTATCTGTGTCATCTTCTATTCCTTTCATCAGTGTCTGAGTTTTCAGAGTACAGGTCTTTCACCTCCTTGGATAAATTTATTCCTAGGTATTTTATTCCTTTTTTGATGCAATTGTAAATGGGACTCTTTTCTTGGTTTTTCTTTATACTGGTTTATTACTAGTATATATATTTGCAACAGATTTCTGGATATATATTAGTTTTGTATCCTGCAACATACATTTATTACTTGTAATAGCGTCTTGGTGGAGTCTTTAGGGTTTTCTACATATATTATCATGTCACTTGGAAATAGTTTGACCTCTTCCTTACTAATGTGGATGCCTTTTATTTTTCTGGTCTGATTGCTGTGGCTCAGACTTTTAGTATTGTGTTGAATAAAAGTGGCAAGAGTAGGCATTCTTGTCTAGTTCCTAATCTTAGAGAAAAAGCTTTCAGCTTTTAAACACTAAGTATGTGTAGCTCTCGGTTTGTTCATAGATAGCCTTTACTACATTGAGGTACCATTTCTTTACATCCAGTTTGCTGCGTTTTTACCATAAATGGGCATTGACTTTGTCAAATGCTTTTCTGCATCTATTGAGATGATCATATGCTTTGGAGCCTTCCTTTTGTTAATAGGGTATGTGGTGCTGATTAGTTTGCCTACATTAAACCATCCTTACATCTCTGGGATAAATTTCACTTGATGGTGGCATATGGTCCTCTTATCATAGTAAATTAGGTTTCTGATCATCAGAGATATTGGCCTGTAATTTTTTGTTTTTAGTGGTATGTCCGGTTTTGGTAACAAGGTAATGTTGGCCTCATAGGATGAATGTGGAAATGTTCCTTCCTCTTCAATTTGTTGGAACAGTTTGAGAAAAATAGGTTTGAACTCTTCTTTAAATGTTTTTAAGAATTCAATTGTGAAGCTGACTAATCCTAAACTTTAGTCTGTTGAAAGCTTTTATTTACCAATTCAATTTCACTACTGTACTTCATCTATTCCGATTTTCCATTTCCTCCTGATTCTGTCTTGGAAGACTATAGATTTCCAAGAATTTATCCATTTCTTCTAGGTTGTCCAATTGTTGGCGCATAATTGTAGTTGTGTCATGATCCTTTGTGTTTCTGTGGTGTCAGTTGTGAACTTTTCCTCTTTCACTTTTAAAAAAATTTTTTAATAGTTTTTATTTTTGAAACAGAGAGAGACACAGAGCATGAGTGGGGGAGGGACAGAGAGAGAGGGAGATACAGACTCTGAAACAGGCTCCAGGCTCTGAGCTGCCTGCACAGAACCCGATGAGGGGCTCAAACCCTCGAACCATGAGATCAGGACCTGAGCCAAAGTCAGATGCTTAACTGACTGAGCCACCCAGGTGCCCCTCCTCTTTCACTCCTGATTTGAGTTCTCTCTCATTTTTTCTTGAGGAGTCTAGCTAAAGATTTATAAATGTTGCTTATCTTTTCAAAGAACCAGCTTTTAGTTACATTTACCTTCACTATCATATTTTGTCTCTGTCTTTCTTTGTGCTCTCATCTTTATCTGTTCTTTCTCCATCCCCTTCAGGAGTAAGATTAGTTTGAGAATTTTCTTATTGCTTGAGGCAGGCCTTTGGAATGAGGTGCCTTCTGTCTCTGTCTGAGCTGCCCTCTTAGAATTGCTTTTGCTGCATCCCAGACACTTTGGAACATCAGGTTTTCATTTTCATTGGTCAAGGCATTTTTTATGTCCTCGATGATCTCCTCCTTCAGCCACTGGTTGCTTAGAAACATGCTGTGTAGCCCCCATGCGTCTGAGTTCTTGCCACACTTGCCCTGTTACTGATTTCCAGTTTTGCCCTCCTGTGTTCTGAAAACATGCATGGTAGGATTTCAGTCTTTTTTTTTTTTTTTTTTAATTTTTTTTAATGTTTTATTTATTTCTAGGAGAGAGAGAGAGAGAGACAGCGTGAGCAGGGGAGGGCCAGAGAGAGAGGGTGTCACAGACTGAAACAGGCTCCAGGCTCCGAGCTGGCAGTCAGCAGAGAGCCCGACGCGGGGCTCGAACCCACGAACCGCGAGATCATGACCTAAGTGAAAGTCGGACGCCCAACCAACTAAGCCACCCAGACGCCCCGGATTTCAGTCTTTAATTCATCGAGACTTGTTTTGTGGCCTAACCTGTGACCTATCCTGGAGAACGTTCCATGTGCACTAAAATATTATGTATTCTGCTGATTCTGGGTAGGATGTTCAGTCTAGGTCTATTAAATCCATCTGGTAAAATAGGTTGTTCCAAGCCATTCCTCCCTTATTTGCTGTCTGGATGTCTGACCCACTGATGTAAGTGGGCTATGAAAGACTTAGTATGACTGTATTGCTGTCATTCTCTACCTTTACATCTACAACATTTGCTTTATGTATTTAGGTGGCTCAGTGCTGGATATACAGATAGTTACAACTGCTATATCATCCACTTCTTAGACTGATCCCTTTCTCTTTAGGTGATACCGTCTCTTGTTAGTTTTTGTCTGATATACGTATTACTACTCCAGCTTTTCTTTTCATTTCCACTTGCATGGAAAATCTTTTAACAACCCCTCACTTTCAGTCTGTCTTGGGTCTGAAGGGAGTCTCTTGTAGGAAACATATGACGGGTCTTACTTTTTATCCACTCAGCCGCCCTATGTCTTTTGATTGTAGCATTTATTCTCTTTACGTGTAAAGTAATTATTAATTCAGTCCTCTTACTACCATTTTGTTCACTGCTTTCTGGTTCTTTTATAGTCCTCTGTTCCTTTCTTCTTCTCCTGCTCTCTTCTGATTTGATGACATGCTTCATCGTTATGTTTAGATTGTTCTCCCTCTGTGATCTATCAAAGGTTTCTGGTTTGCGGTTACGTGAGGTTCACATAACACTCTATGTATACAGCAGTCTGTTCTAAGTTGATGTGGCTTCAGCTGGAGCACATTCTAAGTGCAGCACAGAATCACTCCAGCTCTGTGAGATCCTTCCTTCTTGTGGGTTGCTGTGCCTGGACGCAGGTCCCAACCAGACCACACCTCTGCCTCTCCTGTCTTTTCGATGTGGCTTTTTCTTTGTATCTTGAGCCCTGGAAGAGCTGTTCTGCTGGTCTCTGGGTCCTTCTCAAAGAGAGATGCTCTGTATGTTGCTGCAGCCTTGTTGTGTCCCTGAGGGGACATGAACTCAAGACCCACCTCTCCCGTCGACTGGGAATCTCACACTACTCTTCTGTAGTAAGCTGACTACAGAAAAGCCAGATTTAAACATTTTATTATTTTTGTTGTAGTAAACGATTTGTCATTGTAACAAGACACATGAAATACTTCCGGTTGAAAAAGCCTTCATTTTAGGGAAAGGAAAAAATGTGCTATAAAATAGATGGGGATTTTTAATTTTTACCTTACATTTCTCAAATAGTTCTGAAAAGTTTCCCTCCAAAGTAATACATCAATTTTGGATTAAAACCAAGAATGGTATGAAGCTTTTTTTGGTAAGAGAAAGACCAGACTGCAGCTGTTGTCCTCACTGGCTCTGAGTACAAGGGCGGCACTCTGCCCGCCCCCAGCAAGGACAGTCACGTGAGCCACGTCAGTCAGCAGAGCGCCCAGCAGGGGCTTCACCAACATCTACAGGTCTCCACCTACAGAGAACAGGCTGTAGCCAGCCAGCCTGCAGGAAGAAGAAGGATGGGGAAGGGCTGGGTCATGTGAGTCATCCCAGGGGGTCCATCCTGGACCGGCCACACGGGCCAGCAGCCAGACACGTGAGCAGGCCAGCCAGCAGGACCACACCTGCTCGGTGGGCCCAGCCTAAGTCGCTCCTGCAGAAGCACGGGAGCTAAATAAATGGTGATTGTTTTTGAGCCACTGACTCTAGGAGTGGATTGTTAAGCAGTAACACTGTGGCGACGGACAGCTGGAACACTGACAAAATGCCTTACAGGGAACAATGACGAGAAACAGAAAGACACAACTGTGCTGACATTTTCTGAAACGTGTCCTGAGCACACAGGGAGTAAATCCACAATGAGCAAGGGAAGTTTTGATCTGCCGTAGCAGAGTCCAGTACCCGGAGCATACAGACACCGTACAGATGCAGCTTTAAACACTCTTGTGGCGGGATGCCGCCACGGCCACCTGGTGTGGTCCACGGCACCCCACACAGCAGCAGCGGAGATGAGGAGCTGGACCCCCAACTACCAACAGCCCCCATGACCTGACAAATTTACCAACTAGTCCTTTATAGAAAGTTTCCCCACCCTGATGCAGATGATGGGAAAAACACAAATACCAAGTCTGATCTGAAGAACCCTGCACCCCATCTTACTTTTAAATATATGGGCAACATGTATGAAAGCTAACTGTGCCCTAGGTCAGAGAGAAAACCTTAGCAGGGACAAAGTAATTTATACCAGAAAGTCTGTGTACAAAGTAATGAAGACCAGATATCAAACAAAAACAGTCTCTAAAGCTATGTCTCCACATTAAAAACATACAAATAAGTTAAATGACGAGTAACTAAATAAAACAGTTAAAAATCAGATACAATTTCTAAACAAGGGACTTATAAGAAAGTACCTAATATGGTAAATATCTCAATCCTAAAATTTATACAGTTAATAAAAGCAAGAAGGTCTAATAAATTGAAGTTTTGGGACTAAGAAAACAGAGAATGCTGGGTTTCAAGATTAAAGAAATGTGTATATATGTATATATATAAGCACTGGAGATCTGAAAGAATAGCCATTTTAGGGATGAAATCAGAAATCACCTAAGTAGGCAGAATATAGGATTCCCTCAGACATGAATACCCAGGCTAACTCACACGTACTGAACCCTGCCTGGCTCGTGATCCAGGCTCCAGGACCACAGGGTCAGAGGACAGGAGTCAAGACTGAGCGCCTGATCCAGTGGGGAGTCCACCCATCGTGCAGGGCTACAGAGGCTCTGTTCTAGGAAGGTAAACCAGATCTCCAACCTCAGAACCACAAAGGACTGCATAAAAGGCTGCCCTTGTGCCCATGCTGAACAGAGCCAGAGGAGGGCTAAAAAGAAAGGGGAAAACTGGGGAGTTACAGCCACAGAACTGCAACTGTGTAGTTCCGCCTCCCAGCATCATGGAACCGGGGGCACCCATGGCCCCTGAAGAACTGGTGAGAAACGCAACCAGGCCCTCCATCGGGCCAAGAGCAGAACAGATACAAACTTCTCTGGTCAGAATACCCATGAGTAAATTTTCCCAGGCATGACCAGCACACAGTCAAAGATACTCAGACACACACAAAAAAGGATAAGACCAAGAACCAATAGAAAGAATAAAGGCTGAAACAATAAAAGACTGACTCAGACCAAAACCAAAATGATCAGGTGCAGGTTTTAGAGCAAATACATTTACCATATGTGAATGAATGACAAACTTAAGCATATTTGCAGGAAACTGGAAGAAGTGATTTAGAGACTTTAAAATGAACTAAACAGAATTTCTAGATAGGGAAAACACAGTAACTAATGCGAAACACTTCAGAGATATATTCAGCAGCAGACTGAACACGGCATAAGTAAACTAGAATTATCTCCAATCCAGCATACTGAGAAGGACAAATAGTGATCAGGTCTTGCACAACTTTGATGAGATTCTGGAAAGAAAGAAGGAACAGACAATATATGAGGAGGTACTTGCTGGATATTTCTAAACACTGAGGGGAACCAATTCACCTGTTAAGGGTACCAGTAAATTAGTGAGTAAATAAAATGAAATCTATACCTTAATAAATAAAATAGTAATCCAAGAAGCCAGACAGGAGTGGAGAAAAAAAATTAGAGGAAGTAGGCAAACAAAAACAAATAAACAAGAAAGAAACCCCTCCAACAAATGATCTTCAAAGAACCGAAAGAGACACTGGAGCCGACACGGCAGAACAGAAGCCAGCGGAGAGTGAGATACGGTGAGTCGCAGAGCCGCAGAGACACACGCGCCAGCCAGGGGCTGTTAACACAGGGGAACACAACAGGCCCAAATGGAGTTAGTTGCACTAAACCGGCTTGAGCAAACCAAGACTTACACCCTAGCGAAAGTGCACTCTCAGCCTCTCCCAGCTACGCGACCTGTACTTAACCAGTCACGGGAAGCACCTCGCCGGCACTAGTGACCTGACTGCCTGGCAGACCCCACCTTCCCTGGAAGGAAGGCAATGGCCTTGCCCGAAACAGGCCTCCTCCCGCCCCCTTCTGCCTACAAAAGGCTTCCATTTTGCACAGCGCCTCAGAGCTCCTGCGAGGCTGCTGAGCCGGGAGCTGGCTGACGAAGCCCGCCGCGTCTTCCAGTTCCCCCAGTGCAGCTGTGCTAACCCACGCGGTGGCAGCAGTGGCATCGAAGGCTTCCGCCAGCCTTGCGACCAGTGAGCAGCTCAGGCCCGGCACCCGCGAACCCCTGTGAGTTCTCTATCATCCCTGTCTTCTCTGAGCGCCTGCATCTGCTCGCTCGGCATCAGGCTCTCAATCTAATGGGCTCTGCGCTCCCAGGCAGGTCCCCCCGGAGGCGGAGCCACAATGCCCATCTGACGAGAAAAGCCCGATTCCACACTGGGGATGGTTAGTGGGGCTGCCGCGCCCCATTTGTTCGGAATCCGTCTGCACCCCCATTTGGGGGTCTGCTGGTTCTCCCTCTCCCCAGGCCCCCCTTAGCCAGGCCAGTTACCTCCTGAGCAACTGCGGCTGCGCTGCGGGACACGCCTGTCTTATGCTGTGAGCATGGAGGCTACTGCCGGTGGGAGTGTCCGAGGCTACGCGGCCACGACGCTGAGAAGCTGTTACGGTGGCTCCCCATCTGACCTGAAGTCTCACGCACCGGGGTGAGCCGTACGCGGAACAGGCTCGCCCTCATGAAAACGGCTGGTGACCTGCAGTAACAAGGTGGGCTGTAAAACAGCACGTGATTACCCGCCAGGCAGTACGTCCCTCTTAGGTATGGGTTTGGCTTCACTACAATCACGAAACTAAGCTAATTTATACGGAGAAGAATGGAATCCTTACGTTCCAAAGAGTTGAGCGAGTCACTTTCCAGCACTGACGAGCCCCCAGAATGACGACGGCCAGCATGAGGGCCATCCCAGGCAGACGAGGTCACTCGTGTAAGCAGTGCCCAGGAATGCAAGGGTTCCCAAATTAGACAAACTGAATGGGACACCTAATTTTTTATCGGCATACTGAAACTTTAAAAGGCCTTCAAAATTCCCAAATAGTTTCACTAAAAAAAAACTCTGCAAAACGCTAATGAATATTTGAAAACCCAGATCATGAACACAAGGCCACCAAACTGTTAACTTTATAGCTGCAAGGCCAGAGACCTACATGACACCTGGGTCTCCCGCCTGATTCCCGCCACTGACGCGCTGGCCCAGGGGTCAATATCCGTCCTGTAACGGCCTGGGCCCTGGGCAAACAGCCTGTCCTCCACGGGCCTGGGCAAGCTTCTCAACACCTCCCCCACTACAGAAGGGCCCTCATATGGGCCGCCCCTACAGCTGACGGACTCCGAGGGGTTCTCGGATAAACTGCTCCCGGCAATCCCCTTAAAAGAGTAAAGGGGCAACTAAATATTAAAATTAGTGAAAAAACTGGCCAAACTCAGGTAGATGCTGGAGCTACACTCTCTACCTCAAACCTCACGTGCAGCCTGCAGATGGGATCCTGGAAAAAACAAAGGGGCTAAAGGGGAAGCATCACATAGGGAAAGTAGGATGTGGGTTTCTGGTAAGAGAAAGTGTGAGGAACGGAGACATATTTTTTATTGAGGGAGAAGAAAGTCATTTTGTCNTAGAATGGGGGCGTGGGGGTGGGGAAGGGGGTAAAAAGCCCAAAATCTGAATGCAAACTAAAAAGTAGTAGGTTTACAGATCAAGCTGGCTGAGTTTGAAATGAATCTAATGGTTAAGTTCCAAAAAGTAAATGAATACATTATCAAAACTACACTGGTACAAAATTAAAGCTGGTTTTCTTTCTGTCAAAAGGACAAAGTTTTCTTAGATTATTGGTCTGCTCCTGATGAAAGACTGTGAAGGGTTTTCTCTATCTTTTAAAGTGATCTTCCTAGAAAGCAGAATCTGTTTTATCAAAATAATTTCAGACACTATGTTCTCACAAGCATCTCTTCGACTACTTGAGATTTCTCAATTAAAAGAGTCAAGGTTTATTTTTTACAATGACTTAACTTTCTGGATTTCCCCTCAAAGTCCTTAACTGTCACTATGGTTAAATATGTGACTAAGTATTGTTTCACCTATGGTTCTATCAGACCGAGTAGTTTAAAGCCTTTAGATAATTTTGACAAATAAATCAAATTCTAAATCAAGTCTTTTTGACCTTGAACTAGCTTTGGGATTTTCCAAAGGGCCAAATACCTCAAGAGATTTGTTCTCTCTCCTTATAAAAATAGAGATGTTAATCTAATTGGGCTTATGTTAAATCCCATGGGATGCACTGTCAAGAATACTAAGCTCCCTTTCTGTTGTACATATCTCAAAATATTCTATATTTTAGACATGACCCTAAGTTTATTTACTTATTTAGACAGAGAGTAAGCGAGCAGGGAGGGGCAGAGAGCGAGAGAATCCCAAGCCGACTCTATGCTGTCAGCACAGAGCTCAACACAGGGCTTGAACTCATGAACTGTGAGATCATGAAGTGAGTTGAGCTCAAGAGTCAAAGGTTTAACCAACTGAGCCACCGAGGTGCCTCTAGATGTGACCTTAAAATATTGTATTATTACAGAAATAACTACATTTCCTTATCAAATGTACTCTCATCAGACCTTTAACAATGGGCATTATAAGTTTTTGTCAAAATTTACAGAGTACTTGGACTTAGATGCTTTCACAAAAGTGTTCCTGCAAACATGTTTCATCTTCAAGGAGAGCCACAGAAACAACTTAGACAACCACAAGATTCTGAAAACTTTAAGACAACAAAACTACTGGGTAAGAATTTCCACAACTGACGGAAAAATGGGATTCAAGAAAACAAAGATGAATTACATGGGACTAACTTATTTAGAAGGATGATTAGAATTCTATTTTTAATGCAACAAAAATAATATATACCTTTGTAAACAAACATGAGACATTTACTTTTTCTCCCTCTCTGATCCATCCAGAATTTGGAAACTCTTGAGTATTCTTTTCATGCCAACATAATTAGTTATTTGCCCCCGTTCAACAGTAATCTGTTCTCCTTGTAACAGGACACAATTGGAAACACTTGGCTATATTACCAAGGCTTTGACTGAAATGGTATTTGCAGGTAAAATCTGATGGGGAGTCCCTGGCATGGCTTCCTGGCCTCAGGGAAAGGCTCCTTAACCAAGTTTTCAGCAAAGGGGCGCCAGGGTGGCTCACAGCATCCAATTCTTGATTTCAGACCGTGTCATGATCACATGGTTCATGGGTTCAAACCTCACATCAGGCTCCAGGGTAACAGTGAAGGCCTGCTTAGGATCCGCCCTCCGCCCCCTGACCCTGCCTCGCCTCAAAACTCATGCTCTCTCTCAAAATAAATAAAGAAACAAAAAGTTTTCAGCAAAGTAGTCTCTAAAAAGAGCTAGGTGGTCGATCTCTATGCTTCTACTTCTATAAATAATCTGGCCAAGTTGAATGTAAACAAATTAGTTTTACTGTGATTACCTATAATAAAAAATAGGGGTGGCCAGAGAAAGAAAAATTATTGTACCTTTGTAAATACCAGGGTCTAGTCCTGGTAACTGTCTCCCAGGTTTTGTTACATACCCATAAACTGGGCTAGATCTCGAATTCTTCTGCTTTCCTCAAATATCTGGGTATGACTTTCCAAACTAGTATTTCCAATGTTTTCCCACCTTTCCAATTTGGAATGACCAAGAACAACGAGTGCCCTTGGATCTCCTTGGAAGGTCCTCCTCACTACTCAGATGGCAGCGAAGCCTTAGGGACGTGAGCCTTGGGTACACAGCTCACAGCTGAAGAAGGCTCCAGCTGGCATCTGGTTCTCTGCAGACACTGGGGGCCCCACACAACACAGACCAGCAAGGAGGTAGCTGACATCCAGGTAGCCTGGTTTCTCCCAAGATGTCAGGTCAAGACATCGCAACTGAACTAAACACGACACTCTCTCTCCTCTTCCCTTTCCTCTGGCACTGGTCTGTGAAGATAACGCCATCCGCCGTATTTCCCAGGCCCCTGCTGAATGGAAGAACCAGTCAGACTGTTGGGTCCATCCGCGACGCTGCACTCCAGTAACAGTGCCAAAGGACTGGGCAGGGTGTGCTCCCCGGTGATTTCTCTTTGTCTGTGGTCGTCATCATTCTCCTCGGGCCTATGAATACCTAGAAGGCTGGCACTTAACTGGGCAAAGACTCTTAGGTTTTTTAACTGCACCTGTGACCACAAATGAACGGAGACACTTCACGTGTCAACTGTCCAGGATGTACACCCAGCCCCTTCCATCATCTCTGGCAGGCCCCGCCCTCCCTGGTCAGGAGTACACGTGGACGAGGCTATCATCAGGAAGCTCTCCTGAACTCTTGAAAATACTGCAGAGCCCAGGGCTACGACAGCTGCCCAGCAAAAACCCAGAGATGCCATGGCCAAAGTTGCTCTGGAAAACAGGACAGCCCTTGATTTTCTTTCGGCTGAGCGAGGAGGCGTCTGTGCTCCAGCCACCACCACCTGCTGTACCCGAATTACCACTTCTGGGGAAGCTGCAACTCCACTGCATCAGATCACTGCGAGAGCCACTCGGCTTAAGAAAAGGGCTCCTTCAACGAGGTCTTTCTTTAGCTCATTCGATTCTGATTGGTTTGGGTCATAAGGACCCACGTCCAGTATCTTTGCCACAAGAATTTGTGCCACAAACATTTTTACCACGTAACTAATTGGCTATAAAGCAATTTGCCGTAAGAGAGAAAATAACGTAAGAGGGACATTCATTAAAAAGGACATAATGAGGCATGAAAAAGAGGTAACAAAATTAAAAAGACTTTACCATGACATAGAAAATATTACATTTAAATGTTTGTAGATTCATGGCAATACTGTGCAAACAACTGACACTATTCTGTGGACTGTACGTAAGCATTTGTCTTTAGAGTCCTTTGTTCAGAGCAATATATATATACATATTCCTCGCTTCTTGATCTATGCGTGTATATATATATATTCCTTGCTTCTTGGTTTGTCACCTCGCTCTGTGCTGTACATCTTCTCTTCTTCATTAAGAGGATATCTTTTTCCAAACATGAGGATGCGGATTTGTCACTGTGCTCTGTGTTGTCTCGTGAAAGCCCTTCCACACTGTCATTTGTTCTTTGCATATTGTCCACCTGTCCATGACAAATGTTCCAAAGTTCTGTGGGCAACGTGGCTTCTGTGCCTTCCAGTCCCTCAGCCTTGCTCCTCCAGTGCAGGATTTCAAAGTAAGAAACCATCCCTGCGGCAGGTCCTGTGGGTCCAGGTCAGGTGTCAGCTCCACAAAACCATGTGTGATGTTGCCGACCGGAGGGACACTAACACCATAACGCATTTGATTTTCTGTTAAATTCAGCATCTGTCTACCAGCACAACTTCCATCTGACACCAGTGATTTGGGGTCCGGGTTTTTTGCCACATGAAACACACAGCCGGTTACAGTTGGATGCAGGTGTATGTTAAAGAAAAGGACAATACTTCTTTCCTCAAAGCCGAGCATTAGGGAGTCGGGACCTACTCTGGGACATACGTGCTTTACTGTACAAAAATCTGTTCCCTGGAGGTTAAGACGAACGGACAAGAAACGCTGCTGTTACTGACCGTTATATGCGGCACAGGCTTCAACATCCCACCATGTACCCCGTCCCTTAGAGCTCACCCATCATCAAAGGCAGATCCCGTGTAGATGCCTGAATTCTGTCTACACCATATTCTCCGCTACCAAACAGCAAAAAGTTTTCGACAGTTTCAAGAAATCTACTCTTCAGGAAGGACACAGCCATTTCTTTCAGAAGCTAAGTGGAACCTGTCTCTTCTTTGCTGCAACTACGAATACTGCCGAATATACTGGTAAAGACAGCACCAGAACAAGTGATTGCATCTAAATTAGGCAAAGAGGCAGGAATTAACACTCTCAAAAACCACTGCGACTTAACCAGCTGCGTCCTGTACACTGGCCATAGCTCAGGAAGCTTTGGTTCTGACGAGTGGGAGGGGAGGAGTGCCGGGCAGGGACCCACAGACGCGCTACCACCCTCCAGTGCGGTGCGCGGTCTGGCTGTATGCTCTCCCCTCACGCTCCGGGGTCACCCACCGTCTGGGGGCCGCCACACAGACTCATCACCATATAGGTCACTACAAGGTCTAAGATTTATATTAAATTAAACATGGAATACCAACTTAATAAATGAAATTGTCAACCAGTTTTTTTTATTTAATATTTTATGGCAAAAGTGTCTTACATGCTATTAATTAGTTAAGGCCTTAAATTTTGATTCCATCTTTCTCAGCTAAGCTCAGAGTCTAATCAAAAGGGAGGAACTGTTTATAAAGAAACAAGGGGCCCAAAATGGGAGAGTCACTTGTGCCAAGCTCCACATCAAGCAACCAAGACTTAATACCTAACCTAACTGTAGCCTCAGCCTCTCCCAAACACGTCACGCCTAACCACTCAATTTGGAATTGCCTGGTCAGCACTAGTGAGGTCATCTGCCTGACAGACTACTTCCTCCCCCAAAGGAAGGTGACCTTGCCTAAAACAACCCACTCTTTGGCAGGAATTTCCTTCTTTTGCCCCCTTCTGCCTGTAAAGTCCTCCATTTTGTACATCTCCTTGGAGCCCTGTTCTGTTTGATAAAATGGAACGGTGTCCAACTCACGAATCATTAAGTAAAGCCAATTAAATGTTCAAATTTACTCAGGTGAATTTTCTTCTTTAACAGAGTCTACACCTAATGAACATATACTTCACGAATTCATGTCTGATAGCAATATCAGAGTGAAACAAACCCATTCAAAAACACAAAAACACACAAAAATGAGAAAAATTCTTAATAATGGGGATCTGTATCTCAAAACTTATAGGTAGTAAAAAGGATTAACGCATTTGTAAAAAGCTCACGGGGGGTGCCTCTGTGGCTCAGTCGGTTGAGCATCTGACTTCGGCTCAGGTCATGATCTCAAGGTTCGTGGGTTCAAGCCCTACATCGGGCTCTATGTTGACAGCTCAGAACCTGGAGCCTGTCTTCAGATTCTGTCTCCCTCTTTATCTGACCCTCCCCTGCTCACACTGTCTCTCTCTCTCTCTCTCTCTCAAAAATAAATAAAACATTAAAAAATTTTTGATAAAAAAATTAAAAGCTCACAGGGCTGGGGGGGCACATTCGCTAAGCAAAGTTTAAAGACAAATTAATAAAGAGGGGGAAAATGGGCAACTGGGGGAAAAAAAGGCACAAAGAACTCATTCTTAATACACAACAAACTACTGATGCCTGAGACTGATAAAGCAATTTAGTATTAAGGGGAAAAAGCAAAAGCTATGAACAGACAATGGAAAATTCAAACAGTCTGCAGGGGACCAGAATAGGCTACTTTGAAAAATGCCACTTTGGCATAAGGATTATTTTGAGCTGAAGGCAACAGGGAAACAGCAGACATAGGAAAAGCTCTAAAAATAGCATCAAGTTTTCCTTTTGAACAAGCAAGGTACATTTGTAAAGGAAATTTCCATTTGTAAAGGTGTCTCCCTCTCCAGCACCCAGGAGAGGAGGGCAACCCAACAGCTGCCATCAGCAGGGAAGGCAGCAGCTGAAATCGGCACTGTGAGCCTCCCTAGACAAGGCCTTTCCGGTACGTCTCCATAACGTGCCTCTCACGGAAACCCAAACCCCTTTCCTTCCGTTTCACCTAAGAGCGCGCCTAAGCCCCAGACTTCTAACCACCTCGTGGAGTTACTGAGCACTGAGCTTTCTCCCACTGTAAAGACACATGTTAACACACTGTTTCCCTGTTAATCTGTCTTTCGTCAGCGTGATTTCCAGGGCTCCAGGCAGACAAGGTCAGGGGCAGAGGCATGTCTGACCTCGCCCATAGGCCCTTATAAAGAGAAATGGAAGTTACATAACCTTGGAATGCCCTTCCTGACCGGGACACTGGAGACATCCCAAAGACCAACGACTGTGTTAGTGAGGTGCCCGGGGTGCCAACCCCGTGCGGAAAGGGCAGCGGGACCCTCAGCCGTCTCACTTCTGGGACGCTGAGTCAATGACCGACCGGTGACGACACAAGATGCCGAGACACACAAACAAGTTTTCCCGGTAACTGTGTAATTACAGAAGAACAAACACAAGTCAAGTGTGTATCAGGAGGGGCAGGCTGAGTGCATCACAGCACATCTACACGACAGAAACCACGGGATGCGGAAGACATCTTTTCGGCTGTGAAAGTAAGTGTTTCTGCCATCCACACACTGCTATCTTGCGCAGGTGACACCTGGATCATACGGGTCGCATGGCAGGTGTGTGCGCAACTTCTTTAAAAATGCCAAAATTGTTCCCTAAAACCGGCTGAACCACTTTACACTCCTGTGTGTGGTACAGGAGAGTTCCAGAAGCCACATCCCTGCCGTCATTTGGTACAGTCAAGGTTCTTAATTTCAGCCACTCTGCTCGGCATCCAGTGGTGTGCCCTCACGGTCTTAGTGTGGCTTTCCCTCAGGATGCACATCTTGTCGGGTATAGGTCTTCTTTGGTGAAATGTCTTCTCCAATCTCTTGATTATGCTTTAATTAGGGTGTTTTGTTTTGTTTTCATTTGAATTCAAGTTAGGTAACATACAGTGTAGCCTTGGCTTCAGGAGTAGAACCCAAGTGACTGTTCTCTTACATACAACACCCAGTGCTCATGCCAACAAGTGGCTTCCTTAATGCCCATCCCCCATTTAGCCCACCCCCCACCCTCCAGCAATCCTCAGTTTGTTCTATTTAAGAGTCTCCTATGGTTTGCCTCTCTCTTTTTGTATCTTATTTCTCCTTCCTTTCCCTGTGTTCAACTGTTGTTTCTCAAATTCCACATATGAGTGAAATCATCTGACATTTGTCTTTCTCTGACTCATTTCACTCAGCATAACACACTCTAATTCTATCCATGTTGTTACAAATGGCAAGATTTCATTGTTTTCTTACTATTGAGTTTTGGGAGTTCTTTTTATATATATATAAAAAGGATGCAAGTGCTTTATCAGGTATGTGATTTGCACATATATTTTTCCCAGTCTGGATGTGTCTTTGTATTCTATTAACAGTCTCTTTTGACAAGAGATTGATGAAGTCCAATATTTTCATTTTTTCCTTATATAGATTGTGCTGTTGGTCTTTTTTCTAAGATATTTTAACCTTTTAACCCAGGAGCACAAGGATATTTTTCCTAAATTTTGTGTAAAAGTCTCATATTTTTAGGTGTCACATTTACATCTACAATCCATTTTGAGCTCATTTTTATATATAGTGAGAGATACAGACCAAAGCTAATTTCTTTGCATATGTTCAACCACTTGTTGAAAAGATTATTCTTTCCCTCTATTTTTAGAGGGAAAATTCTATTTTATTTTTAAATGTTTACATTTGGGGGGCGCCTGGGTGGTTCCATCAGTTGTTTAACTTCAGCTCAGGTCATGATCTCATGCTTCATGGGGTTCAAGCCCCACGTCGGGCTCTGTGCTGACAGCTCAGAGCCTGGAGCTGCTTCAGATTCTGAGCTTCCTCTCTCTCTCTGCCCCTCCGGTGCTTATACTCTCTCTCTCCCTAAAAATAAACAAAGATTAAAATTTTTTTAATAAATTAAAAAAATGAATGTTCACATTTGTATCATTCATTATTTTTGTCTTTAAGGGGCCTACTGAGCATGTCCCAAAATGCATTCCTTCTTCCTAAAAAGATCTCAAAGCATTAGTAATACAACCAAGAAAAACTAAAGGCACAGACTGCTAACAGTGGTGGGTTTCCTGACAAAGGGTGCCCTGGCCTGAGAGCTGGAACCAAGGAAGCCGGAGGGGGAGGCGCTGGCCCCAGAGGCCGTGGGCGCGGCCTGGACACGGTCGGGGGTCCGGGCTGGGACACGGAAACCTGAAGAGCTGGCAGGTAAGCCTTACACTCTGACCACCCCTCACATACAGAATACTAACGTGTGTCCTTACCGATTCCCACAAAGATGCGGGTACACACACAGGCGCACACGCACATGCACGTGCACCACAGCACAGCTGTAATTCGTATGCTAGCCTAATGGCATCTCTTTGCTCACGGCACGACAAAGCGCTCTACCTGCAGGGGAGAGCTCACATAAGTGACAAAAGGGAGAAAACTAGAAAAAATGGGTCAAGAACGCAAGACTCCTAACACCGGCCGGGAGTCCTGTGACAGCTCTGGTGGCCAGTGAACAGGAAGGCCACGTGGCTCCGTGACACCAAGGAAACTAGCTCACAAACCACCGTGTCAGCCTCTTCTTCCTGTTACCTCACCCCTGCAGCTGTTCTTTTAGCTGATTACACAAAAGTTGTTTGCTCAGATTTCTTTGCAGCGGTACCAAAAAATCAGCCACACAACAGACACACTGGTATATACTAACTGACCAAATACATTGTATCCCCTTGAATGTGGAAAAAGTACACTCAAAATATGTTTATCAACCACTCTTTTTCTTAGTTTGAAATTTAAAAAATTTTTAAATTAAAAAAGTTCAGAGGCTCCATGGAAGCTGTAGTCTGTCCTAATCCCTTCTTTTGGGAAACAGGAAAACGTGAGGAAAGAAATGGTCTCCAGGTCCAGCGTGAAGGGCAGAGCAGCTTTAAAGCGGCCCTCCCGCACCGGAGGAGGCAGGCGGTGCGTGGCCACCTGACGCCCGGTGACCCGGGCATCCTGTGAAGCCCCCCCACCCCGCGGGCCCCCAGGACTCACCACCCCCGCAGCCTGTCCTGGGCGCGCGTGCCTCTCGCTCCTCTGAGAAGCGGTCCTATTGCTACAGCCCTATCAGACCGTTCTGCAAAGGGCCATAAAGGTCACTGGATCACCTGGCAAGTATTTACGATGTTTTCCGAGTTCGCACTCTGCCGGGCCTTCTCTAAGGCTCGGGGTACCAAGAAAAGTCCTCCTCGGTGTTTCCACCCAGGGATGCAGCTGAGCCTCCCGAACCCCAGGGAGCTGGGACGTGTGACCTGCTGGCTTCGGTCACAGGTTTTGCAAGTATTTGATTCTAGCTGTTAGTTAAAAACCTTAACACAAAACGGTGAGGGCATATTCACTGCGTTTTCTTCTGTCTGGGAAACAGCGCCCCTAAAAGGAAGGCCCCAGGGCCTCCTGAGTCGCGGACTCTGCTCTTGCAGGCCTGTCTCCGCCCGGCGTCCTACCAGACCCTGCGCTGCTGGGATGCGCGGCTGGCTACCCAGGGGTTCTGCCTCAACTCGGACAGGGCCCCACTTCCCACGGACGACTCCTGGTTACACGCCCACACACCCTGCTGGGGTTGTGAAGGCACAGAAGGGCCTGATAAAGAGAAACTACTCGTGAACAAACTGGCGACTTCCCTCAGCGTCAACGTCCCCACTGTGGCCCAAGAGGAAGGATGTGGCCCCGGGAGTCTGGGGACGGGGGCTGAGGTCCCCGCAGGGATGCCACTTGACCTCTGTGAGTCAGTCTCACCACCTTGCAGGGGGAGGAGGCCGGATGACTGTGCTGCCGTGCCTCCTCCGGGAGGCCGAGCCCGTCGGCTGTGGCCAGTCCCCCGGGGGCAGCAGCACAGGCCTCGGGGAGCCCAGGGCGTGCGCACACACGTCCAAGCGCCAGGCTCTGAAAGGTCCAGCTCCGAACGGCCTCGGGCGGGGCAGGGGTGGTGTATGTGGCGCGCAAGTGCCTGTGCGCTCACTGCTGTTGGGTCTGTACTACTTACAAAGTGGCTGGGTTTCTGAGAGGAGTCACTGGAGGGTGGGAAACACAAGCCGGTCACGGACCGTGAGTTCACCACAAAGCCAGAAGCTGTGGTTTCCAGGGACATAAACTCCCAATGAGCCTGTAAGAGAAAGAGGAGAAGGGAGCCGAGTGTGGCCACAGGCCAGGACAGAGGGGCTGCCCTGCACCGTGCTCCTCCTCCACACCTACTTCCTTGGCTGAGAGGCCAGGGCCCCGAGCCGCCCTTGCACTCAGCACGCAGCTCGGGGTGCTGCGCGGGCCCCTGGGCGCGGGGGTGATCCGGCGGCACTGTGGGGCGGCTTATGTAATTATTCCCACCATCCCTCTCCTCCGAAGGACGATTTGAATCCTCTGCCTTTCGATGGTTTTCTGTGTCTAGCTGGGCCACAAAAGCTGTTGAGGAAATCTATCAATCTATCAATCAATCTTTGTTTTCTTTTCTTTCCTTTCTATTTTTTTTTTCTTTGAGGGGTGAGGATGGGGGGAGAGAAGCAGAAGTCACTTTTAAAAACTTTACCATGGGATGAAGGATCAGTTACACAACAGTAATGGTGCCTTGTGAAAGAGCACTCATAAAACAACAAGCAGGGACAGTCATCTACTGCTTCCGATGTGCCAGGCCCTGTTCTAGGTGCTCTGTAAGCTCCCGTAGTTCTTACGCCACGTCTGTGGGGGGTGCCAGAACCCCCTCGCTGCGCCCCAGAGGCGACTATGAGCACAGCGGTTGTTCACACACAGGCATCATGACTTTGCAGGGTGTGTGCTGACCCAAGCCCCACGGGCTGCGGGAGCACAAAGGATAGGGGACGCCTGGGTTACCAAGGAGGCCACACACTGGAAACAAAAAGCGGAATCCTTGAAGTCAACACTACTGGGGTGAAGCACCTCTGCATGAGGATATCATGCACGTTCGGGCTAAATGGGAACAAGCTATCTGAAACCCTCAAGGCAGAGGAACAAAGCCATTAGAGCCAACCTTAAAAACCGAGATGCCTGGACAACTGTTAAGGTTCCCAGTCCTGCTACGGGACCATGATCACATGGAGAACAGACGAACACTTAATGAGAAAACGTCTTTCTGCCACACCCGATGTTACTCGTGGTTTCCCCCTTTTCCTTTAATCCAATTTACGAATTAGAATAGTTAAAAGTACACTAGGGTCTATTACTCTTTTTAAATGACTCCTCATACAGTCTCTTAAGCAAGGTCCTCTCATTGCTTGAAGGAAGATCAAGGCAAGCCAGTACCGAATAAACATTCCAACCTCAGATGACATGTCAATGACTTGCTTCTTATCCAAGAGAACTGCGGAGAGCACGTCCAGCAGCCACCGTCCTCACGCCTACTAGCACGTCCGGGAGCCACTATTCTCACACCTACTAGGATGTCCGGGAGCCACTGTTCTCACGCCAGCTAGAACGTCTGGCACTCACCGTCCTCACACCTACTAGCACGTCCAGCAGCCACCGTCCTCACATCTACTAGCACGTCCGGGAGCCACTGTCCTCACGCCAGCTAGAACGTCTGGCACTCACCGTCCTCACATCTACTAGAACGTCCAGGAGCCACTGTTCTCATACTTACTAGCACGCACACCCAGGGTTTCTACACGGAACAGCAAGAAGTGAAGTGGATGGACACCGACCCTCAGGGTTTAGCCAATGCTCTGATTTCAGTCTTCCAAACCCGTCAGGAAATGACGGTGCATCCTAAGGACGAAGCCTGCACACGGTATCTTCCTCTGTACTGTGCTGAGGTCACAAACACAGCCTGCAGACCCTCTTTGAAGGCAGAAACTGTATGACAGCATGGGATGGAAGACTCCAGAGACACGTTCGGATTCCCACCAGGACACAGGGGACCGTGTGGCCTCCTCACCCACAGCAGGCAGCTCTCGGCACCCACTGATGGAGACTCTCGTCAAGTGTAACAAGGCGCTGGCTCTCATGGCTTTGTGGCTCTTCTGTGACCCCAAACCGCGAGGGCAGTGGGCAGCTCCCCAAAGCAGTTTCCTCATCCCCCCAGGCCGCCTTGCAAATGAACACTCTAGAACCTTCTCCCAGACTAGTCCACCAAGGTTATCTGAACTTGTCTCTTTGCAGTAGACAATCTCTGTGTTCCTTGAAGCATTACAACAAGTATTTCTCCTGCATATAAACCATATTTTCATGGTACTAAGTAGAGGAAGATTCAAGGAAACTGTAATTATGTAAGAAATTAGTAAGGAGTGAACAGAATTACATTTCAAGCTAATTAAAATGGAAAGAAAACGGATGCCCATTTTGTAACACTTAAAGATCTGTATCCAAACACAACAGCGGCAAGAATATAACAAACAACTGGGGGCTGGCCTGAATGCACAACTGCAGGGATCCGACAGAAGAAAATCTGGCAGAGCGTTAAGGGTTGGCTGTGCACAGACTTACTCTGCTACCTTAAGTTCCTCGGCCTTGGGGTTTGCGGCTACACCTGCAAGGCGCTGTAAGTGGGGTCACCAACTGGCACGCTGGGACTCAGACAAGTCTTCTCGGGGGAGGGGCGCGGTGGGGAGTGAGGGCAGCACACACGTGCGGCTCAGCCCACGGCCCCGCGACACCAGGAAGGGGCTGCGCAGGCGGGGCATGGGCCCTGGAAGCTAAGCTCCAGCCTTTGACGCCAGGACGAGGTGATGCTTTCTTTGGTGATGTAAGCTACTGAAGGCTCCGGAGTAAAATTAACTTGGCAGTCACCTTACGGACACCACGGTATCAGGAGAGGACAGGATCCCCGAGCCTGGTTATAAGATGCCAGGTATGCTCGGGGGCAGGTAATGGAGGTCTGGAGTAACAGAGTGGCAGAAGAAACAAAAATGAATTCTAACATGAGAGACCGTTCATCGAACACAGCCAAGTGTCCAAGCATCTCCTCAGTTAACGGAAAAAGTAAACACTAGCTACATGGGCAAGCACGTACGTGCTCTCACGCAGTTTGGCGACGAGTGAAGATTACCTTCCTGCTGCCAGAGTGCTTCTCTTAACTAACAACTACCCTGAATGCTAGAGTGGGGCCGTCAACACACCTCGTCAGATCAAATACCTCCATCAGCTAGGGGATCCTGGAGACGGTTCAAAGACTCAGGTTCCACATCCATGATATGGGAATAATCTACTACCTCTTTAGCTTAATGGAGAAATATGAGGCAATGAGATAATGCCAACACAGTACCTTGCATACACAGCAAACTCAAAGGTCAACTGAGTCAGTCTATATCCTGGAACTGAAAATATTTCAAACTGCCACAGAAAAGTGGCGGTGAGATTTAAGTTTAGGCTTATAAAAGAGTTTATATATTCCCTAAGTCACCATTTGGGTCACGGGTTTGGAATGTTAGACTTCTGGAAGTCTTACAAACTCACTGAATGTACACAGCAATATGTATACATCTCTCAGCATTAGAGCAAGCTAATTAAAAGTGTTGGCATGTTATTAACCCTTAGTACTAAAGATAGTCCTGGCTACACTCAGCGTAACAAGTTTCATATTCAAACACCTAAGAATGATGATGCACATTACTGATTACATCTTTTGTTATGGTTGACAAATTTTTAATATTTCCATTTTAAATGGTCTCAAAAGAGTAGTTTTTCCATGGAGGTATCTTGAAATACAGTGACATCATACATTTTATCTGGTTCTACAGTTTACTTGCTTTTAATTTGCTGCCCAAATGTGCAGTATGTGGGTGATGGCAGCACTACAAAAGAATGTCGTTTTTAAAGAAAAAGCTTTGCACAGCTGCTTGTAATAAAATAACCAAACCTTGGAGCTAGGCTGATTAGATAAAGATAAATATAGTAACACATGCAGAAGTCTGAAATAGATCTGAGAAAAACTGTCACAGAGGACATTTCCATGACTGTCCTGGCAAGCAATTTTTAATAATTAAATGAGCCCATACATGTATACGCATAGTTTTATACAAAAACTATTTATAATATCCCCTTACAACATCACAGAATCCTAAAACTGTATACTTTATTTTAAACTCAAATGATGACTTGGTACACAATAATCATCTACAAATGACCTTGATTATTTAAAGTCATATGTATAATGTGAGTTAACTTAGAAGTCTTAATTTTCAAAAAAAAAAGCTAAATGCTCGCGAAGGAAGGCAAGATAAATTATGTCACTTTATTTTAAACACAGATAAAGGACAAGCTCTAACTTCTGGCATGTTATCCTCTATTTATAGGAATTAAATACAATTAAATTTAAATCATGTCATACAAACATCTGACTTCGGTTTCCTCTTATTTTAGAAACAACAGAGACTGATCTCTATGTAATATACGGAAGTATCTGAAATTGCTTTTGGTTAGTCTATTAAAATCAGTGAGTGAGGCTATGCTGTAAAACGAATACACATCTACCTGGATTGCACCAATGAAGCCTATGTTTTATTTAGTGGCATAAAACTATACTTCACGGAACTTACCCTAAATTAACATTTGCTAATACAAGTATGACCCAGATTACTGTGAAATTCTGACACTTCTTGCAAGGAGAGAAGTGGGACTTCCTCTGCCAGCCCCTTGGGAAATCTGCTTCCTGACCCTACATGCCTGAGTCCCTTCCCGCGGTCTGTTCCCACACCAGAGTCATCGTGTCTTGTTTTCTTTACCTTTATGCTAAGTCTCGGGTTCAGGCCCGGTAATTCAGCCAACTTTGTTCTCTGAGTCTCAGAATCACTTCGCCACTTCGTACAAAAAAAAGGTTCAGGTTGCACTGAACCTATCGATTGATCAGTTTGGGGAGAACTGACAATGCTGTAATCTCTCACCTTCTGATACATGAGCAACTTCTGTCTGTCTCCTCTCATTTCTCTCTGCCATGTTGGACAGTTCTCAGTGCACAGATTTTGTTACATTTATTCCTAAATAGGTCATATTTTAATGAGATTGCAAAAAAAAAAGCAATTTTTGAAATTTCATTACGCATTGTTCTTTGGCAGTACACGGAAGAGCAACTGACTTTCATGTGTGATCTTGTATCCAGAGATGCTGTCAGGTTCACTTACTCATCCTAACAGTTTTGGGTTAAGATCTTCTCTGAACATGATTGTGACACCATGAATATAGAATTTTAATTCTTCTTTCCAATCTGCATGCCTTTTATTTCTTCTTCTTGCCTGAGTGCACTGGCTAGAGCCTACAGTAGAGTGCTGAGTATAAGCGATCAGAGTGCACATTCTTGCTGTGTCTCCATTATTAATGGAAAAGGTTTTAGCTTTTCATCACTGAACATATTAGCTACAGGTATTTTATAAAGGTATTTGGTCAGATTGAGGAAGTACCCTGCTTACTTACATTTACTAAGAGCTTTTTAAAAATCATGAATCAATGTTGGATTCTGTCAAACGCTGCATACTTGCAAATACGGAGATGATCATACAAATTGTTATTTTTAATATGGTTAATTATATTGATTTATAAATGAGATAAATCCCACTTAGTTGTGATATATTATCTTTCTTTACATGTCTTTTTATTTTCTATAGACGTATGTTGATTTGTCACGGACTGAGGACTGAACCTAGGACAGCCCCTGGCACTTAATTCCGTATGCTGTCACACATTTAGTCAGGGTGGGTCAGTGACAGAGACAGTGCATGCGGCAGGGCAGACGCGGGTCTTCAAGCTCCTGCCGTGTAGCACGACGTCGGTGACGCCAAGTCCATCATAAGCCCCCACTCCCTCACCTCCACCCCCAGCCTCTTGGCATTTCAAACACAAGCAAGCTAAAGACAGAAGGAGAAATCCAGCCACAGACTCCCGACTCCAAGAAGCAAACCCGCCTACCGGGGTCCCTCTTTCCAGCACTGACAGTAATGGTCCTGAATGCACGTCCGTCGGGGGCTTCCGTAATAGTGGACCTCCCACACCCAACTACCTGTTTACAGACTCCCGGGGCTGATGTGCTGACATCATTAGCAATCATAACACCTGTTTTAATGAGGGATACTAGTCTGTAGATTTCTTTCCTTTTAGCACCTTTCTCTGATTTGGCAGGAAAGTAATTAGAACCTCGTAAAATAAGTCCAGACCTTTTCTCTTGTGTTTTCTGAAAGGACTTAGGTAGGATTGCTAGTTATTTCTTCCTTAAAAGGTTGATAGGGGGCGCCTGGGTGGCTCAGTCGGTTAAGTGTCCAACTTCGGCTCAGGTCATGATCTCGCGGTTCGTGGGTTCGAGCCCCGCGTCGGGCTCTGTGCTGACTGCCAGCTCAGAGCCTGGAGCCTGTTTCGGAGTCTGTGTCTCCCTCTCTCTCTGACCCTCCCTTGCTCACACTGTCGCTTGCTCTCTCTCTCTCTCACAGATAAATTTTTTTAAAAAATTAAAAAATTTTTTCAAAAGTTGATAGATTCCACCAGCTTTAAGAAAAACACTGAATCACAAATTCACCCTCTTAAAAATACTGAATACAGTAGTGTTTGTAAGTGGTCAGATTTTCTATTTCTTTCAGTATCAGTTTTGGGTTCTCATAGGTCTTTCCAGTTGGTGAATTTCCTGGCATAAAGTTATGCATATTTTTATCATCCTATAATAACTACAGGATTTGTAGTGATAGCCTATCCTTTAATCAGAATACTGATGATTCAGGTCCTCTTTTTTTGTTTGTTTGTTTCTTAATTATCAGGCTAGCTGTGTTAGACAGGTTTTTTTTTTCCCTTTTTGTCCCTGGTTTTATTGATTTTTCTGTATTGTGTGCATAGTCCTTTCTCACTAATTCCCTGCTCTTTTTTTTCATATTCAATTTAGTTATTAGCAAACTAATTCCCTGCTCTTGAAAGTAGAGGTTTGGTTCACCGATCCTAGATCTTTCTTTTTTTCTAATGTAAGCTTTTAAAGCTGTAATTTCTAAGCATTGCTTTAAATATATCCCATAAATTTAATGCTCTTTTCATTTCCACGAAGTTCAAAATATTTCCTATTTCTCTTGTGATTTCTTCATTGACTGTTAGGTGTACTTTGAAGTGTATTATTTTATTTCCAAGTATCTCGTAATTCCCATATATTTTTCAGTTACTGATGTTTAATTCTGTTGGGGTAAGAGAATACAGTATGTATTACTTCAATCTTTTAAGTTTATTAACATTTATTGAGATTTATGTATTTAACTCCCATATTCCTATTTTTTTTAGAATTTTAGGGATTTGTGGGGTTTTTTAAAATGTTTATTTCTTTATTTTGAGAGAGAAAAAGATAGAACATGAGCGGGGGGGGAGGCACAGAGAGAGAATCCCAAGAGAGCTCTGTGCTGATAGAACAGAGTTCGACATAGGGTTCAAACTCACAAACCGTGAGATCATGACCTGAGCTGAAATCAAAGAGTCCAACACCTAACCAACTAAGCCACCCAGGCGCCCCTCCCATATTTCTATTTTGATGAATACTCCATGTACAACTTCAAAAGACTGTGAATTCTATTGTTGGGTAGAGTTCTCTGAAAAGATCCATTAGGTCAACTTATTTCATAGTGAAGTTCAAGTTGTCTACATTCCCACTAACTTTCTATCCATTTACTCCATCAACCATGAAATCTATAGCAAAAATAGCGGACTTCTTTATTTTTCCTTTTAGTTCTAAGAAATTTTGCCTTCTGTGTTTTAAAGTTGTATTATTATGCTTGACTACATGTTCGAGATTTTTACATCTTGTTGAATTCACTCTTGCATTACTATGAAATGTCTCTATGACTAGTTATTAAGATTCCTGGTCCTGAAACCTAGTTTTCTGGTATGAATATAGCTATTGAGCTCCCTTACCTACCATTAGCATGGCATATCTTCTTTCATCCTTTTAGTTTTAACCTACCTGTACCCTTAAAGTGCATTTTTTTTTTTAAGTGTATTTACTTACTTTGAGAGGGACAGCAAGAGCAAGAGCAAGTATGAGCTGGAGTGGGGAAGGCACAAAGAGAATCCCAAGCAAGCTCTGCATTGTGAGTGCAGAGCCTGACGCAGGACTCGAACCCACAAACTTGGAGACAATGACCTGAGCCTAAATCAAGAATCAGATGCTTAACAGACTGGGCCACCAGGGCACCCCTGGGTATTAAAGTGTGTCTCTTATAAATAGCATGTAATTGAGGCTTACTTTTTCAACCACTCTGACAGTTTCTGCTTTTTAATTACACAGTATGGAAAAATTTACATGAAATACAATTATCAATATGGTTAGGTTTAAATTTGCCAACTTGATTTTATTTTCCATTTTTCTCCTCTGACTTTACTTGTTCTTCTTTTCTTGTCTTTAGGATTGATCATTTTTAAGTATTCCATTTTATCTTCACTATTGGCTTATTAGTTTCATGTAAAGTTCTTTTAGTGGTTGATCTCAAGTAGCCTTTCTCAAATAGCTTTGTGAGAATAAAGCTAACAGGAAATGGTATGAATGAGTATTCTTAAATTTCCCAATGACAGTATATAGCTCTTAGATGCAAAGAACAGAAGACACAATAAAGAGTTTTAGTTTTTACCAAACTTGAAAGCACTTTGGCCATTAGTTTTTCAAGTATTGCTTTTTTCCCCCACCTGCACTGCACTGAGACTCCAGGTAAAATCTATTAGATCACCTGATGCTACCCCACAGGAGATGGAGGTCCTATTCATTTTTTAAAAACTTTATTTATTTAAGCAATCTCTATACCCAGCTTCAGGCTTTAACTCATGACTCTGATATCAAGAGTTGCATACTCTACCGACTGAGCCAGCCAGGTACCCCTTCCCTCAACTTTTTATTTCCTTGTGTGCTTTGGTTTTGATTTTCTACTTCTGTGTCTTCAAATTCACTAAACTTTTCTTCTGCAACATCTAGTCTGCTATTAATTTCACCATTTTCTTTTCTCATTTCAGAGACTAATTCTTAGCCCTTCAAGGGCTACATGGTTCTGTTTTATACCTTGCAACTACTCATTTTTCTTTTAAATCCTTAAGCACAAATATAAACCACTATTCTGAAGTCCTTTTCTGCAAATTCCATCATCTCTGTTGTATCTGTTTCTTTCTGTTCACTGCTTATTCTCCTGTACCACATTCTTCTGTTTCATTGTGTCTACTAATATTTGATTGGTTGCTAGACATTATTTGACTATGTTGTGTGCTACACTTTGTTTTCCTTTCTTTTTTTTTTTTAATGTTTTTTTATTTATTTCTGAGAGAGAGAGAGAGAGAGAGACAGCGTGAGCAGGGGAGGGTCAGAGAGAGAGGGAGACACAGAATCTGAAGCAGGATCCAGGCTCTGAGCTGTCAGCACAGAGCCCAACGCGGGGCTGTTGTTTTCCTTTCAAGCATATTGGGCTTTGTACCACACGCAATTAAGTTCTTTGCAGAACTTGTGAGGTTTGTTTTTAATCTTTCTTAGGGCAGGTGTAGAAAACCTGTTACTTTAAAGCTAGTTTGGCCCTACTACAGCATAATCCTTCTGGATATTTACTTAATTCAGAGTGTGTCCTACAAAGCCTCTGTACTCAGAATTTGGAACTTTTCCGGTCTCTGAAGCCTGGTAATTACTCTTCTTAATTAGCTACTTAGACCAGTTACCTGGTCATTCTCCATCTGGCCTATGAATGCACATCCTAGTATTCAGCAACAAACTCAAGGTCACCCCTGTGCAAGTTTCTGAAGCTATTCTTCTGTGTAATTACTTCCTCTCCTGTACTGTTCCCCACATATTTAATCCATTTCAGCTTCCCACGAGACCATCTTAGACTGTTGGGTTTTACTTCTTGTAGTCTAGAAAATGCCTCTAGGAGTAGAGCTGTGGTGAATTGAGGGCTTTCCTTGACTGACCGCTTTATCTCGGGATCACTGTGTATAGTTATAGCCAGTTGTTTCATATATTTGCCCGCATTTCTAGTTTATATAAGGTAGAAGGGGAAATCGGGTCTCTTACTCCCACATGGCTAGCAACAGAACACGGACACACTTCTGAATTGGACATAATATTGAATCTTTGAACTAAGCTCAACTGAGGGGAGTCTTTCACTTGTAAGAAACAAAAAGTGACTAGAAAGTTACTGAGTCAATCAAGAATTCATTAATGGATGGAAAAGAAGATTTTTAAAAGTTCAGTAAGGCAGTAGGTAAAGGGAAATACAAGCATTTCAGGTTTATATTTCACTTAGTTCATACTTTTCAACATACTACTTAGTTCTCTAAATAGATCTCTTACAAAATGTTATCAAAATATAACACAGTTATCTGAAACATCTTTAAAAGATAGTTTGTATACTTATTGCTTGCCAGCCTTAAATTTATATTAGTTATGTCCCTATAAAATTTAGTGTAACTTGAGACAATTTGCATTGAATCTATTTTCTGACAGCAACATTTTAACACTGCATTGTATTCCTAATCACAGAGAGGTTACTTGAGGGTAGAAGGGTCATTTATGCGAAGTAGCAAAGACATAGGCCAGTTGCCATGGTCCCTGTTTTCCCCTCAAACACAGTTAGGTAATTAGTGTTATTTCCAGTGAACGCAGAGGTGGCCTCCAGTGCTCTGACAATGCTAAGTCAGCACACGAGAGTAAACTTAACGGCCACTTGTGCCCTATTTCAAATAACAGTCAAACACAAAGAGCAGGTGCACGGCCCAGGCACTGTTCTGAACTACCTTACATATGTCATCTCATTTAATTCTCACAAAACAATGTGGCATTGGTGCTTCCATCGGCTTCAGCTAACGATGAGAAAACGAAGTCCCACAACTAGTGGGGAAGCTAAGGTTCAAACAGAGTCCATGTCCTTAATTACTATATCAAAGATTGGCAAACTGTGGCCTGCAGGCCAACGGCCTGTTTTGTGCATAAGAAGTTGTTTTTGCCAGAATGAGGGAATACATACAGCTTCTGGAAACAGTCACAAAGTAAAAAGGCCCCAGCGAGGAATCTGCTTGGGGAGAGTCCTCTTTCCCAAGGAAGGGAACACAAGACATGAACGGCCATGGCAGCAGGTGTCCGTCTTGAGTGCTTGTAGGACGTTTGGTTGCACAGTATCAGGTTATCCACATGGTCTTTCTAGTTAATTCCATGTGGGTTTATCTCCAGAATGGAGAACGAATAGCACCAGGGCTGCAAACACATCTTTCCTTTTGAGTCAGCCTGGAAAGGACCCTGTGGCCCATCCTCACTCCGAGGGTTTCCAAACAGGATATTATCTGTGTCATCACGCACTCAGTCTACCAGATTCTGGGCTGAAATTTGGATCTATTGCAATAAAAGTGAGCTGGATTTCTTTATACTCTATCCACACAACTGACAGTAGAGAAGCACAAATGTTTTCAGGGGGAAAAATTGTTAGGTTTAGTAATGGAAAAAAGAGTTACTCATTCAATCTGCTGTTGTTGCTGTTGTGGCCCAAAGCGATGACTCAGTTTAAAAAGCCAAGAGCAAAGCGAAAGTTTCCTATTACTTTGTTTGCGAAAGTCCTTGTCACACTAATTCAGTCAATTACTTAAACTGTTAAGTCTCTTTGCTAAACTTCATTATAGGTCTGGATTAGTGAAACACCAGATTAGGAAATATTTTTAAATGTTTTGTTTTCTCGAAATATGCACATGTAGAACAAATCTAATACAGAAGAATTTATCTGTTTCCACCCTTCCTGCCCACCCTGAGTCCCATTCTCCAGAAGACAATTTCTGACTGTTCTTGTTTTTTGTGCCTCCGATACTTATCTCTACACCTCAAAAAAATAAACATACTTAGGTTTCCAGATTTAATAGCCTTCCGTAATGTCTACCGATTTTCCTAAATTTAAAAGTCAGAATTTAACTCATCTTCACTGACCTTCAACTATGTCTCAATTTTTGGCCCTTCTCCTAACTGCGGTTTTAAGTATGCAGATTATAATTAAATTCCCCGTTCCACTAAGCTGGCTCTGCATCACAATTCCTCACTGATGCTGGAGTCGTAACACACATTCCCCCCGCATCCCCACGACACACTCTTCCTTTAACAGTGTGAAGACTGTAACCCTTCGTACCTTGAAGTAAACAGCAACCAAGCCCCCTTTAGTGCAGACTTGTTCTAAATGTTCAAAATCGACAAGCAGCATCTACATCACAATATGTATGTGTTATTTAATGCCAAGCAAAGAGGTGTGCTAAAATCACATTTAATTCTTTACAAGCAAATCCAATGTCATCATCTCCTGACCACTCCAAGAATAAAAAAATTCTAGCTTTAGCACTGACGGGACCCACTATTCCCAATGGTGACTTAAAACCATGGCCTTTCCTCTTACAGTCAGGCCCCAGCAGGAAGTCTTCCTAAGTCAGGGAAGGTAGGGCTGAGGGGAGCCAGCGGTTACCCCCAAACTGCGATTCCTGCTTTCCCTCAGAAGCCTTGCGCCCCAGCACCACTATGGACGGTGGTCGTCTGGAGCCGGTGAATGGCTGCTGGCTGCTCACACAAGCTGGTTACTCTGTTTCCGGAGGGCCAAGCCCTGCTCTCTCGCATACTCTCCCGCTTTGCTGGCACACACTGAACCATCTTCTCAGGAAGGGTCCTTGGGAAGCCGCAGTTTCTAATCCTTGCACGTGTGAGTATGTGTTTACTGTGCTGTTACAGTGGAACAGCTGTTCGTCAGATACTGAATGCTGCGTAAAGGGGTATGTTTACCTTCGGACCCTGTTGGCAGTGCTCAGGGCATCCAGCATTACCGCTCTGACGTTTCTTCACACGTGGAGAACTTGTTTTTCTTCCTCCCTGAAAATTTGTGCAATCTTACCTTCCTCCTTAAAGCACTGGAATTTCACAAATATATACCCACGGGTGCCTTGTTTTCATTAACTGTGCTGGGTCTCCGCACGTCCTTTAACACAGGGATACCTCTCTCTTCTGTCTCTAAAAATGACCTTCCTTTACTTTTTTGATCGTTTCCTCTCCTCTCTTTCTCTAACTTCTATTAAGCCAAATATCAAACCCCACAGATTAATTTTTCATGTACCTATTCTTGCATTTCTTTGGTCCTGGCTCTCCATTTTTGGATGATTACTTCACTTTATTCCCTCGTACTTTTTTACTTACACTTTCATGTCAGCAATTCTTTTTTAAAATGAATCTAATAGCCCTTTTATGTAATTTCATTGCTTCTGCACTAGCCATTCTCCTTAAGGTCCACCTTTTTCTTTCCCACGTCAACTGCCATACACCTGACCCCATGGGTCTGTGTGCTCCCCAAAGACAGAGACACTGGAGAGTGGGGTCACTCTCCTCCACTCTCGTGTCACTTGGTATTTTAGGAAGGCCTCTCTCTAACTGGAAATCCTGAGCTCTCCGCGTGACCAAGACAGGCAGGCTTTACTTGGCATAAGCAGAAAAGAACCTGATTGTTGAGCAGTGGACGCCATAGAATGAGGAGGGCTTTGCGGTGGAACCAAACTCCCTGTCAGAAGCCCTACTTTTCTGAAGTTAGTTTCCTATCCACGGAAGAATCAGCGTTTGCCCATCCTGCCTGCCATGCACACCAGCGGCCTCTGCCTCAAGGGTGTGTGAGCACCTGCGCAGGGAGGGTGGGGTGCAGGACCGGGATGGGCAGCAATTTTACATCCAGCCTTTCAACTGTTCCTTGTTTTCGGAAACTTCATGTCTAAGTTATAACTTCTAAAATCGCCGCTACTCCGAGCCCGTCCAGGATTCCCTGGAGACGATGCCTTCCCCCTGGCAATACACACAGGCTGGGCTTCGCAGCCTGTCTCATCTCCTGTATCCCCAACTCTGTGCAGAATCTCGTTTGTTGATGATATCTCGCCCTTTGGTTTGCTATTTATTGGTGAATACTTATACTTTTCTTTTTTCTTTTCTTTTAAAACGTTCTGTGCTTTCATTTTGATGAGGCTTTAAAATGGACAGATAGCAATTAATAGTGTTCGGTGTCTAGTTTACCTTCTTGACTGGAAGCCTTAATGATTTTTAGGCTTATAATGGAAAGTTACGATGACACACAGAAATAGAACACCATAATGAAATGTCATGTACTAATGACTAAGTTTCAAGGATATTTTAAGAAAGTAACATTTGATAACTTGGGGCCTCTGCAACAATAAACTCTATTGAGCAAAGCCCTCAGTGACTGACCTATAAGGATAAGAATTACACAATATCTAGAAAATGCTCTGTAAGAATGAGTGTGTTGTATAATTTGATTTTGTAATCAGGTCAAGAGTTCCTGGCAATATCTGTTAGGCGGGCTCTCACAGAAGAAATGCCCAGAAGGGGACACAGGACGTAGTGACTCCCCTTCTGTGACACATAAGAGCAGCCCAGGAATCAGGGGGGTGCCCACAGGTCTAGAGGCCACGAAGTCACGGGCTGGGGAACTCTCTCTTGGCCACCAGCTAACAGAATCACCAGGATCCCCTCCTTCTTTTTAACATCTTATTCATAGGTAACCTAAAATGTGTATGGAATTTAATACAAACATTGCTTAGGCTAGACTGCAAGCTTTACATAGACTGTAAAATACAACATGATTTTAGAAAAACCATGAGCCTGGCACAGACCGCTTGAACTATGTGCACACGTTTCCTTTTTAGGTATGCTTTGGTAGAAAGTTTGAGAAACACAATGTTAGTTAGGAGCAAAACTAGATTTCCAGCCCCATGATCTGGGTCTCTTGACTCTAAGTCCAGACAGCAGAAAAGGAAGTGCTGGCTTAGCCCGCCGATGCCTCACCAAGACCTAGACTCAGAAACGCAAACACCAGGAAGGCACGCCGGCTTGCAGAGGTAAAGCTCTGCGGAAAAACGAGCACTCACGTGGTACTTCACAGTTTACAAAGCACTTTTAAAAGGTGGCAAAGATAACCAACCTCACAACGGCTCTGCAATACAGATACTATCATCACTCTCATTTACGAAGAGAGAAAAGCTCCGAGACCTAGGTGACCGGCCATAATTAGTAACCTGCCACACAGTTAGTAAATGACTTAAGCCCAGTCTCATATACGCCCAAACTTTCGCAACGCAGGGTGCGGTCTGTCCCCCCCTTGACCACTCACCTGTTCCCTTTACATGGCACCTGGTTCTTGTTCAATGGCTGTGAGAGGCCAGGAGAATAATCCAAGGTTTTCGTATGTCTGTTTTCAGCTGCTTGCATTTCCCAGTACCTCTGGACCTCACCTACTCGCCTCTGCAGCAGTCCCCACGGAGGGTGGATGAGAAGCTGCCACTGGCAACTGTGCCCTCCCTCCTTGGTCGTGGCCCCCATTAGGAGACGAGCACGTCCGACCGCCTGCGCCTCACGCTGGTTTGCAGAGAAGAGTCACCCTCTCCCTGCTGCTCTCTCCCCAGCTCTGTGGACGCTTCCCTCCTGCTGCTAAGGCTACGACCCTAGAAAGACAAGAGTGAGGTATCAGCTGGCTCTGGCCCCTCCACCCAATACCGCACTCCTGCCCAGAGCCCCTGGTCCTGGACTCCCAGATCGGCCCCACGGTCCCCCAGCTTCGGCACCGCCGTGCCCCTCTGCGAACACCAGCTCCAGCCGACTGTGAGGAAGCCCCCCAGGAAGGGAAAATGAAGCTCAGACCAAAAATGAATGGAGTCAACCTCCCCTTAACAGTATCACCATCGAGTTTACTCACGCAGAACAGTTTTCTCTTTTATACTTGAAAGCAACAGGACTCCTGTCATCCAAGGTCTGAGTTAGCTGGGCTGCACAGGCCCCCTCGCCCCACGCCCGGGTCTACACGAGAAGGTCCCCTCTTCGGGTTACAGTAAAGGCAGCGACAGGATTCACACTCCTCTGTCGGGAAGGGCACAGAGCTTAAAGGGTCTGCAGACCTTATGAATGTGCAAGGAGCACACACGTGCACTCACACTGAGAAGAACAGGACACTTCATACACGTAGCTGTTTAGCACCCCCAGCTTCCATTTTCACACGCTTGTACCAGTGGCCACTGCGCCCGTCTTCTCCCGAAGGCTGGCGCACCTCTCCAGCGCGGGCGCTGCCACATCGAGCTCTTCTGAAAACTCCATACGTGCTTAATTGTGATGAGTCTAAGNAGTGTCCTGAAGAAGGGCCCCCACCTCAGAGCTCCAGGTTCCTACGGGAGGTAGGGGGCAGGGGAGGGGGTGCCCGCTGGTCCCCTCCCAAGTGCAAACATCCCCAGTGTTCCACTCCTGGACTCTGGGGTTTTTTTCAGGAAGTGGAATGGATACCAAGCAGCCAAAAGTCAAAAATGTCTACTGTCGATGATCAACATCTAGCAATACTGAACCATTTCTCAGTGTGAGTAAATCAGTACATTTAAGCATATTCACACGGCCATGGCTCTCACAGGACTCAAGCTAGATGCTCCCTATAGGGCAATAAAGGGATAAACACCTTCCGTTTGGGCTCTATCTAGAATTTTCGTTCCACCCAGCTTGTGATCCATGTGAATGAAGAACCAATGTGACAGACTCGGGAGCAGCTACCAAGTGCCACAGGTAGTTAACTGTCAAACCAAACACTGTCAGTATTCCCCACGAAAACAGACTTGGTGCGAGCCAAATAAATCTGCAAACCAATATTCATCACTTTGATAACGGAGAGCAGGCTTGTCTCCATGCTTTTGAAAATACCTAAATTTTGTGAAGATTAAATATTATTACAGAAAACTCCATCCTTCCAACCAAAAAGAATGAAAGAGAAAGTAAAAGTAATAAACATTCTATGAACAAACTGTATAATGTATAAACTGGAATTCATAAATCTAAAAAAAACTAATGTATATATTGGATGCAAAACCCCTAATGTATAATACCTAGAAAAGGCTACACGTTAGTACTTCAGAAAGGATACAGCTACATATACATAAATCTTTATTAAAAGGATGTTTCAAAACACTTCTTTAGAGTAATATTTCTAAATTCCTGCCTCCAAAAACTCAGCACTATAGAATCCAGAAACACCACTCACATAGGGGTACTTGGAATTAGACCGGAAGGACTTTTGTTTGCCGGAAATGATGCAAAAAATAAACCTGAACCTAGGCAGCAGCCGTCCAAACCCCATCATAAAATCCCTCACAGCAAATTACAAACAAAAGCGTGTGCTTCCCAACAGTGGCTGTGGAATGTGCATGCGGCCTGTGCGTGTATGTGCGCGTGGTGTGTGCGTGCCGTGCGTGCGTGCTTCCCCACAGTGGCTGCGGTGTGTGCGTGTACATACGTGCGTGTATGTGTGTGCAGTGCACGTGTGCTTCACGGCGGCCGCGGCGTGTGCGGGAGGTGCCCGGCCTGGGCGGCACGGCTGGCGCCCCCCTCCCCAGGCTGCGGTCAGGCCTCACGGCTACCAGCGCTGGTTCCCGCAGGGGAATTCTAGCAAATGGCGGCTGGGCTTAATGTTCTGCTGCTTCTCATTCTGGAATGAGCAAGATACTAAGATTGCTTCTGCTTAGCTTTTCTTTAATCTCCACACTGACAGAAACCATCACTCAATCACCGGGCACTGTGACGAGGGCAGGCGCGGAAGGAAGTCCTGACGCCGGTCGGATTCTCCCTGTGACAACCATGCCGAGGCCTTCACGCCCTCTGCAGGGAGCGCCCCTTCGCCTCCCACCGTGGAACAATCTTCCCCCGCCTCGCCTCCTCTACAGTCCCTACACTTGACGTGTCCGCACCAGCACGTGTGTCCGAGAAGGCAGGGCCAGAGCTGCAGCCCCGGGTCGTGGCAGGCAGACCGGGTGCCCACACGCTGCGGCGCGGCCAGAAGCCTAACGCAGACGCCAGCATGTGGACAGGCCACGCGCCGGCATCCTGCACGTCACCCCTCCCCTCCACCCGGCAACGTACAAACGCACGTGGTTCAAGCTCCTTGCCCTATACTTGCTGCGCAGCCTCCTGCCTGGGCCCCCTGGCTGTCCCACGGCACCAGCACTGTGCCCCACTCTGCCGCCAGGCCGTCGGGACATCTCCGCCGTCCTCCCGGGTCGCCCCTCATCCCCAACGCCGATGGCCCTCAGCTCAGCACTCCCCGCGCTTCGTTCTGTCATCACATTCACTGCCAACAAATGTGACTCCGTATTTTGTCAGTACCCTCCTCAAAGGTACAGTCCATGAAGGCGGGGGCGGGGGGGATGTCTGGTCTCCTTTCCTGCTCTATTTCTCCAGCCACTACAAGCACCGAATACATAGTAAGTACTCAGTAAAATACTTGAACAACAGATGAATACACGTCACAGATTCATCAAGAGAAAGGAATACTGGAAAACCAGTGCAGACATCCTAGGCACAGAATATGCACTTAAGGAAAGGAGAACAAAGTTCTGAGTACGTAACATTTGCACCTCAACACCAACTAACAGCGCCCACTGATGTGGAGGTCTTCGCATAGAATAAAGGGTTGGCTGGGTCAGGCTCTGTGGCTGTTGCCAATGGAGATCAATGCTAAAAAAGAAATTCACAGGAAGGTTTCTGAGTGACTCCAAGGATGACCAGGAATGTTGAAGGATGACATTCAAAAAACACATAGGCAGCAAGACTACCCTAAACAGAATGACAGGCTCCCACCCCAGAGGCCACCTCCAGGAAGAACCCTGCTGCCTGCGACTTGGACAAGGCCCCCAGCACCAGAAGGAAACCTCCATCCACTGTCCCAACCTCTGACATCAGCTTTCAACACAAAATCCTGAGCAGAAACCCATATAGCAGGGACCTAGACTTGTAAGGTCAGATACCCGGGAAGCCAAAAAATAGCAAAAAAGGCTCATCATGAAGAGGTTTTTGTAAAACATACTTCCCTTAGTCTAACTAGCAAAGAGAAAGCTCTTCCTTGGAATGCAGACACCCCCTAGTATCTGCGTGACAAGGGACCCCACCATACTTGACTAGTCGTAGAGTAAGGACCTGGCTACTCATTCTTGCACTGGGTGCAAGAATTAAAATTAATATTCTAAGCTTCACGTATCTGAATGGCAATTTAGATCATTGTAGTATCAAGTGGCATTAGAAATGCTACACTTATTTAAGGTCGCACAAGATAAAGGTACCACTAAAATGCCTTAAACTCTGTGTCTTTATAACTGAAAAGAAATGTGTTTTTAAAGCAGCAGAAATAACATGAATGTGTGTACATTCATGAAGCAAATCATCAAAAATAATTACACAGTGACCCAAATAACAGGGACGGGGAGGGGTGGCTGCTCCAACTGCAGAGCAATCACGGACTCAGGAGAATTCAGTTGTTTGCTTTTTTTTTTTTTAATTTAAAAGTTTATTTATAAATAATTCTTTGTGTGCTGCTGGAAAAAAAAAATGTCCCTTCCCAAACAGGGAGTGAAAAGCTTCTCCCCTTGGGGGAGACCCAAAGAAGATTTAACAAGATTGGAATGGATTCCACATCAGTGACCTTTGTAAGGCTGAATCCACTATTTTTCTAGAAAAAGCACAAGTACAAAATGTAACAGCACACCTAAAGGAACTTAAAGGAGAGCAACAAGAGCACCCCAAACCCAGTAGGAGAAGAGAAATAATAAAAACTAGGGCAGAAATAAACAATATAGAAACAACAACAACAACAAAAAAAGAGTTGAACAGATCAACAAAACCAAGAGTTGGTTTTTTGAAAAAATAAACAAAATGTACAAACCTCTAGCCAGGCTTCTCAAAAAGAAGAGAGAGAGCACTCAAATAGACAAACTCATGAATGAAAAAGGACTTATTACACCCAACTCCTCAGAAACGCAAGCAATTATCAGGGTATACTATGAAAAATTATATGCCAACAAACTAGACAACTTAGAAGAAATGGACAAATTCCTAAACACACACTCACTACCAAAATTCACATGGGAAGAGATAGAAAATCTGAATAGACCCATAACTAGTGAGGAAATCGAATCAGTTATCAAAAATCTCCAATGGATAAGAGCCCTGGGCCAGAGGGCTTCCCTGGGGAATTCTACCAGATTTTTAAAACAGAGTTAATACCCATTCTTCTTAAGCTATTCCAAAAAATGGAAATCAAAGGAANGCACAAAAAAACATAAAATACCTAGGAATAAACCTAACCAAAGATATAGGAGATCTATATGATGAAAACTATAGAAAACTTATGAAGGAAATTGAAGAAGACACAAAGAAATGGAAAAACATTCCATGCTCATGGGTCGGAAGAATAAATATTGTTAAAATGTCATTACTACCCAGTTGTTTGCATTTTAAAAGAGTCTGAGCTCTTTGACCAACACTCTTTTTGCAGCTTTAATTTTGTGCAGCCACAAAATACAAGTAACTCCTGACTCTAAATCTACTTTCTTTTCTCTCTTCTCGGAAGTGTGAGAGGGCTGGCCAGGTATGCTTGGGTTTAAGAAAGACAATCTGTTCCCTTCCTCTCTAGCCTCTTTAGGCTCCAGCAATGTGCACAGGAAGCCCTCCCCGGGTCTGCAGAGCAAGGAAAGGGTTTTTACATGTCCCTGGAATCCCAAGAATGTATCCCCACAGGCACTGAAATTTTTCTGGTTAAAAACAAACTATACCAAGGAAAGCAACACATACAGAAGACAAATGTGCTAAAAACAATCAAACAGAAACAAAAAACTAATCCAAAGAACATGTAAACACAATTTTGGGGTATGCCTCCTAAAACTCTTAGAAAATACAACATTTAAAAAAAGAAAACAAAAAAAAAAAAGAAAAAAACACCAAAAACCCACTTGGCTTCATTCAAGGACCATTTACTAAAAACACCTACCGTTGAACACACACAGGGCCGGGTGCTGGAGCCAGCCCCCCAAATGGACCGGTTCCTTCCCTGGCCACAGGGTACAGGAGACACGTGGAGGGCAGGATCAATTTGTTAAATCAACTGAACAAGGCCATGCGACTGACATGGCCCCAATGCCCTGGTGGCCCATGTAAGTACACCAAACCCCAAGCCTGTCATGTCTCAAGATTACAAATCCAGGGGGACCTGTGTGGCTCAGCTGGCTGAGTGGCAACTTCAGCTCCGGTCATGATCTCACAGTTTGAGCCACATCAGGATCTGTGCTGACAGTGCAGAACCTGGATCCTGCTTCAGATTCTCTCTCTCTCTCTCTCTCTCTCCCCCTTCCCCACGTGCGCGCGTGCACACACACATACACATACACGTAGACACATGCTCTCTTTCAAAAATAAAATATTAAAAACTATTTTTTTAAAGATTACAAAATCAGAAACACTAAGGACCAACCAGCAATGTGGAACAGCCACCCAGGCTTCCAGCTCCAGCCAGTCAACAACGTCCATCCTTTGCTTCTGGCCTTTTCTCTACAGAACTCTCTCCAGGCCCCGGTTGGTGGAGTGTGCCTACCCACTCGCTGGCGCTGCCTGACACAAAGTGATTTCTGCTCAAATAAACTCTTAAAAATTTTAATGTGCCTCAGTTTATCTTTTCACAAACTACAACCTGGAAGAGGGCAGGACATTATAAAGTTCTTACTTCAATACCAAAGGATATGATGATCTTAATACGGTTAAACAAAACAAAACAAATATCCAAATCTTTTCAGATTTTTACGATTCTCCTTTCCCACTGAATTCTCAATCGTTGTGAAGACTATAAATTAAAAAAATAACCAAAATTCTGTAATTGCAATATCAAACGTATGGAAACTAAGGGAGAATAAGCAAGTATGAGATTGGTAATCCAACACGATTTATGTTTCTGAAAAGTAACGTAATTTATATTAAATAATCTCTATGTAAGTTAACAGGAAGATGAGAGTGGACTTCAGATGATGCAAAGAAGAAAAAGCATCCAGTAAACAAACAAATGTATGCAACCGAAGCATGACAAGTACCCTTCCCAGCGTTACGCCATCATTCTACAGTCTGGAAAAGCTCCCGTTCAGTTAAGTGGGGCTGTGTGGCCAATCCTAGCAGAGTGCGCTTCCCGAGCTGGCCAGACGACGCTCTCCGCCTGACCTGCCCTCACAGGGGGCCTGAGCAGACGTCGGGGCGCCTCATCACACAGAAGAGGGTGACAGTTGATGAGGCATGGAAGGGGCAGGGGCCACAAAAGAGAAAAAAGGACATTTAAAGAGACAGCCGCGCTGCTGATGACTGAGCCACTACACATATTGGTGCTTATTATCTACCACAACCCCTTCTTCTTCTTTTAAGAAAACCAGCCTTTGGTTTGATTGATTTTATTTTTCTATTTTTAATTTCATTGATTTATTTTTAAAGTAAACTCTATCTCCAACATGGGGCTCAGACTCATGACCCCAAGATCAAGACTCTCATGCCCCACTGACTGAGCCAAATGGGTGTCCCCAGAACCCTTTCAAAGTGCCACCACTGGGGCGCCTGGGTGGCTCGGTGAGTTGAGCATCCAACTTCGGCTCAGGTCATAGTCTGATGGTTTCTAAGTTTGAGCCCCGTGTGGCGCCCTGTGCTGATGCTGACAGCTCAGAGCCTGGAACCTGCTTCAGATTCTGTGTCTCCCTCTCTCTCACTGCCCCTTCCCTACTCGCACTCTCGCTCTCTCTCAAAAATAAAAATAAAACATTAAAAAAATATCAAACTGCCACCATTTATTCTTTCCATCCTCACAATGCCATAATCAAATGCTTGTAACTATTACCACTCTTTATAGATTAGGAGCCGGAAGCACGGAGAAGCAAGCAAGTCACTCTCCCCAGGTCACAGGGCAAGGATTCAGCCCGCTCCACGGCCATACTTGGTGATGTTAGTGGTTAGAAAATAGATCATATTTTCTCCATCTCCATCTGAAACACTGAACTAACATGTGGCGGATTTCAAAGAAGCTCATTTTAATTACCAGGTATTTTAGTGCCTACAGATCATTCATTTTAGGAGTCCTATGATTATTCCCTATTTCTGTCAAATACTGGCTTCTTGCTGTGAATGAGCAGGGAACTTCCTTGACCATGTTTAAAGTTGGCCACGGTAAGACAGAATCCACAAATACAAGTATTAGGTGAAGACTCTGAGCCACCGGAGCCAGTGGGTCCCGTCGTGGCGTCAGGCACAAGTTTGCTTAACAAGGAGCTCCTCGGCTTTCACAAGGTATCAACCACTTCCACAGGCCAAACCTCCAGGCTGAACAGAAGCCCCGTAACTTACCATCTAACAGGGTGACTATGACCATTTCCAGACGCTTCTGCTGCCTCTGAGATGCTCATAGCCAAGTGTAATTATTAACAGGTCAAGGAATAAATTAATTCCAGGGCATTGGAAATTATGTTCATGAAATGAAAAATGGCCTTGCTGACATTGCATCACTATTTCTAGACAGCACACTTGAACATCAAATAAATCTCACATCATGGAGCTATGCCAAAAGCTCGTGACCTGGTTTCATTTGGGTTGGAAAGGAATAAGCAATCTGTCCTTCGAGACTAGTACCAAAATAACTCCCTAAAGCACAGCTTCATTCTTTTAAAAAGTTTTAAATAATTTTTCTTTGCAAAAACAGAAATAATAGCTAGAGTCAATATCAAATATGAATTTCCTTTATGTAACCCCGTAACTTAATGCTAGCTCTCATGATGTTATCTCTATTTTCAAATTTTGGAAAAAATGAAGGAGTAGTAGAATTACAAAAGAAAGTATTTTCAATATCTAATAATTGTCACACCAGTAGACCAGGATTATTTTTGAGAAACTCCATAAAGAGAATTTGCTAACTGACAACTCTAAAGAAAAATATGTTACCAAACAAAACTGTGTTTTAAGTATATTAAATGTACATGCAAACATAAAGAACTACTGAACTGAACCGGGCAGGACAACACTGGCAAAAGTCAAGAACAACTACTTTTAGAACAGACGGGGCGGGAAGCAAGTCTGGGAGACATCAGGGCTAGGAACCACATTTAGCTTGGGGTTCTCTTTCTGAAATAAAGAATGTAAAAAACAGGATAAAATTCTCTCGCAGAATTCATTTTATAACATCTACAAACTATGTAATGTCCACAGGACACACACTTATAAAGCAACTCCGAGGCAGAAAACAAAAGGCTCCTTCAGGTATATTACACAAGTGAGGCTCACATGAGTGAAGCGTTCGTAATAATCACGATCGGGTATGGCGGAATTCAAGGCAAAGGCACTTCATGGGAAAATAGGGGCGTGTCACCCTGATGGAGTGGTAGAAACCATTATGAAGTACATATGACCTCTATAGGCTCCCCAAAACATGGAACTGAAATATATTCAAGAAAATCTGATAGGAAAACAAGAAGTAACATAGCAGTGGACATTTTAACACACATCTTTTAAATCTGACAGGTAAAATACACAAAAACTAAAAAATATATATAGTTAATAAAATATACTTTATAAAACCTCATCTATAGTGTACAAACAAAAAGAATCACTTTCTTTTCAGGGCTCCTGGGAGGCTCAGTTGGTTAAGCCTCTGACTTCAGCTCAGGTCATGGTCTCACAGTTCATGAATTCGAGCCCTGAGTAGGGCTCTGTGCTGACAGCTCGGAGTCTGGAGCTGCTTCAGATTCTGTGTCTCCCTCTCTCTGCCCCTCCCCTCTCATACTCTGTCTCTGTCTCTCTCTCAAAAATAAACATAAAAATAATTTTTTTATGAAAAGGTCTATGTAACATAGATATATCTGAAAATCTCAGTAACTATATTTCTCTAATAGTGTTATTTATTGAAAGGAATTTTTTTTAATGTCAAAAATACATGAAGACACACTAAATTAGTACAAAATTTCAAAGACGTGTTAATGCCATGATTATTTCAAGGATTCCAGAAATGAGATTGGTAAAACTTCTAAATAATTTTAAGATGCTAATATTTAACTGCTGCCCAAACCTTGCAAGACAACATATGAAACAAACTCCAAACTAATCTCATCTACAAAAACAGATGCAAAAAATTACCACGTCAAAGAATAATATACCATTGCCAGAATGGCTCATTCCAAGAAAGGTAGAATCTTTCAACAGAAAGATATTTTCTACATATTTCAAGGCACCAAAAAAATTCAACATTGTTAGTATGTCAAAATATCTCCTTCATAAGATTACAGATGTATAATCTCAAAAGTAAAGACAGGAGATTGCTTTGTGGTAAAACACTGGGAGATTTTCTACCAGAATTAAAAACAAGAACAAGAGATATCTAAAATGAACCATTAGATCAAAACCAGCAAGTTGCAGAAGAGAATGTGTAACATGATCATACTTTTAGGGAAAACAATTCTATATACAGCCTGTATTAATACGCTGGTGGATGCATTTTTAAAACTGAAATGACAGGCGTCAAACCATTAATAATAATTACTTATGGGATGAATACTGACTGAAGCAAAACCAAGTGACAGAAGACAACATCAGCAGCTGCTCTTAAGAAATTTCATCACTGGGGCACCTGGTGGCTGAGTTGGTGAAGCACTGGACTTCAGCTCAGGTCATGATCTCACGGTTTGTGGAGTTCAAGCCCTGTGTCGGGCTCTGTGCTGACAGCTCGGAGCCTGGAGCCTGCTTCAGGTTGTGCCTCCCTCTCTCTCTGCCCCTCCCTCACTTGAGCTCCGTCTCTCAAAATTAAATAAATGTCAAAAAAAAATTTTTTTTAAGAAATCCCATTATTAAAAGATTAATTCTGAGATTTCCCCAGAACGGTCTCCCTAATTGTTATTGTGTATTTCTAATCATACATTGTTAGTGTTTCTGTTTTCCCTTTTTTTTTTTAAATTTTCTTAATGTCTTTTATTTTTTTTTATTTTGAGAGACAAGAGACAGAGACAGCGTGAGCAGGGGGTGATCAGAGTGAGAGGGGGACACAGAATCCGAAGCAGCTCCAGGCTCTGAGCTGTCAGCACAGAGCCCTACTCGGGGCTCAAGCCCACAAACCGTGAGATCATGACCTGAGCCAAAGTCGGACGCTTAACCGACGGAGCCCCCCAGGCGCCCCTGGTTTCCCTTTTAAAAACCAGCAATACTACTTTGGTACCCCAGCACTCTGGAAGGCACATTTTCAAGCCGCACTATCACTGTATGAGTAACTGCGGCTCCAGGAGCTCTGCCAGAGGCCCCCGGGCGGCACGGGCTCTGCGGGGAGGGCGTCGCTGGTGTCCCCGCTGGAAGGGCCGTGACGGGGAAGCAGGCGACGCTCCGGTGCGGAGACCTGAGGGGAGGGACAGCAGCAGGTGGAAGGCGCAGGGAGGGCGCGGAGGAGCGGGGGGACTGGCCGCCGGTTCCGGGCCACACCCCACAGGACCACGCGGTAGCGCTGTCACAAGACGCTGCCCCGTCCGGGGCTCACAGGGCTCCGTACACACACTCACCAAGCGCCACTGAAATGAAAAATTAAGCAACATGGAGAGGTGAGACACTGGACTGTAAAATCCCATTCTGCCCGAGCGGTATAATCCTACAGGCGCCAAAAAGCTGATCTAAGCAAAGCCGGTTTACACACAAGGAAAGGTAGCCTGAATACCGACAGGGTCGTCTCCACCTCCGCCGCTGTGAGGACCGATGGCACTCGCCTGGGTCACCAACGGCCGAAAGAGCTGGGGAGTGTGTTTCAAAGGAACGGTAGTCCTTTGATGCGCTTGTGGCAATGCCTTTTAGGACTGGGCTCTGAAGGGTTCCCCTTTGAAGACAGGACTCTGGAAGGAATCTGGTGAGAGGTCAGGGAACGGAAAAATAGCAACAGCCTGCACATATAGATGAGGAGACCTTTTGTGACTAAACCATTTAGTATAAAGAACACAGCAGTTTTCTGGGTGAAGACAGCGAAGAACAAGAACCCTGAACGGCCTCTTCCATGGATGCACCAGCTGCCACCTGCGAGCTCTCCATCCGCCCCGCCCCAGGTTGCTGAGGAAGGACCTGTGCACATCTGGAGCCCCAGCTTCTGTGGCTTCCGTCCAGACAGCCGCGCAGGGTGGCCAGCCGCGCCCTGTCAGCAGGAGCGACCGGACAGCTCCTGCCTGGCTATGGCCTCGGGGCTCAGAATTCAGGAAGCAGACAGACACACGCAGCGCCCAGTCCTCCTCTGGGAGGTCTGTCTGCAGACTCTAAAAGCTACTATGGCTTCCAGTCAGCTCGAATCCAGACGCTAAGATTCTTCCCTTTGGGACGCCGACAGGTCTTCCCACAGCCTCAGTTACCAGGAGCCACCAAAAATGAAGCAAGAGGCCACTAAGACAAAAATGGGGTTTTGAGAGACCCAAGCGCTGGAGCAGAGGCGAAGGACAAGGTTCACTTCCAACTAAGCCTGGGAGAGGAGGTGTTCGTCTAATGCATAAAAAGCCAACACGGAGTCAAGGAAAATGAAGAACCACAGGGTATGTTCCAAACAACACAACACAGATCACACCTCACAAAAAGACTTCCATGAAATGGACAGAAGTGATTTCAAAATCAGGACCATAGAAAGCCTCAACAAAGACAGAAAAATCCATGAACAAAGTGGCAACTTTGACAAAGAAAATGTAAGAAGGGACCAAAAAGAAGTCACAGTTGAAAATCACAAGAGCTGGGGCGCCTGGGTGGCTCAGTCGGTTAAGCCTCCAACTTCAGCTCAGGTCATGATCTCACGGTTCATGGGTTCGAGCCCCGCGTCAGGCTCTGTCCTGACAGCTCAGAGCCTGGAGCTGCTTCAGATTCTGTGTCTCCCTCTCTCTCTGACCCTCCCCTGCTCACGCTGTCTCTGTCTCTGTCTCTCTCTCTCTCAGAAATAAATAAAACACATTTAAAAAAAGAAAAAGAAAAGCACATGAGCTGACCTGTAAACTACAACAGAGGGATTCAAGACAGACGGTGAAGCAGAAGAAAAAAGCGGTGACCTCAAAGACCAGTGCGACTCATACAATCAAAGGAAAAGAAAAGGGGTGGGGGTAAAAAAGCATGAAGAAATCTGCAGAGACTCATCGGACTACATGAAGAAAGCCAGCATCCACATTACAGAGGTCCCAGAAGAACAGAGAAAGGGGCAGAAAACTTTTTGAAGAAATAATGGCTGAAAATGTCCCAAACCTAGGGGGTTAAAGACATGAGGTTCCAGGAAGTGCAGAGACTTCCACATAAGAAAAGGCCAAAGAAACCCACATCAGGACATATAATTAAAATGCCAAAAGTTAAAGACGAGAGACTCTCAGAAGCAGCAAGACGAATATAACTGGTGATAGGCAGGGAACCTTCCGTGAGACGGGAGCACAGGGCTCAGCAGGAGCTCCACTCGGCAGTCAAAGTGCACAAGGACAGAAGCTTCCAGACCGAAACCCGGGCAAAATTGTCCTTCAGAACTGAAGGAGACACCTTTGGAAAATCTAGACTGGCCTTACAGAAAAAATGGTAAAGAAGCTGCTTTCAGCTGTGATGAAAGGGTGCTAATTAGTAACAGGAAAATATACGAAAGTATAAATCTCCTGGTAAAAGTAAATAAATAGAAAAATCCAGAACACTTACCTATTGTAAAGGTGATGAGTTAATCACTTACAGGGCTAACATGAGGAAAAAAGCAGTCAAAGTGACTGGGACTACAATCTTGTTAACAGGTGCACAAGAGAAAAGGATGTAAAATGTGACATCAAAACACTACACATGGGGGGTGGGGAATGCAGAATGTGTTTGAACTTCTGCTGATGTTTATAAATATAAGTTCTTTCATGGAAGCTTCACAGTCACCACATACGCACGCGCGTACACACACGCACGCGCATACACACACGCACGCACACACACACCTACAGCAGAAACACAAAAGATAAAGAGGAAGGAAACTACATTCGCCACCACAGAAAGCCATCAAGTCGCAAAGGGAGAAGGAAATAAAGGAATTACAAAATAGAAAGAAAACAATTAACAAAATGGCAGTAAATACCTACTTATCAATAATTATTCTAAGTGTACAACTAGATGTCCAATCAAAAGACCTAAAACAGCTGAATGAATTCGAACAAAATGTATGCTGCCCACGAAAGACATGCTTCAGGTCCGAGGACACAGGCAGACTGAACATGAAGAGACAGGAAAAGGTATTTCACACAAATGGAAACCAAACGATGGAGGGGTTTATTCATATCAGATGAAATAAACTCTAAGACAAATACTGTAATAAAAGATAAAGAAGGCCATTATATTATGATAGTGGTCAATCCAACAAGACAATAGCACACTTACAAATATTTATGCACCCAACATAGGAGCACCTAAATATATAAAGGAAATGTTAACAAACTTGGGGGGCACCTGGGTGGCTCAGTTGGTTAAGCGTCCGACTCTTGACTTCAGCTCAGGTCATGAACTCATGGTTGTGGGATTGAGCCCCGGTGTCTAACAGCTTGGCATTCTCTCCCTCTCTCTCTGCCCCTTCCCTGCTCACTCTCCCTCTCCCTCTCCCTCTCTCTCTCTCTCAAAATAAATGAGTAAACATTAAAAACAAAGAAAGAAACTTAAAGGGAAACACAGACACCAGTATAGCAGGAGGGTCCTTTAACACCTAACGACACCAATGGATAGATAATGAAGTAAAAAAAAAAAAAAACCAATAATGCAACACTGCCTTAAATGACACATATGACCAGATGGAATTAACAGACATTTTATAGAACATTCCATCCTACAGCAAGAACTTTCTTCTCAGATGCATATGAAATATTCTCCAGGAAAAATCATATGTTAAACCACAAGAAACGTCAATAAACTGAAGATGACTGAAATCAGATTTCACATCTTTCCGGCCACAATGGTATGCAATCAGCCATTGATTAAAGAAAACAACTGGAAAATTCATAAATATGGCTGAGCCACAGAGAGCAGGGGAGAGAGACACATGGAGCGACCTGCTCTGAAAACATTCTGAGGATGAGCAGAGCGCTCACTCGCCACCGCAAGCACATCCAGAAGGCCAGGAAGGGCGGGCATGGGGGCGGAACAGAGCCTGCAGCAGGGCAACCCACCCGCAGGAGGGACAGCATAGGCGTGGGGACGGGTCCTCCGAGGGTAGGGGCCGAGCCCCAGGACACACACGCCTGGCCCCGTGGACCTGGCCCGAGAAGAGGCCCAGCAGCGTCCAGCTTTAAAACCCAGCGGTACTCACACCCGCCCCCCCGCCCCTGCGCCGGGCAGGCCTGCCCCAGAGGGCCCATGCCTTCTCCCTCGCCGCAGCCAGCACAGGTGCAGCCACGGAGGCAGGGTCCTGACTGACCTGAGGGCAGGTACCATGGGGACAGCAGCCTTGGAGGAGTCGCTGCACACCAGGCAGGGCCGCTGCTAGTGAGGAGGCCAGGCGTGCCAGTGCTGGCGGTGACGGGAAAGCGCAGGACGTGCCCTGGGGGGAGGTAACTGGTGCTGTCGGTGTGGGTAACAGTATGGGCGGCCTCAAAAATTTCAAAATAAAACTAACACGTGTGGGGCGCCTGGATGGCTCAGCCAGTTAAGCGTCTGACTTCGGCTTAGGCTATGATCTCACAGTTCGAGCCCTGCGTTGACCTCTGTGCTGACAGCTCAGAGCCTGGAGACGGATTCAAATTCTGTGTCTTCCCTTCCTCTCTGCTCACTCTCTCTCTCCCTCTCAAAAATAAATAAACATTAAAAACAACTTTTTAAATAACATATGATACAGTAATTACACTACTGGATACTTACCCAAAGAAAATAAAAAGATTAATTTGAAAAGATAATATGCACTCTTATATTTATTGCAGCATTACTTACAACAGCCATGATGGGGAAGCAGCCCACGTGTTGGTCAAGGGGGGACAGATGGATGGAATGTTACTCCGCCACAAAAAAGAATGAGATCTTGCCATTTGCTACAACACAGTCCTAGAGGATACAACTAGTAAGTTAGACAAAGACAAATACTGTATGATTACACTTACATGTACATGCGGAATCTAAAAAACAAAGCAAACAAAAAGGGAACAGAGACTTCAAATACTGAAGACTAGTGGTTGCCGGAGAAGAACAGGTGGAAAATGGGTGAAAGGATGCAGAGGCACAAACTTTTGATTTTAAATAAGTCACAGGGAGGAAAAGTACAGCATAGGGAACACAGTAAATAATATTTTAGTAACTTCATACGGTGACATTGTAACTACACTCATCATTGGTGAGCATTTTGTAAGGTATGGAATTGCTGACTCACTGTATTATACACCTGAAGTTAATGTTATATGTCAATGACACTTCAAATAAAAATGTGTGTGTGTGTGTGTGTGTATGTGTGAGAGTGTGAGTGTGCAGATATTGAGGGGGGTGGTCAAAGAAAACAGAAATACAAAATAAACCAAAACTGTGGGATGCAGCAAAATCAGTTATAAGAGGTAAGTTTATAGCAATAAATATGTACCTCAAGAAACATGTAAAATACCAAATAAACAATCTAATCTCAAGGAACAAGAGAACAAAGAAAGCCCTTAGTTAGAAGAAGGAAATAACAAAGATCAGAGTGAAAATAAATGAAATAGAAACTAAAATTTAAAACACAATAGAAAAGATCAATGCAACTAAGAGCTGGCTTTATGAAAAAAATAAAATAAACCTTTAGTGAAACCCACAAAAAAAAAAAGAGAAGGCCCAAATAAATGACATCAGAAATGAAAGAGAAGATGATGTAACAGATACCACAGAAATACAAAGATCGTGAGACTACTACCAAAAATTATACGCCAACAAACTGGACAACCCAGAAGAAATGGATAAATTTCTAGAAACATACCAACCAGCAAGACTGAACGAATAAAGAAACAGGAAATCTGAACAGACTAATTACTAGGAAGGACACTGAATGAGTCATCAATAACATAGTGAATTCTACCAAACATTTAAAGGAGTATTAATACCAATCCTTCTCAGGGAAATCAAGAAACAGACTCTTTACTATAGAGAACAAACTGAGGGCACCAAAGGGAGACGCCTGGAGGGTTGTGGGTTAAACAGGAGATGGGGATTAAGAAGTGCATGTGTGAGGAGCCCTGGGTGACATATGAAAGCACTAAATCACCATATTATACACCTAAAACTAGTATGTACATTAACTAACTGGAATTAAAACAAAAACTTTTTTTAATTCACTTAATGTTTTTTATTTATTTCTAGGAGAGAGAGAGAGAGAGAGAGAGAGAGAGAGACAGCGTGAGCAGGGGAGGGTCAGAGAGAGAGGGAGTCACAGACTCTGAAACAGGCTCCAGGCTCTGAGCTGGCAGTCAGCACAGAGCCCGACGTGGGGCTCGAACCCACGAACCGCAAGATCATGACCTAAGCGAAAGTCGGACGCTTAACCGACTAAGCCACCCAGGCGCCCCTAAAACAAAAACTTTAAAAAAAAATACCAATCCTTCCCAAACTCTTCCAAAAAATAAAAGTGAAAGAAACACTTTCAACTTCATTTGAGGAGGCCAGCATCACCCTGATAACAAATTCAGACAAGGACATCACAAAGCAAATAAACTGCAGGCCAGTACCCTCGATGAACATAGATGCAAAAATCTTCAACAAAATATTACCAAACCAAACCCAACAATTCATTAGAAGGACCTTCACCATGATCGAGTGGGCTGCGTGGTAGGGACACAAGGGAGGGTCAACGTCCACAAAACTGTATGACCCACCACGTTAACAAAAGGAAGGATACAAATCACACAGGTAGCAGATGCAGAAAAAGCACAACACAAAATGCAACATTCATTCAAGATAAAAACTCTAAACAAGGTGGGCATAAAAGAAACATAAGAAAGGTCATATACACATATAAGCAGCCCAAGCTAACATCATATTCAATGGTGAAACCCTGAAAATTTTCCTCTACATTCAGAAACATGTCCACTCTTGCTGTATAGCACTGGAAGTCCTAACTAGAACGATTAAAGCAAGAAAAATAAAATGCACCCCATCTGAAAGAAAGAAAAAAAAAAAAAAGAACAAATAAAACTGTCCCTATTTGCTCATGGTATATTTCATGTAAAATACCCTAAATAATCCATCATAAAAATGTTAGAACAAATAAATGAATTCAGTGAGGTTGCAGGATATAAAAGCAATATACAAAAATCAGTTGCATTTCTGTACAATAATAACTATCAGAAAGAGAAATTGAGAAAACAATCCACTTACAATTGCATCAAAAAGAATACTTGGAATAAATCTAACCAAAGAGGTAAAAGACCTGTCTTTAGTATAGGTCTTTAGTATAGGTTAAAGACCTGTACTAAAAAGTATAGGACACTGGTAAAAGAGACTGAAGACTGAACAAATATAAAGATATTCTTGCTCATGGACTCAAATCAACAACACGGTTAAGACGTCCATATTACCCAAAGGAATCCACAGAGTCAATGTAATCCCTATTAAAATTCCAACGGCATTTTTCACAGAAGTAGTACAAAGACTTGTAAAATTTGATGAAACCACTAAAGACCCCAAATAGCCCAACCAATATGAAGGAAGAAGAACAAAGCTGGGGGCATCACGTTTCCTAATTTCACATTTTTTTACAAAACTGTAGTAATCAAAACAGTATGGTTTTGGCATCAAAAGACCTATGTACCAATGGAACAGAACAGAAAGCCCAGAAATAAACCTATGCATATATGGTCAATTAATTTGACAAAGGAGCCAAGAACATACAATGGGTAAGGGACAGTCTCTTCAATAAACGGTGCTGGGAAAACTTACCACCCATATGCAAAAAATATACCAGCTTCTTACACCATACACAAAATCAAGACAAAATGGATTAAAGACTTGAATAGAATAAAAACCTATAAACATAAATCTTCTAAAGGAAAACCATAGGCTGTAAGCTCCTTCACAATGGTCTCCGTGATGACTTTTGGATTTAACACTAAAAGCAAAGTCAACAAACGCAAAACTAAACAGTATAACCTCATCAAACTAAATCTTCTGGGGCGCCTGGGTGGCTCAGTTGATTAAGCATCTTAATTTCAGCTCAGGTCATGACCTCACAGTCATGGGATTGAGCCCCACGCTGGCTGAGTGTGGAGCTTGCTTGAGATTCTCTCCCTCCCTCTCCCCCGCTAGCATGTTTGCATGCTCTCTCTCTCAAAAACTAAAAACTAAATCTTCTGCATAGCAAAGGAAACCATGAACAAAATGAAAAGACAGCCTACAGAATAGAAAAAAATATTTGAAAATCATGTAACTGATAAAGGACTAATACCTCACAATATATACAGAATTCACATAACTCAACGAGGAAAGAACAAGCAGATTACAAAATGAACAAAGGATCTGAACAGACATTTTTCCAAGCGGAACCTACAGATGGCCAAAAGGTCACAAAAAGGTACTCAACATCACTCATCACAGGGAACTGCAAATGAAAACCATAACGGAGACGTCACCTCACACCTGTTCGAACGGCTAGTATCAACAAGACAGGACATAACAAGTGCTGGCGAGGGAGTGGGAAAGGGGAGCCCCGGTGCACCGCTGGTGGGAATGTTAGGTGGGGCAGCCACCGTGGAGAACAGAATGGAGGTTCCTCAGAAACGTAGAAATACAACTACCCTGTGACCCAGCAACTCCACTCTGGGTACTTCTCCGAAGGCAATGAAAACACCATCTCAAAAAGAAATACGCAGCCCCATGTCCACTGAACTGCAGCATTAATTACAGTAGCCAAGACATGCCAGCCACCCACGCACACGCGCTCACTGAGGGACAAATGAATAACGAAGCTCTGGTGCTCACACGATGGAATATTCTGTAACCATAAACAGAGGAGATGCTGCATCTGCCACAGCATGGACGGACCCCGAGAGCATTGTGCTAAAACATGTCAGACAGAGACAAAGAGTGGATGATCTCACTTACATGAAGAAACTCAAAGAAAGAAAAAAACCACAAAATCATAAATACAGAAAACAGATTGGTGTTTGCCAGAGGTGGGGGTGGGGACTGGGCGTAACGGGTGAAGACAGTCAAAGGTACAAATTCCCAACTATAAAACAAATAAACCCTGAGGGTGTAACGAACATTATGGTGACTGCAGTTAATAATAGTGTACTGGCTTTTTAAAAGTTGCTAACAGTAAATCATAAAAGCTTCCATCAGAAGAAAAAACATTTTATAACTCTGTGGTAGCGGATGCTAACTAGACTTATGGTGATCATTTTACAACATATACATACATAGAATCATTACACTGTGTCCCTGAAACCAATATAATGTGACGAGTCACCTGTATCTCAATAAAAATTGAAATAAATAATAGATAATACAGTGAATGGATGCATGCATATGTATTCATTCACAAAATCAGAGCTCTTCCTCTTCCAGCCAGGTCAGTGAGGTAGCAAAGACTGGATACCTTGTGCCTAAACACTCAAAACTCAGTATTCATGACACTGGACCGGAGGCAACATGGGACAGCGGTGACTCGAGATGAAGCAAGGTGAGCCCGGCTTCTGCACAAGCTTATCATCCAGAAGGAGCTGCGAGGACACAGAGCAGAAGGGGGACCCCAGGCAAGCCCAGCACGTCCTCTCGGTTGAAGGGGAGCTGCGAGCCCAGGGGGACACAGGAACTAGTGTGCAAGACAGAGGGAATACTCCAGAAACCTGAGGGCCTCCCCCACACCCCCGCCCAGTATTCACCAGAGTACTGCCCACCATACGTGTGAAGAAACCCTCCAAGGCAAGGTAAAGACCCACCTAGAAGGGGGAGAGAGTCAAGGAGTTCAACGCCAAGCAAAAGAACCGTGACGAAAACTATTCGGAGGCAGGCTGTAAGTCAAGTTGCCCACGACCAGCAATAAGGAGAAAATTCTAAGGCAGGTCTAGGAAAGAAACACGCTGTTTTGAAAGAACAAAGATAAAGATGACAGCAGATTCCTGTCAAGAAAAGAAATCTGGCTGAGACAGTGGTGCTGCGATATCTCTAACCTATTAGAAGATAAACAATGCCAACCTGGAACTCTGCACCCAGCAAAACTATTTCCAAATACAGAGTGAAAGACTGTTCTAGATCTCCCAAAGCTGAAGGGGCCCGGCGGCAGCAGCCCTGCCTACGGAAATGTTACAGGAAGATGGATATTGGTAAATATCCACACAAAGGAAGAATCGAAGAGGAAACAACTACAGGAATAAATATATGACATTTTCCTAATTACTTAAATCTCTTTTAAGAGTAATTGATTTTNGTGTTATGTGGAAACTAATTTGACAATAAACTATTTGTAAAAAAAAAAAAAAAGTAATTGATTTTTTTTTAACAAAATTAATCATGAAGCATGGGTTGAAAGCATACATAAATGTTCAAAGTGCATAACAATGACAACATGAAGCTCTGAGGAAAACAATAAAAGTACTTACTACTACATTCTTGTATATGAAATGTTTTATTCATGGGATGGTAGACTGTCCTAATGGAAGATATATACAGTACCTGCCTTAAAGAAAATAAAGTCAATAAAAGAAAATAAAGAATAATAGTAAATAAATCACTAAAGGAGATAAAACAGAATTATAAAAAAAGTACTTAATTCCAAACAATAACCAAGGAAAAGTAACAAAGAAAAAGGGGAACAAAAACAGGAAACAGAAAACAAGTAAAAAAATGAAAAAGATTGTTTTTTAATGTTTATTTTTGAGAGAGAGAGAGAGAATGAGCAGGGAAGGGGCAGAGAGGGGTGACAGAGGATCGCAAGCAGGCTCTGCGCTGGCCACACACAGCCCAATGTAGGGCCTGAACTCAAGAACCATGAGACATGATTGGAGACAGAGTCAGATACCTAACCGACTGAGCCACCCAAGTACCTAGAAAATAAGAGGTTTTTATAGAATAGCAATAATCATATTAAAAGTAAATGGTCTGAATATTCCAATTGAAATTAGTCGTGATAGATGAAAACGCAGGACCCAGCAATATGCTGCCTACTAGAAACACATTTTAAATACAAAAACATAAATGCTTATGAATATAAAGACATGAAAGAACAGAGTAAGCTCACAGCAATCCAAAGTAAACTGGAGTAGTTACATAAATACCAGGCACAGGCGAGCCCGGGTGGCTCAGTCGGTTAAGCATCTGACTTTGGCTCAGGTCATGATCTCATGGTTCGTGGGTTCGAGCCCCGCGTCAGGCTCTGTGCTGACTGCCAGCTCAGAGCCTGGAGCCTGTTCCAGATTCTGTGTCTCCCTCTCTCTCTGACCCTCCCTTGCTCATGCTGTCTCTCTCTCAGAAATGAATAAAAACATTTAAAAAAATTAGCGAAAAAAAAAATAAATACCAGGTATAGTCAAGTTCACAGCAAAGCCTATTTTCCGGGATAAAAATGATTATTTTAAGATAGTATAGAGAGCAGCCCATCGTAAGACATGACAAAACTAAATATTTCCACACTTAGTAACAGAGTCTCAAAATACATGAAGCAAATACTAATGGAACTGAAAAGAGAAACGGAAAAATTCACAGTTATAGTTCATTCACATTTACAGAATGTTCTGCCAAACAAAAGAACATGAAGTCTGATAGGAAAAATCAACAACCTAACGAAATAGTTATATGGTGTTCATGGGTCTGAAGGGTCAATATGCCAAAGTCAAATCTCTACAAATAAATCTATAAACTGAAATACAATCTCAATCAAAAAATCCCAGTATGATCCTTTTCTAGAAATTGGCCTGCTGATTCATATGGAAATGCAAAGGATCTAGATTAGTCAAAACAACTTTGACAAACAAACAATACCTATTTTTAAGTTTTATCTTAATGCTACAATAATCAAGATAGGATAGTATTGGTACCAGATTGGACAAGCAGATTAGGAGAACAGAAAAGAGCAGAGAAATCCAGGCATGCACACGCACACACACGGTGGACATTTCCTCTTTGAAAAAGGTACAAAGGCAAACAAGAGTAAATAAAAGGACATTCCTTTCAACAAATCGTGCTGGGATAATCAGAGGCCTATCAGTCCATACTTCATACCACACACAAAAACTGATTCAAAATGGTTCATACATCTAAGTGTAAACCAAAACTATAGAAGTTCTAGAACAAAACAGGAGAAAACCATCTGTGGCTTTGGTTTAGGGAAAGATTTCATAGACACAGTACCAAAATTACAAACCAGGAAAGGAAAAGTTGGTAAACTAATCAAAATTAAAATCTGTTGTTCTCCGAAAGAACTGAAGACTAAAAAGGTCAACTCACAGATGAACAAAAATTATTGCAAAGCATAAATGGGATAAAAGACTCTTATCTGTAATAATAAGAATAAAACACAATAATAAGAATTTAAAAGCCCGTAATAAAACAACCCAACTGAAAATGGATAAAAGATCCAGGGGCACCTGGGCAGCTCAGTCGGTCTGACGTCCGACTCTTGGTCTCAGCTCAGGTCATGATCTCACAGTGCGCTGACAGTGCAGAGGCTGCTGGGGATTCTCTCTCCCCGTCTCTCTCTGCCCCTCACTCCCCCCTCCCCCCGCTCTCTCAAAATAAATAAATAAATAAGCTTTTTAAAAAGTGGGTGAAGGATTTGAACAAATACATCACAAAAGGAGAAACAGAGACAGACAGCAAGGAAGCACGTGAACGGTGCCCCACACCGNGGGGGGGTGGGGGGGGGGGGGGGGTGCAGAATACAGCATTCTCGTTGCTGCTGGTGGGGATTCTCAGAGGTGCCGACCCAGCCACGCTGGAAACCAGTGCGGCCACGTGTTAACAATGTCAACAGGCACTTCTCGTACACGGCCAGCCCACCCGGAAGCACTTCCCAAGGCAGCCCAACGCGTGTGCCTGCACAAGGCTTCTTCACAGACACACACAGTAGCTGTGCTCATAAGGCCCCAAACTGGACGTCCCCCAAGTGTCTACCCAAGCGTGAGCAGATCGGCAAACCGTGGTGCGCCCAGGCCCTGCGGCACCATTCAGCAATAAGAACGGTTGGAAGAAGCATTGGAACAGACTACAAAATGATACCCAAATAATTATGCTGAATGAAAAAAGCCAAGCAAAGACTGCATAGTATGTAACATTGACATAGGGTTCCAGAAAATGAAAGCTGACTTGTAGTGACAGAGAGCCAGAGGTTCAGTGGTCGCGGACAGAAGCTTTAGGGGGTGATGGTCTATTCATCATCTCGGCTGTTTACGGCTCCACACATCAAAACTTATCACAGTTTTTTGCTATAAATACAGGCAGTTCACTGTACATCAATTATAATGTAGAGCAGTTAAAGGCATCTCAGAAAGACGAAAACTTGCGGCAGTAACAACAGAGATCTCAATAAAGCGAGTGTGGGCACAGCCGGCGTGCCAGCCAGCATCCACGCACACAGCCTCTCCTCACCTGCTCTCTCAAGTGGCCGTGCAGTACAGGCATCGTTATCTTGATTCCACAACAGAAGACACTGAGAAACAGCGGTCCCAGAGAAACGTCCCTGATGAAACACAACGTAGTGAGGGAGGGAGGTTCAAGCCCGAAGAAGCCAGGCCAGGGCTTCTCCCTCGAACCACGACTCTGCCTACAGGTAGGGACGGCTGCTCATCAGCCATCAGTCATGAGTGTCACTGCTGTGTGGACAAATGGATATAATTGGACTCTACCCCATGCTTAAGGTAAATGTCAGGGACATTGACACCTTCTGTTACACTTTACGGGCACCCCAGCTTTAAAAACCAGTCACCAAAACGAAGGTTTTGTGAAAAACAAATTAATTTTTATTTTTTTAATATTTATTTATTTATTGAGAGAGAGAGAAAGACAGAGAGTGAGGGAGGGGCAGAGAAAGAGAGAGACAGAGACAGAGAATCCTAAGCAGGCTCCACACTGCCAGCACAGAACCCAATGCAGGGCTCGAACTCACAAATCGGGAGATCATGACCTGAACTGAACAAGAGACGCTTCATGGACCGAGCTCCCCAGGCGCCCCTATTCAGTTTTATTTTTAAAGATGGGAGAAATGACCTGCCCGTCTTGCTGATCTACACAGGCAGAATTAACTTCCATTCCTTTAGGAACTTTTTACACATTCCAATGAATTGCTCCCTGGCCTCTGCCTTCTATAGTTCAACAGTGATCCTTATTAAATGAAGCTTGTACAAGGTACTTAACTGGTTACATAACCATATTCAGATGCAAACAAAGTTATCTTGATTATAGTGGACAACAGGAAAGTAACACGCTATTTACAAGATGAGTAATCTGGTTTCTTAAAATACTGAGTTACTATTATTTAAAAGCACAAGAAAAAGTAAAAGATGAGAACAGGCACTCATATAACTCTGAGGTCATAAGAAGGAAATTTAAACATTTAGCATCAAAATCACTTACTAATTCTATACCTTTACTATCCTTTACTTACATAATTTGGACAATCACACCAACACTAATGAAGAAAACATGCAGTTAAAGTAAATGAAATATTCCTATCACAGTGCTTCTCCAATTTACTTTGTGTGATGCTCTTTGGAGTTCACATCCCTCTACGGCCTCCAGAAGCTGTGACTCACATCGAGGGGCGCTCCCGGGATGCCCAGCAACCCTGAATATCGACCACTGGGGGTAAGAGAGTCTCTGGCTTCGCAAAGCTTCGAAGATTTGTGCACTTTTACAGTTACAATGCACGATGCTGAGTTAGCTTTTGTACAAACCATGAGATTCAGGTCAAGGTTCTTCTTTCTTTTCCACTTTACTTCTTGCACATGGATGTCTAACTGTCCCAACACCACCGACTGCCTGTGCACCTTTGTAAATACCAGCTGCCGCGCCTGCAAGGGTCTACTTCTGCACGTGTCGGGTCCACTGTCGACAGGTCCGTTCTTTCGCCAGCGCCACACTCGGTCTGCAGGCATCGAATTCTCTTGTTTTCCTGAATCTGAGCATGTCCCTATTTCACCTTCATTCTTTTTACTTGCTGTTTATTTTTGAGAAAGAGAGAGACAGCGCAAGCAGCGGAGGGGCAGAGAGAGGGGGGGACTCTCAGGCAGGCTCCACACTGTCAGCGCAGAGCCCGATGTGGGCCTCAAACTCACGAAGCTGTGAGATCATGACCTGAGCCGAAATCAAGTCAGATGCTTAACTGACTGAGCCACCCCGGCGCCCCTCACCTTCATTCTTAAAGGGTATTTTCTCCAAATACAGAATTCTGGGTTGACAATTCCTTCCTTCTAGTGCTTCAGTACTGCTGTCCCACTGACTTCTGAACTGCACTGTTTCTGATGAGAATCTAGTTCATTCAAATCATCGGTTCCCTATAAACAATGTGTGATTTTCCTCTGACTTTCCAGGGTGTTTTTTGCTGGTCGGTTGGTTCTTCAGTCTGTGGTTTTACGTGGCTTACAAACGTGTCTGGTCAGGGGTCTCTCGGGGCGTATCTTCAGTGGGTTCACTCAGCTTCTTAAGTCCTTGTTTAGACCTCACCAGATTTACGAAGTCTTCAGCCATTATTTCTCCAAGCACTCGGCTTCTGAACCACACCCCTCCTTTCCTTTCGGGCCCGGGACACACGTGAAGCCCTGCAGGCTCCTGATGTCCAGCTCGTACGGCCAAGGCTCTTCTGCTTCTCTGCTACTCAGGCAAAGTAGTCCCTACAGAAAAGCCATCTTCAAGTTCACGCTCTCTTTCTTGTGTCATTTCAACCTTGCATTCAGTCCATCCAGGGTGCCTCCTTATTTTTGGCCAATGTATTTTTCAGTCCTTTTCTTTCTTTTCTGAAACTTGCCATATTTCCATCTGTTCATGCGGTAAAATGAAGGCCCAGTATCATGTGCTTCCTAGCATCTAGGGAAAGCGGGTGAACCACAATGGCCTGAGCACAGGCTCCCCTCCCCCTCTCTCCCCATGGGTCAGTCCCCCAGACAAACAACCCTCCCCATCAGAGACCAGGCACGGCTCCTGCTCATCTCTGGGGGGGTGGGTTCCAGTTCCCTGCCAGACCATGGAATCATTCAAACATCACGAAGCCCGGCTGGCTCAGTCAGTATAGCCTATGCCTCTTAAGCTCAGGGCTGTGAGTGCTAAGAGCCACGCTGGGCACGGAGCTTACTTAATACACACACACATACACACACACACACACACACACACACACAAAACATTCCCATTACATCCTCCCATGGGACCTAGGGGACAGCCCACCGTCCTGTCCCTAAACCACCTGCCTCTCCCAGCCACGCTGGGTCCCCTCCCGGCCATGCTGCGTCCCCTCCCGGCCACGCTGGGTCCCTCTGCTCCAGATCTCACCCTCTTCGTGGCCATATGGGGTGTGTGCAGTGTCCCCCTATCTTGGCACAGGGCACATGTGACTGAGAAACTGCTGTCAATCACATCTGTCTGGGGTCAGGTGTCACGTGTCCAGTCATCCCAGGAACCCAGAACAGGAATCCCTCTCGCATCCACCAGCTGAAGAGCGGGACGCTGAAACCGCTCACCCTCACTTCCTGGAGCCGTTCTGCAGTAACTGTTCTCACATCCTCCTCCGATAACTCCAGCATCTGTCATCTTAGACGGCCATCTGTTGAATGTCTTCTCCCATGCAAGTTGAGATTCCGGGTTCTTCAGAAGCTGAGTAATTCTGGCCTGGACATTTTTGTTTCAGCACTGAGTCAATGCTAAATGTATCCGGGCTGCACATTCCATCCAGCCTTCTGTGCACTGTGGCTTCAGCGTTGCTCTGCTTGCGAGGACTTCAGCCAGTTTCGGATCTTGGCGATGGCCCGTCTCCTGCTTCAAGTTCTCAGTACCTGGTCTGTTGCTGAGCCTCAGAGACACACACGACAGTCCAGGGGGAAGTCGGGAGTTCATGAATGACTTAATGGGATCCCCGCCTGAGCTCCCTGCTCTTAACCACCTCCTGGTGCTTTCTGGTACCGTGGTCACCCCACTTTGGCACCGCCATCCGGAATACTGGGGTTGTATTTACCTTCCTCTGTCTTGCACTTCCAACAGCTACATGTACGTCCAAGGCCAAGGGCGGACGGGCAGGCAGTGGGGGCAGCAGGAACATGCCCCCACCCCGCTGAGACAACAGCTCCTGTGATGGACACAGGCTCTGCTGCCTCCGAGTTCCCGGCGTCTCGGGCCCCGGCTGCCGCCATGCTCACTCCCAGGACAGTCGTCTCCTGTTTCCCAAGCCTGAGCCAGACGGGTTCTCCTGGACTCATCTCCGGCGGTGCCAATGCCCACTTCCGGGATTTTTTTTAGACCAGGACAGTGGATGCCAGGAAAAAACTGAATTCACGCTTTTATTTTCAGCCCAGACCACTCATAAGCTCCACATTTGCACAACCGACTGCTTCATTAATACTGCTCTTGGATGTTTAACGATTATTTTTACCCAAACGATATTCCTCACTGTCTCTTCTGAAACTTCTCTTTCTACAGCCTTCTACATCTCAGCTGAAGGTGGCTCCTTCCTCACAGTTAGTTACTCCAGCCGGAATCCCAAGGAGCCCTTCTCTCTACTCCACATCCAGCCTGTCATGAGATTCTCCCAATAGGAGCACGCGCCCGATGACCTCCACCACCGTACGTTGGTCCCGGCCCCACCAGCCTGGACCTGACCCACAGCATCAGGCCCCGGCCTCACCCCTGGCCCCCTGACGTGGACCCCCAACCTGGTGAGCAGACAAGTCTCTAAAGGCCTGAGCGCGTGGCCCCTCTGCTGAGCAGCTGCTGTGGGCCCTTCTCACTCAGGGCGCAAGCAGGAATGGCGCTGTGCGGACCCCCGCGCTGCAGCTCCATCACAGCTGCTCCCCTCCGTCTGCTGGGTGCCGTGTCGCAGCCCCCGTCACTCTCCCCCACAATCTGCCGGCTGCAGTGACGGGAAGGGCTGCGGGCGCTCTCATCTCAGCCAGGTGCCCCGGGTGTCCTCTGTGCACCCTGCCCCTCCTCCTCTCCGTAGGACTGGTCTCCCCAGTTCCTGCCAGTCTGAACTCCAGTGTCACCGTCTCAGTCAGGCTTCTCCGGAGCCCCTACTTTGAAGTGCAAGCCCCCAGCCCTATCTCTCCTTCTCCAGCACCTGCACTTCCGCCTCGTTCCCGGCTTCCTGCGTGCCGCCGCCCCTCGGCTGGAGTAGCGCCCGCACGGCGGCAGAGATCTCTCCTTGTGCTTTCACAGCCCCAACAAATACTGGCTGTGGTGAGTGAATGAATGGCCCAGGAGGGCAGAGGGTTAGGGAAGGGCTGCCGGGGGGGGGGGGGGGTGTGCGCGC
>NW_027529428.1:18573427-18587702 GCF_008692635.1 Crocuta crocuta | reverse complement strand
GTCAGGGGGGGGGGGGGGGGCTTTGCAGGTCTGGTAAACCGAAGATCATAGCTGACAGAACCCACACTCGCTTCTCCAGCTCACAGCTCACATGCGTAAAGTGTCGTACACCTGTTCGATTCCAACAATTTTGTAGCAGGGCGGTTATGACACTTGCACACCATGGCTCTCCTACCGGACTGTAGATGGAGCGTTCACAGGGGACAGTGCTGAGTCACACACACATCTAAGTTTCCTCCACGGCAACTAAGAGAATGGCCTGTCAACAGCGTGAAGCCAACAAATAACCCTCAGAACGCTGTAATCAGGAGAGGCCACTGAATCACATTTTAAGTACAAGGAAATGAGCCTCTGCAGCATAAGATGCGTGTTAATAAACATACTTGACCTCGGAGAGCAGAAGGGAGTGCTGGCCTGTGCAGGTCAGCTGAGAAGTGGTCCACTCACGACATGGGTGAATGTGTGACATTACGTGAGCCTCTTAAGAAAAAGTCTTATTTTTGTTGTTACACTTTTGTTCCTCCTGAAATAGCATGACCTTATTAATCAGATTTGCCCCAGAAAGGACTTGTGCTATTTATGAAAGTCAAATTCACCCTCAGAGGATAAAGATGACTCACTACTGAGGATATTCCAAAGAGTAAGCTCACATTCTGATGTAAAGTCTAAGAGGATTTCAACACAGGTTGTACATACAACTTTCCAAAATGACTACTGTGTTTAGGACAACACACTCACAGGACCTAAAAATCCGCATTACTTCACAGACACACCTTAGATACAGTTCCTGGTAAGCATGCCAAGGGGCTGCCTACAGCCAGCGACCACTGACCCATGAGGGCTCTGATTTCCTTCTCTCCTTTTTAATCTGGGGACGGTCAATGCCAATAGGAGTTATTAATACTAAACATTGTTTTCCTGAAAAGATTCTAAGAATGTTAGTCACCACAGGAACCAAGTGATCAGAATTACCATCACCCAAAGTGTGATGACCTAGTATCAAATGCCACCAAATAAAATGAAAATGAAAAACACGGCATGGCCCATGGAGTATTCTTAGCAAAATATTCTAACCTAGATCTAAAGTTGAGGAAATGGCTCGCCCAAATCCAGAATGTACAAATGCCAGTAATATAATTTGCCTAAATTCTTTTTTAAAACATTGCTATAGAAAACAGAGAGATAGAAGACTTGTCTAGATTCAAAAACAAAATAAACATCCCACCCCACCCTGTATATCAAACCAAATGCAACATGTCTGACATTTAACGGGATCCTGAATTAAAAAAGCAAAGCCGGGGACGCCTTGGGGGCTCAGTTGGCTAAGTGTCTGACTTTGGCTCAGGTCACGATTTCAGGGTCAGTGAGTTCGAGCCCCACATTGGGCTCTGTGCTGACAGCTCAGAGCCTGGAGCCTGGTTTAGATTCTGTGTCTCCCTCTTTCTCTGCCCCTCCCCCACTCACACTCTTGTCTCTGTCTCAAAATAAATGTTAAAAAACATTAAAAAAAAAAAAACCAACCAAAAGCAGGCGTGGCGCGGGGAGCTCTCCTGACCGTAACGTGAGCGTACGTGAGAACCAGTGCTACGTCTGTTTCCCATGGACGTGACCCGCCCGCCGGGGTCCTCCCGCTCAGCACCGGAGACTCGAGGCTGCACGGCCACACGTGCAGAGCCCTGAACCCGAAAGCTCCATTATAGTAAGCAACCGAAATACATTCCCGCAGACTCACTGAGGAGAAAAAGAGGCAGAAAACTCTCTCTTATAAACAGACAGGAAAAGTCTTCTAGCATTCTGAATTTTATGACAAATAAATTCATTTAATAAAAATTTTAGAAATACTTGTAATCATGAGAAGACACAGCCCAAATTAAATCAAATTAACAAAAAGTGGGTCCTAATTAACGGGCCCAACTGAGGAGGGCCCTAAGGAACTGCGGTGCGCTGGGAAGAAAATGCCCGTTTCCAGACCTCAAAAGGCACAGACGCGGGTGGGTGCGGACGGAAGGCGCCAGCGCCACGGCGACTGGCTGCCTCCTCCAGCACAGCTGCTCCACCTTCGTGGGGTTTGAACACAAAATACTTCACCTCCAAGATACTGCAGATGAGTGGTCCATTGCCAAGTTCATCTTCCTCCCACCCGCTTTCTCCGCCGCCCACTAAGTCCCTGTCCGAAAAAATTACCAAACCCCAGACACCCCTGTGCCGGCCTTCAGGTGCTGCTGTATCAAACGGTCACAAACTCGCAGGCTTCCAACCACAGGAACGGTCTCCCCTCACTGCTCCAGAGGACAGGGGCGCACACTCCAGGGGCTGGCAGGCCGGCTCCCCCGGTGGGCTCGGGGGAGGGACGTCCCGCGTCGGGGGACAGCCAGCGGTGCCAGGCCTCCTGCCCTCACAGGCGCCTCCCTCCCGCTGCCCCTCTCTCTCCTCTTCTCCTGAGGACACTTGTTACCAGCTCTGAGGTTCATTCAGATAATCCAGACCAAGGTCATCTCAAGATCCTGAAACACTTTACCTGCAAAGACCCCTTTTCAAAGAAGGTCACATTCAGAGGTGACCTGTCTCCGGGGGGTCGCTGCTCCCTGACAGCTATCTTTCTAGGACTGGCTGTACCCCAGTTAGCAACCAATGCTTGCTTCTTAAAAGAGCTTCAGAAACACATCATATCATCCTTTCTCTAAACCTTGTTTTATTTCCAGTAACAGTTATCTGATAATTCGTTCCAATTGGCTCCATTTCTATAGAAATCCTCCTGTATTTTCATGAGTCCCCAGGGGAAAGACCGCCTGGTAGAACAGCGAGGTATCAGATGCTACACGGACAGCATTTGCACGGATTACCACGGTGGAGACCTTCTAGTGAGTCTGACACACTGACCTGGCGTGTCAGACTTTCGCTGAATTGTGTTTTAATTTCTACTTATACACTTAATCAGGATAAACAATAGCCATAAGGTTAAACATGCAATTTTAACCTATTCAGGTACAAACATGACTAAACTGCTCAAACACTGCTCTTAATTTTTACACTGCTGATCTTCCACTCACATACCAGCAAATCAGCCACACGCACATCTCGAATGAGGTCTACATTCTGAGAGATCTTCCAAGTTCTCTCATCAGACAAAAGACAAAAGAACCAAAATTTCAGATTCACCGAGTGATGCGAGATTTCATTATCAATGTTGGAAAAGCTGCTTTCTTAAATGAGTCTCCCAATAGAAGCAGCCCACCTATTTTTCCATAGTGACAGGAGAATCACAGCGGCGCCTTGGAGGCTCAGGCGGTTAAGCGTCTGAGTCTTGGTTTCGGCTTGCGTCATGATCCCACGGCTTGTGAGATGGAGCCCCGCAATGGGCTCTGTGCTGAGCACAGAGGCTGCTTGGGATTCTCTCCCTCCCTCTCTCTCCCCGACTCGCTTGCTCTCTACTTCTCAAATAAATAAACTTTCAGGGAAAAAAAAAGGAGAAACACCTCAACTCCGAATCCAGGCACCCACTGACCCCACCTCTGCCCTGCCGCATGGGAGCTCGGAAGAGCCAGCACGAAGCCTGGACCCCCTGCCCGGCCCCCCGCGGGGTCTGTGCGCGCAGCTCTCTGAGGCTGTGCACATTTATGCGCCCACGTGGAAGTTTCAAATTATCAGTGCAATCCTCCAAGACGGATGTGACCAAGAAAATAATATAAAAATCAAGAAGTTATAGAGAAAAGCACAGGAGAGCCTGCAGACAGAGCGGCAGCTGACGCCCACCATCTCCGTCCACCTAAGCGAAGCACACTGCGAGGGGGACTTTGCTACAAAAGCAAACAGTACGGCATCAGTCTCTTCATCCAGAACGTTGCCTTTTCAATCAGCACATTTGGGCCTTATGCCCTGCTGTTGAGAATAAACAAGACGGGCGTGAACAAGTCATACCTCCACCAGGAATGATTGCCAGCTTTGTTTCAACCAAGCCCATTTTCGCAGAAGCAGCTAAAAAGGAAGGAAGAAAATTAAGTAACAACCAGGTCATATATTCAAATATTATGACTCAAAAAGCTTAGTAAAATAAGCTACAAATACTCTGTTTACTAATTAAACTTGTGTCACAAATCCTTTTAAAAGTCACATTAGAAGGCATCTGGTTACAGAAATAGGTAAACACTCCAAATGACATATATTAAGAGGTTCACATAACCTTTTCTGTTAAAAATTGCTTGGCAGTGAATTAATTTTTGATGCAGAAAGACCAGGGCTACCTCTACATAATCTGACCTGATACTGCCGAGTCACATTTGAAGGCTTAGGGCCCATTAATTCTTGAGGATGAGGAGAGAGGCGGGCTGACGAGTAGGAATTCTTCAGCTGCCTGAAGAGGCCTCCAAACCAGTGAGTCTATCATATCAGATATGGCATCTTTTCAGGACCAAATCTCCAGTTACTCTTGACAAATGGTTTTACTGTTCTGACAGCTGGACAGGGCTCCTCTTTCCACATGTTGTTTTCATGGCTACTTTAAAACATCCTAATTATTTATTTGCATATCCAAATGTACTTGGACCACTTCCTACATCCTAATTCCAGGAATCTGCACCCTTTCAGAAATGGATTTCGTGGACCTTCGCTCCTCCATCTGAAACTCATGATTTCAGACAATCAGAGACTAACGTAAGAGGGAAAGTCTGCGTGGACCAGCCATAAATTCCGAGAAACAGTCAAAACTTACTGAAAACCCCCTTACGCGGACTCCGTCTTCACCAGGCAGCTGCATCTAGAGCGACAGCAGGAGCCAGGGGAGGACGTGACACCTATCTGCCGCCTGCTTCGCCGAGGCCCTGGGCCGGGGCTCCGCAGCCCCCACCACACAGGGTTCTCAGGCCGATGGAGTGATTTAACGCAGGTCAAGTGCTGAGAACAGTATGGGTGTCAACACTCAGCACACAGTCGGCACTAATTGTTCTCACTGTCACTTTTGTGGTCACCTCATCCACGCCTCAGGAGGACGTCAGGGGGAGACACTGTTATTACTGTAGCAAACCAGAGATAAGTGCCGGAGCAGAAAGAGCTCGCGATCTCCACGGCAGCTACCGCTGGCCCCCTCTGCAGAGGAGCTAAGGGCTGTGAGGCGGGCAGGCCCTACGGCTCAGGCTCAGGTCTGCCTGCCCAATCCCGGCTCTCCCCTCCCAGTAACCCTAACCCTAACCCTAACCCTAACCCTAACCCTAACCCTAAGTGCCAAGACTAAGAAACTGGACCAGACCGTTTCCTTAACTAGAAATCTTCAACACTTCCTTAAGCCCAACGGGTGACTTTTTCTAAATGCTCTACTCAACATGAGGAAAAGAACAGAATACATTACTTCGAATTATCTGAAGATATCCGCTAGGATTAATTCTCACCTGCTACACGTATGTCGCATGCTAGGGCCAACTCAAGGCCACCACCCAGAGCAAGTCCGTCTATGGCTGCGATCGTTGGCACTGGGAGATTAGCTGAAATAAAAGGAAAGATGTTATGTTTCTTCAGGAAGATCGTTAGCTTACAATGTAATTTATGTTACACCTTTTCTTGGCGAATTTCTTTTTAACTGGGATACTGTACAGAGAATTTTGTATCCTTTTTGCCTTTAATAAAAGAGTCATTTCCTTCATCATCATTCTTCAAATCCATGCATTGATTGTACAGGGTTCCCCCATAAAGACCTGCACTAATATCTTAACTCTTCCCATATTATGGAAATACTTTTCTAAATTCTTGTTGTTGAATGAACACAATCACAGTTCTGGCTGTAATCTTAGAGCCTAGAGTCTTTTGTGAGCTGCTTGGTTCCTACACATTCCTATTCGAAATGACTTAGGCGTGACTGCGAAATTCCTAATCCTTCATGAACTGCCCTGGCCCTCACAATGACAGTCTCCTTCAGCAGTAACATGGCTCTCCATTCAAATCAGCAAGGAGGAAGTCAAACTGTCCCTCTGCAGTCAGGGTGATGCTCTATTTGGAAAACCCAAAAGACTCCACCAAAAAACTGCCAGAACTGATAGATGGATTCAGTAAAGTCACAGGATATGAAATCAAAGTACATAAATCTGTGGCATTTTACCACAGATTTATGCCAATATATATATGTGTGTGTATATACACACATATACACACAATAAATATATATATATTGGCATACATACCAATAATGAAGAAGCTGAGAGAGAAATCAAGGAATCAATCCCATTTACAACTGCATCGAAAACCATAAAATATCTAGGAATAAACCTAACCAAAGAGGTAAAAGATCTGTATGCTAAAAACTATAGAAAGCTTATGAAAGAAACTGAAGACGACACAAAGAAATGGAAAAACACTCCATGCTCCTGGATAGGAAGAACAAATATTGTTAAAATGTCGATACTACCCAAAGCAATCTACATATTCAATGCAATCCCTATCAAAATAACACCAGCATTCTTCACAGAGCTAGAACAAGCAATTCCAAAAGTTTGTATCGAACCACAAAAGACTCTGAATAGCCAAAGCAATTGGCGTTGGTTTTCTTGAAAAAGAAAACCAAAATCTGGAGGCATCAACTCCAGACTTCAAGCTGTATTACACAGCTGTAATCATCAAGACAGTACGGTACTGGCCCAAGAACAGACACATAGATCAATGGAACAGAACAGAGAATCCAAAAATGGACCCACAAACGTGTGGCCAACTAATCTTTGACAAAGCAGAAGAGTATCCAATAGAAAAAAAGACAGTCTCTTCAGCAAATGGTGCTGGGACAACTGGACAGTGATACGCAGAAGAATGAACCTGGACCACTGTCTTACACCATACACAAAAATAAACTCAAAATGTATGAAAGATCTAAACCTAAGACAGAAAATCATCAAAATCCTAGAGGAGAAAACAGGCAACAACCTCTTTGACCTTGGCCGCAGCAACTTCTTGCTAGACTTTAAGAGCCGAGCGTGAAAATGCCGGGACAGGGTCCATTTCCCTGCTGCCACGGAAGACCGGAATGTTCCCGAGAGCACAGGGGCTGATGGGGCTGCGGAACAGGTGCGCTCCACCTGTCTGCACCTGTCGACACATTTTGGGGGGAAATGAGGGTGCGAGAAGCCAGGCCAGACTCACGCGTGCTCCCCAAGGTACACTTTACAGCACACTTGGTGAAAAAATAAACAGCCAGCCATGTCTACCGTCAGGAAATGAATTTAATGAAAAAAAAGTATCGGGTTAATTTTATCTGACATAAACAAACAAACAAACAAAGATCCATCAAGGAATATAATGGAAAGTTAATCTGAGTGGCTCCAAGGTCACCCAAAGCCATGACCAAGTCAAATGGAGTCACTTTGCTACCTGGCTCTCCCTCCCTCCCTCCTACAGACCGAGAGCCTGTGTCCAGACAGCGTGGGGCTCCCGCCTCCCCAGTCTCCCAGCTCTGCCCTCAGAGCAACTCCCCGGCCCCCTTCCGGCCTCTAGGACAAGCTTCCCCACGGAAGGGGAGTGAGCGGCGTCCCCAGCGCAGGGCCCGTCCCACCCCGAGTCTCCTCCGAGCCTGCTCTTGTTCTGTTTGCCAGTGACGCCGTGAGGCTGTCCCGGAACCAAGGGCCGTTGTCTGGTCCCCAGCAAACCTGTTGCCTCTGATGATCAGACTCTACTGCCGGACACCCCTCCACCAATTCTCTGCATGGCAAGTCCCTCTGTCAACTTTCCTGTCTTTCCTTCCTCTTCCGGTTATCTCTCCACCTTCTTTCCCTCTCAACAGAAGTGGCGCCCAGGAGGTCTCATCCCCGCCCACAATACGAATGATGGCCAAATGTCTCTCTCAAAGCCCAACTTCAGTCTCAAGTGCATCTCTGTAAGTGCCTGCCTGTTGGGATATCTCCACGTGAATGCTTTATCACGTATCACCAGCTTCTTGTCAATCCTTCTGGATTCGATTTCACACTTGGCAGTACATCCATCCACCAACTTCCCCGAGACAGAAGTCCAAAGTCGTCACAGATGCCCTGCTTTCCACAGCTCACAAATCTGCAAGCCCCCCCCTTTCCTGCAGCCAGAGCTCTGGGTCCCCTCATTTCTTACCGGCGGACGTCTGCATCTGCGACTGGCCCCTTCGTGCCCATCTTCCCTGTTCCCTGCAGTATAACCTTTCTAAACGGCAATGCGTTCATGCCCGTCCCCCTGTTAGAGCTGTGCAGCGACTTTCTCCACACTCGGGATCAAAATGGAGAAGACGACTTGCGTGGCACAGGACGCACCCGATAAACGGGGTTCTGTCCACCAGCCCCACCTCTTCTCCAACCACAGGCACGTCCTCCACGTCCTGCCCCAGACTCGTGCCGCCACACCTGCGGACGGCTGCCCTCCGCCCGGAATGCCCCGCTAGCCGCCAAGTGCCCTGCAAGGCCCTGCTCCAAAGCCCTCCCCCGCCCTCCGCGGCTTCGCACACGCCTGCTCCGAAAGGAAGACTCCTGCCGCACGGGTGCTGGTGGTCACATTCTTCTTACTGCGCTGCGACAGCCTCTTCTGTCCCTGCTGCACGAAACCCCATGTTCTCCCTACGTGTCTTTTTTGCATCAGCTTCCTTCACTTAGCACTTTAAAGACATAACACAGACTTATGTTCCCAGTGGAGCCACAAAGAAAAGCCGCAGAGGTCCCTGAGGGGGATGGAGCAGGAAGGGGCGTGTCCTCTCCCAGCCACATGACCAGCCACGGGCACTGCCCTGCCGGCTACCGGCAGGGGAGGCAGGAGCACTCTTCGGGGACAGACACCACGGAGGGGGCTTAAAGGATCTCCGAATCAAACCCAGGTCTGAAATGCATGCACACTGAGTTCCAGCTTCCGAGAATTCCCACTCGGCTAAGAGAGGCCGTCTCACAGTGTGTAGACACCCTCCCAAACTAGGAACAAATTTATATGCAGAGGAAATTTTCTTCACGGCAAACTGTGCACTGAAAATGTAGACTGAGCAGAGGGGTCGAAAGAATAATTTGACTATAACTTACAAAAGTGATAGTCCACAAGTTCACAAGCCCTGAGGCGGAACAGGAAGCCTCCAGCAAGATGACGATTCCTGGGCACCTACACTGTTCTTAATGCCGCTTCAGAGGACGGCTGCCTCACAGATTTGGCAAGGCTTTGCTCTACACTTCTCTTAGTTAATATTCCCAAATAAAGATCATACTTAAAAATCACATGTAGCCAATAGAAAGTTAAAACGCTGTCATTTTTTGGAAGGATAAAATGTCAGTAAAAGGAGAAAAAGAGGTAATGTGTGTAAAAATACAAATGAAACTAATAAGTAAATATACCCTCCGTTTCATGGTAAGAAGTGCCATAAACATTATGTTGAGAAAATAAAATGATGGGGGAGAGGGCATGAGCNGGGTGTGAAATGAGTCTCATGCTCACGTTTTCTTAATTCTGAAGTTAGAGAATAAACACTTTCCGTACATGCTTATACTCTTTGGAAATAATGAAAATGATTTTCAAATTTGATAGTTAAAAACTTAAGAAGTTTTGTCAAGGGGCTGTAAGTTTTTCACATCACATCTTATGTGACATATATAAGATAAAATGACAAGAAACGCAGGGTCCTTATGCAAAACAAGAACAAGGAAAGTAGAGTATTAGCACACTCAGATCATTAAACAGGTAAATTACCTGCTACCTTCAAAGGCTGATCAACATAAATTAGCATTATCTAAAGCAGTCTATAAAATTTTTCCCACTAAAGAATTATTCACGCAGAACAGCTTAATTAGCACTCAATGAGCAACTCACTTTCAACCATTTGACAACATTATAAATTCTGAAGTTCTAGTGTGTCAGCTATACTTCAATTAAAAAAAATTTTTAACTAAATTTTTTAAAACTCTTCAATTTTACATAATCCTAATCCTTCCCTGAGAGACGTTTCTCTTAGCAAATTTTCTTCAGGAAAAGATGAGTCAGCCCAAAGCACACTAGTTTCACGGTTACCTCACATGCTTGCTTTTACGTCCAGCATTTTTCTGCTTGGGAGCACTTGCTAAGCTCAGTGGCCTCACCGAAGCTCCGGCAGAAGGGCAGGCTCCCCGAGAACGGCAGCTGCGTGAGCGCCCCACTCCAAGAGCAAGAACCCATGACCCCACGCCTTGCGCAACCAGCAGCCTCACAAACTATTTTGAGCTCAGTACCAGGAAACGGGCCAGGTGTGACAAAGAAGATAACAACCCTTTGAAAGGCTCCTAAAAATGTACTTAAAGCAAACAATGAAAGCTTTGCTGTTATAAGAGAAAAATAAAGGAGCTGCCCAGGACGGCTCTGGCCTACCTTGGTGGTCCACGGGAGGACACTCAATGATGGGGGCCACTGAGTCAGGAGACCACGAATGACGGGAAGGGGCAACGAGGACCTACTTTCTGCTCTGAGAGAGATACCACATGTAACAGAGGTTTCCAGAGGTTTCCAGAAAAACATAATCTTATTATGAAGGGAAAATGCTAGTGTAGGTCGTGATTTTTAAATATAGTTTTGACTAAAGAATCATGTTCTTATATAAAACAGAGAAATCAAATATTTCAAAAGAAATGGCCCACATAATATACATGAAATCTAACTTTACTGAAATCATCCCAGAAAATTAGAAATAAAATCAAGGTCAACTGAACATTACAATAAATTCCTACTATCACTAACTCCAACTAAAATTTTCACCTTCAGCTTAAAGTGCCCTTCCCCGTTCCCATCATCAAGTTTCCAAGGGCCCACAGACACAAAACCGCTCCTGCCCAAGTCCGCAGGTTGCACGCCTGAGTGTCCCACACACCGGGCAGGGGGCAGGGGGCGGGAGGCCTGGGTGGAGGCCTGTGTGTCCCACGGCAGGGCGGAAGCCACCGTTCCCAGGCATCAGGGAGCGCCCTCTACAATCTGAGGGAAGATCCTGGACGCTTCTAAGCCAACCTCTCATGTACCTGCCTTCCCCATTTTCCATCCGGCTCCCTACAGACCCAGCACATGCAAGAAAGTACTTACTCCCTGCGGGCACTGTCCTAAGCACCCGACAAATATTACTGAAGCCTCCGACCAGCCTCGTGACATCGGAACTGTTAGGACCTTCACCACCGATGGGGACATGGGGCAGAGGACCTGCTGTTATTTGCCAGGAACAGCCACCGTTCCAGCACAGGTGGCCTGGCTGCAGGGACCTGGCCTTCACGGCTTCTCACGGTCTGGACTCCGAGCCTGCGAGGAAGGACTCTGCACCGCGGGGCCACCTTCCATCCTTCCTCAAGGACCCAGGACCAGGAGTCCGCAGAAAGCGAAACAGAGACCTCCGGCGAAGTCCGGCCAGCACGCTGGCTCTGAGCCCCGCGAACGCCGGGAGGCCTCGAGCAAACGTGTAGTGCACGCGGCCCGACCGCGGTGACCAAGGGCACTGGTGCAAGACAACGGTCAGCTGGCTGGAACGGGACTGAGACTTGAGATTTCCCTGCAAACCTCCAACCCAGCCGGCCCCGAGGGCCTGACTGCAGGTTATGGAGCAGGGCCAACCCCAGAGCGGCGCTCTCCCACCCAAAGTCCCCGTCAAATAAAGCCGCCCTGGGGCATCGCAGAGACCCAACAGCAAGGTCCCGTAGCTGCTCACAGTTAAGAAGTCAACAGAACTTTCGAAGGAAAGGACAAGTACACTATGTAAGGTTACAATAAAAATAACCAGGTGCTACAAAAAACCACCTTTTCCTATTAGAAGAAACCCACAAACAGAAATAAAAACAAGAAACTACATAGCATATTTAATACGATCAATGTCACACCACCAAAATCAGAAGGCATAAAGCATCATGACTGACATAAGCATCCAACATACCAATACATTTAGGGAGGCTGTAATCATCTAGTAAGGGAAAGACTCCAAACAGATCACAGCGTGAAACCCAATTATAAGCAGAACATTAGAGAAACATCTAAAACAAAAGAGAAAAATAATTTTTTAATTTGAAGGATGCCTATGGCGCATCTCAGAGTCCACTACAAGGAAGACATCTCATAATGTTAGTAGGTGAAGGCCGCATTTGAGGGAAAGCACTAAACGGGCCACGCAGCCCCCCGTGTGGGGCCCAGCGGAGGAGGGTCCACGAGGAAGACGGGCCGCAACCAAGCGTGGAGACGCCCACGGAGCACAAACACGACTAACCAAGTCAAAACAGCACAGACATCACAGCCATGCTCTGACCACCGTGTAATGAGTAAACCAGGGAATGACAGCAAAGAGACCAGCGAACTGGGGACAGAAGACATGGACGGCCCGAAGGCACGCTTCTTTCCCAGTTCAGGAACTCGGCAGAGAGAGCGAGCCCTCCCACCACCATGTGAGGATCAGCAGAGGGAAGCGCAGGCTCCAGCTACCCGCCTCCAGAGGCACGTTCCCGACTGGAGTGCCCTGTGTAGACGGCTGCACACTCGCTCTCCTCCTCCCTGAAGCGCTAACCACGCACGGCTAACAGAAGCGGGTCCCGTGCTCCTGTAACTCTGGCCCCCAGATTTCTTCTACCCCAACAAATGTTTTATTTCTTAAAATGGATAAATTTTAAAAATACGAAATGGGCTTCACATTAGCTCAGCTCCTTCTTCTTTCCAAGAACACAGGTTCGCCTCCATGCCCATGTGAAAAGCACCCTGTGACTTACGCAATGCAGGCGCCGGGCCAACTGGCGCAGGGGGTGGCCTGTGCCAACCCGGCCTAGCTGTGACCGGGGACACCAACCGGACGTGGGGCATCCAAATGGGCCAACCCCTCATCAACAGATCTAAAGCCACAACCTTCAACTGAGCTCCTATCAGCAGTTCAGAGAATATTTTTGTCCCTTTTTCTACATTTTATTTTTCAATTTATTCCAAACCTTAGAGAGAAGGATTTCTATTTACTAAGGCTCCCTCAGGTATCATAATGATATGTATGATATTTCCTGCACTGCTGTTCGTCCTAGTACAAAACTAAAAACTACCTAAATGCCCTTCCATACTTTATATATATAAAGTATATATATGTTGCTAGCAAATAAGACAAGGAAACAATTTTTAAAAGTGCAGTGGTAAAAAAAAACAAAAACAAAAACAACTCACAATTGGAGAAAACTAGACTCCAAATATTCCCAGAAATAATTTTTCAAATACAACGTCTACCACACAGCCAACAGATAACCAAGAAAACAAGACATGGGGCACCTGGGCGGCTCAGTGGGTTGAGCTTCCAACTCTTGGTTTCGGGTCAGGCCATGACCTCACGGTTCCTGGGTTCCAGCCCCATATCAGGCTCTGTGCTGACAGTGCAGAGCCTGCTTGGAACTCTCTCTCCCTCTCTACCCCTCCCCCAGCTCACACTCTCTCTCAGAATAAACAAACATGAAAAGAAGAACGAACAAACGAACGAAAGAAAGAAAACAAGACAGGTAAGAACCAGTAGAAAGAAACCGTAAGAAAATGTCCATACAAAGTTGAGATCCACAATCTTCAAACACTGATTCTCACAGCAAGACATGAAGCCAACATGACATTGAACTATAAAGGGACTTAAGAGGTTTCTAAAAGAATCAAAACATATTTTTGAAAGTAATAAAAAAAACTTGATGCGTGCACCGAATTAGGGACAGCTTAGAAAAACTCAGGGAACCTGTCAGTGGTGACAGGACCCCACTGAGGGAGGGGCGAGGAGGAACGGGCAGAGGGCAGGAGGGGCGGGGAGGCGCACAGGTGCGGTGAGGTCTGATGCATGCCTCCTCGGCAAAAATGTGGGAAACGCCCATCTCAATGAGTTTAAAATAAAGCAGCAAATTTAACCGGAAGAAAAAAAAAATTTAATAAAAACCAGGGTGGAAATTAATAAACCAGAAACAATAGAGAGGATTGATAAGGGACAAAAGGGATTTTGGAAATGCACAGTAAAACTGCCAAGCCTCTGGAGGGACTGATCAGAGGGAAACGGAAAGAGAACACCAGCAAGTAGTACCCGGAGAAAAGTCACCAGTGATTCTTCAGATCATTAAACAGTAAGAGACTGTTATGAATGACTTTATACCGATGCATTTGAAAATCCTGATGAAATGGATAAATTTTAGAAAGTCGTTAACTTCCAAAAATAAAATTAAAAAATAGAAAACTTTTTTATGTGGTTATCTGCACATATACGCTTGCATACAACGTATATATCAATGCATAGATACAAATATTCATGCAAGGGCTGAGAAAAGGTCTAAAAATATTAAAATAATAAATATTAATTAAAATATTATCAGTGAGC
>NW_027529428.1:18454487-18573317 GCF_008692635.1 Crocuta crocuta | reverse complement strand
TTAAATCAGGGAGCTAGCAATAATAGGTGGACAGAAAGGGAATGGGGAAAACCTGCTTTAAAAAGTTCCGAACTTTTACACTAAACACACATTCAGATATTCTTCATGGAATTAAAAGCTAACAAACATGAAAAAGCCAAAAAAGATTTAATGTTTAATTCCCTTTTTGGTCTTGCAAAATTCTAGAATGTTCCAGGGTAATCTTTTAAAGTAAGTCAATTTTTTTGGCTATATTTAGCAAAACAGTATAATCTCCACACACCCATCCAAAATCCTAACAGGATTAACACCCAGGAAAAGTCAGCAAGGGCAATAAAAGTCCAAAGACAGACGGACAGGGATCCTAAGTGGCAATGGGAAGTGTGACTCTATTTGAAACGACACTGCAAGAGGCAGGGGTGTTAACACTTGTGAGGGAGAACAACAGACTCCTAGACACTCGTGTCGGCTTTCTGTCATTCCTGGCCAAAGGATAAAGACCCTGGGAAGTGAGAGCTGGAAGTTACCATATGGAAAACAACTAAGTACATTCAACTGGAGCAAGTCGTCAATCCTTCACGTACCGAGATTTAACACATCCAATTTCTAGTTATTACATCAAATTAGGGAGGAAAATGTAAACTACGTGCTAGATCGCAACCAATTTTACAAAATTAACTACTTATTTTAAAAATCTCCTTGACCTTCAAACAAACCAAAAAGGTACAATGAACATACACATTTCGGGTCAACCGGGAGACTGACAAATAATTCTGCAAACTTTAAAAACGTTCTTTACTCAACAATTCTTCACACACCTAAAATAAAAGTCAAGGGCGCCTGGGGGGCTCAGTCAGTTAAGTGTCCAGCTTCAGCTCAGGTCATGATCTCACAGTTCGTGGCTTCAGGTCCCACATGGGGTGCTCCACTGACAGATTGGAGCCTGGAGCCTGCTGCAGATGCTCTCTCTCCCTGTCTCTCTGACCCTCCCCACTCTTTCTCTCTCAAAAACAAATAAACATTTAAAATAAATAAATAAAAGTCAAATAATCAAGGGATAGGAAAAAAATATAATAAATGCATAATCTTTCAAATTGTATGTGATAACAGTCAGTGTGGCACTAATGAAGTATTTTCAAAATAAGATTTCAGATAAAGTTAAAACACAAATGAAATATCTGAAAAAGCTCTGAGCTGTCAAATAATGATAAACCACCTAACAAAACAAAACAAAACAAAACAAATCAATCAAAGGGGCAGTGGCTCAGTCACTTGAGTGTCTGACTCTTGATTTCAGCTCAGGTCATGATCTCAGGGTTGTAAGATCAAGCGCTATATTGGGCTCTGTGCTGAGTGTGAAGCCTGCTTGGGGTTCACTCTTTGTGCCCCTCCCTGTTCATGCTCACGCTCTCGCTCTCTCTCTCTCTCTCTCTCTCATACACATAAACACACACACGCGCGCGCGTGCGCACACATGCATGCACCACAGAAATAAACATTTTTTAAAAAATCAATCACCTCTGGATTTTTTTTAAGTATCAGACGCTTCTAAATCCAATGGAAAGCTTAAAAGGAATCTATCTGGAATTTATGCACACACACACCCTTTTGCATTCATTACTCAATCTCTCAATCCTAAAATGGGATGCTATGACGGAGCCTCAAGTGGATTTACACTTTTATAGAGCCCAGGCCTTAGTGTAATGGGTATGTAATTAACAAGAATATAACAATTAAATGCATGAAGTGACAAATACGATACTTTACCCTTTGGTAAAATGTTATTCATATTCAAAGGCTCTGCATCTGACCTCAGAGACTATTATGAGGCCATGATAAATCAGCCATTATGCTTCATGGAAAGCTATATACATACTTTTGAGAAAAAACTTCTCAAATACTATCTTTTATAGCTTTTTTTTTATAGTTTTTTAAATTTATTTTTGAGATAGAGACAGAACACAAGCAGGGGAGGGGCAGAGAGAGAGACACAGAATCTGAAGCAGCTCCAGGCTCTGAGCTGTCAGCACAGAGACCGACGTGGGGCTCAAACCCACAAACTGAGAGATCATGACCTGAGCCAAAGTCGGACACTCAACCAACTGAGCCCCCCAGGCGCCCCTATAGTATTTTTTTCAGGAGAACAAATTATGGGAGGTTTTTATCATCAACCAGGGAAGTTCCAGATAACTAGTTTTTTCTAAACAGACCTACACCAAAAAACCCAAAAGTAAGACTAGGGGCCCGTCAAAACCGTCCAGGGAAAGCAGCTCTCCCACCGTGGGCCAGCCCAGGAAGCGGCCGCCCGGCGCCCCAACACTCCTCTCCAAAGGCGCGCTGGTCAGCGACGCGGTGACAGGGGTGCCGCAGAGCGCAGCCGTCCTTCTCCCCACCTGCCCTCCCGCACACGGCAGCAGCGCGGGACCCAGGCCTCTTTCATGGAAGACCCCCCTCACCTGGCTTTCGGAACGCTTTGCTTCCTACCTCCCCACCTGGTGGACCTTTCAGAGTCTCCTCTCTGGTTCTTTTCATCCCGGTGTCGAACCATCATCGTGCCTCAGACCTTTCCCTCTGCAGTTACCCGTCCGTGCCTCCCCGCCCCCGCCCCCGGCGCCAAGGCTCCGCCTCAGGTCAGTATCCTGAGGCCTCGCCGACTTACACCGCAAGCCCAGACTCCAAACTCGTCTCTCGTTGCCTCCCTGACCGCTCCACCTGGAGGCCCGCTGGGCACCAACAGCCCTCACGCTTCGCACGGGGACCCCTGGGTTAGCCCTCCCACTGCGACCCGGCAAACGGGCAGCTCTCTGCTTTACGAAGCACACTGACGTAGCTGGACAGCGGCTGCTCTGTCAGCGTCCTCGGATCCCAGGAGCGGTGGCGCTGAGGGGGACGAGAGCGACCCAGGCCAGTGCGGGCAGGATTCTTGGGATCCGGGGAGGGGTCAGAGGGGAACAGAAAGGGATTCTAGAGGGCCCACTGTAGAAAATAGGAAGGTTCTCTCGTCTCCACCAATGGACGCCAGTCACTTCACCTTCCCGATCGCAGACCCACAGTGTGCCAGTTACCAGGCGAGACACAAGGTACGCGGGGAGAAAACAACCCCGTGTTCTGCCAACAGGAAGGAGACACCAGATGGTAGAAGACAGACCAGAATCCACATCTTCTGCCTCTACCTAAGAGAGTTTCAAACCATATGATTCCATAAACTAAATCAAAACAAATCACAGCAGCTCACCACATTTTGGTAATGCACAAACTTAACTTTTCTGCAGCAAAATTAACACCCTAGGACAATGTCTCTGGGAGAAAGCTAAGGTGAGCCGATGTTCTGACACCATCTGAGAGCAAGTTTATGAGATATAATGTAACTTCCAGTTTAAGATTAAGATGGCAGAAATATCACCCAGTTACTGAACAGTAAAGAGTCCTCTCTCGGGCACCTGGGTGGCTCAGTCAGTTAGGCATCCAACTCTTGATTTCACCTCAGGTCGTGAGATGGAGCCCGGCCTCAGGCTCAGCGTGCACACTGAGAGCATGGAGCCTGCTTACAATTCTCTCCCTCGCCACCTGCTTGCATGTTCTCTCTTACTCGTTCTCTCGGTGGGGGGGAAGAGTACTTACTCTCTTGTACAAAATCAGCGTAGGCTGGGGTGGGAAGAATGTGATTCTAGTGACCAGCCTCTGCCGAAGGGCAGCCAAAACGAAAATCTGGTATGAGTGCACTTCTATTATCCTGTGATGGGTTGTTGTTGTTTTTAATTATTAGTGACTTACGTTGTAATGCATTGAGTCAACTCTAAAACTCAGGTGTGTCTCAATTCTAAATTTCAAAACCATGCTAAGGAAAGTACAATAAATGAGAAGTACAACTTGAGAAGAGGGTCATGCCATAAAGTTTACATAAGTTTTTTCATAGAGAATTCTGCCATTCTATTGTACAAAATATCTTCTAAGTATGTGACTTGAGTTGACAGATTTTTCTGATAGAAAAGTGCACATGAACAGTAAGTTTTCAATCACAGGGAAAAAAGCTAATCAGAGAACTGGAAAACTTACAAAATTAAACTGTTTCCTTTTGTAAAACTTTATAGGGGTATTACAAAATCCTTTAAAAAAAACAGGATAAATGGATAAATTTTCATTTATTTATGTCCCTTTTGACATAATTACCTATATTTCAATGCAGATTCAGCTCTGCGTTTACATAACTAAATTAAAGCTTTTGCGATGTTATTTCATCAGAAGAAAAAGGATAAGAGCTGGACATGCCCTGCATTTTAAAGGATTCCTATGGAGGGCCGTTTACAGAAACCCATCCATATCACACTAGATTCTAGAATTAAAAATTCTGGTGAAAACAATTCTTTGAGGCCTCAACTCGAGAAGTAGGCTTGTCCACAGCTGCACTCGGGAAAGAATTCCAAAACGTCTTCTCGCTCTACATGGAACAGCATCTACTGAGACAAGGCTGGCCATCAGGAGGTACAAACACCTCTGCTCCCCATGTTCCACAGTCCTATTTCGCACACCGAGGGTCCCACAGGTGGCATGAGCAGCACCCCAAGTGGGCCCGGGAAGGGAGGTGCAGAGCACACAGCCCGAGAAGGGGTGGAAGGTAAGGGACCGCAGCTTTTAGTAGATCCAGGTCACTTCATGTCTGTGCATCTGTGAGGACTTGCTCAGGCCTAAGATTTCAAAATAACCCGTTACTGCTGTCAACCTAGGCACCCCATTCTTGAAAAAGGGAGGGGGCCTGGAGCAGTGATTAATCTTTTAGATGTCTGAGAGTTCACTGTTTCTTTAGAACAAAACATCTCAAGAAAAGCTGTAAGACCTCCTTTTCTTTGTAAAGAGCAAAAGACCTAAATTTTGTTCTAGGATTCTGGAATTACTTTTTAAAGAGGCTAGGAAGAGTCAACTGAGGAATTCAGTGACTCAGAATAACATACGGAACTTCTTTCTGATCTCTATTTTAATAACGCAGGACAGCTTTCCAACGAGTCCAGTACCTATAAGTTCCTAACAGACTCCCTCATTAAAAACAAGCGGAGCCCGGTAATCACCAGGGCCAGGAAGAAAATGATGACCCCCGAGACCCTCGAGAAAGACCCTCCAGGGCTGGGAAATGCAGATGTAACAGAGGCAGGGCGACAAAGTGCTACGACAGCCAGGACGCCCTGCTTCGCATCATTACTGGTGGTGCCACAGCGGCTGGGACACCCAGCTCCCCAAATCCCCGGAAACTCAGCAATCACCCCGAGTCTCTGTACACAGCCCCCTGAGCGCAATGCAGGGTCCTCAGCCACTGCATCCACTCACATCCACTGGACAAGACCTCTCCTCCGGTGGAAGCAATCACCCCTGCAAACCTGCCCCACAGAAAATGAGCTCCGAGAGGGGACTGTGTGGAGACCGGCCAGGAAGAGAGCCAGAGGCCTACTGAGCAATCTTTTCCATAAGCCAACGGCGTCTGACGTTTGAAGGGTCTTTTCCTCTCGCTTGAAAATCCTTGAAAGTAGGAGTTATTTTCTAAAAATCTGGAATTCCAGGTTCGCTTGAAAAGAAGATTCTGGGAAGGGAATGCAGAAAATTATTTGAGAAATAATATTAGAAATGTTTGCAGAATTCACGATAGAAGAATATTTTAGGAGCCATTTGCTCTAATTTGGCAAATATAAAGAATGTATGTAGCATACACATGTACTGAAGCATAATAATGAAAATTGCCTGAAAATCACCGAAGTAAGAACTAGGTCAGAATGAACACCCCATCCACTCTTCAACCTGCTGCCTTCCCAAACCCAGAGGTAATTACCACCGTGAATTCTTACGTGTATCATTCTCCTATTTCTTCTGTGTGGGTATGTGTGTGTGATTTCAGCATACACACGTTTCTAAATTATATGCTGTTTCACATGCTTTTAGTTTTATTAAAAAAAAAATAGATTCTATGGTTTTAATTCATTGTTTCAAAGACTCATCCATGTTGTTACACATGTAAGTGATTCATGTATGTGCAATGCTATCTACAGTACAGTTGCACAAATATACCAAAACATTCATCCACTCTCCTATCCCTGGAATGTGGCTGTCTTCAGCTTTTTATTATTTCCTGGTATTTTTCTTATATGCTGGTATAAGCTTCCCTAGGACATAAAGGCAAAATGCCTAGAGAACAGTGTAGTTTCAAACTCCAAGTAGTAATCCATTCATTGGGTCCAAATCAGGTATTTTTAAAAATAAAATATTATAGGGGCGCCTGGGTGGTTCAGTTGGTTAAGCGTCCAACTTTGGCTCAGGTCATGATCTCAGGGTTCGTGGGTTCGAGCCCTACGTCGGGCTCTGTGCCTGGAGGCTGTTTCAGATTCTGTGTCTCCCTCTCTCTTTGACCGTCCCCTGCTCACACTGTCTCTCTCTCTCTCTCTCTCTCTCTCTCTCAGAAATAAATAAAACATTAAAAAAATCTTTTTAATAAAATATTATAATATCCAAATGCAGTGCACAAAGACAGGTTATTATTTCAGGAATCTTTGATGCCCACCCTGTGTGTTCACTGGGCTAAACTGTGTGTCTGTTTCTTGCTATGGGTCCAGGAAAAACAGTGCTAAAGGCTTACCTCCAGGTAAATGCCGCCTAAAAAAGTGAACTATCAAGTCTTACGGAATGTTAATATTCAACTCTGTAAGACAACACCCAACTGTTTTCCTAAACAGTTACATCACTTTGTGCTCTCATTAGTGAGTGATTCTGCCTGGTGATCCGCTTCCTCCCTAACCCTCCGTGAGGTCAGGCACAGGAGTATGTGGCTTATCTGATAGATGTGTGGAACGTGATCTCTGTTGTGGTGTCTTACAGACTCCCTGGCCGCATGCACTCGTCTATGGGCTGATTACACACACACACACACACACACACACACACACCCTTGGGCAGTTACATGTTTCAAGGATTTTCTCCCACTTAATGGCTTTTCTTTCTACTTTCTTTACAGCACCTTTTAATAAACAAATTTTCTTAACTTTAATAAGGTAGAATTTGTAAACCTTTCCTTTTATGGGCTGTATTTCATGTCTGACAAATTTTTCCTTCTGTCAAGATCACAGAATTTCACCTTCCCGCCCAAACACCCGTCCGGTGTTTGCGGGCCGGGGAACACCTGCTCTCTCCTGTGCCAGCTCCCCTACCTGTGCGTGTCTGATGGGCTTCTGGAGTCACTCCAGCCTCCACTGGTCTAGCCCAAGGCCAGAAACATGCCATCATCATTTATAAATCTTTGAACAAAGTCTTGAGTGCTGATAAGGCAAGGCCCCTCACTTTCTTCTTTAAGAATATTTGTCTGTTTTGGGGCCTCATTACACTCATCAAGTTCCTCACAAAATTAATGCTGAGAAGGAAAGTGTAATTACTTTGAATCATTTGTGAGAATCATCATCTTGGGGCACCTGGGGGATCCAGTTGGTTAAGTGTCTGACTTTGGCTCAGGTCATAATCTCACGGTTTGTGAATGTGAGCCCCGCATCAGGCTCTGTGCTGACAGCCCAGAGAACCTGGAGCTGCTTCGGATTCTGTCTGCCTCTCTCTCTCTCTGACCCTCTCCCGCTCTTGCTCTCTCTCTCTCTCAAAAATAAACAAATATTTAAAAAAATGGAATCATCTTCTTGATACTGAATCCCCCTATTCAAGGAGCTAATGAGTCTCCATTTAATTTTTTTAGTGTCTTATGATAAGTTTCATAATTTTTCCCTACGGCTTATATATATTTCTAAATTCATTTTTGCTACTGCTGTCAATAGTTTTTTTTCTTGACTGACATTTCTTGATTGTTGCTGGTATAAAGAAGTGCAACTGATTATTTTTAAATATGAATCTTATATTCGGCTATCTTGAGACAGTCACTATTCCTAATAATTTGTTGATCCTTTTAGATTTTCAGTGGAGATAATCATTCCGCTTGAGACAGGTAGTGTTGTATGTCTTCTCTGTGTCATTATTTCATTTCTATTTCCTGCCTTTCCACGTAGGCCAGGATTTTCAGGACGCCGTGGAACAAAGCTGGTGACAATGGGCCTTTTGTCTTTTTCCTGATTTTTAGAGACTACTTTTACGTCTTACTACTAAAAACAGACACCTTTCATCAAGCTATGGAAGTTCCCTTCTCTTTCTAGTCTGCCTCGACCTTTTTCTATGAACAGACTTGACATCTCTCAAAGTCTTTTCATCAATCTATTGAGGAAAAACATTATTTTATTTTAACTGGCTAATGTCACAAATTAAATTTAATAATTTCAAATGGGAACCTCCTCCTCCTTGTATTCTTGGGAAAATCCAACTTGGTCTTCTTTTTTAAAACCTACTGGATTTCATCCAAGATCCTGATAAGCAAGGCTGGCTTCTCCCTTTTCCTCTATGGTATGAAGGTCATGCTCATCAGAAGTAATGAGTTTAAGAGTAACTCTCGCTGTACTGTTCTGCGGAGGCCTCTGTAGAAGACTGAAATGATCTGCTCCTTACAGGCTGGGGAAAGCGCCTGGAAGCAAACCATCTAACATGTGGAAGCCGGGCCTGGCACGTTCTCTGTGAAAACCTTTCAGCTGCTACTCAGTCCTTCCCGTGGTTACAGGACTACTCCAGAACATCAATACCTGAGACAGAAATTTCACATTTATTGGCATAAAGATTTTCCCAGTATTTTTCTTATAAGCTTTATAATCTCTGCTCTATCCCTAATCACATCCTCCTTTCATCTGTAACATCTACTGTTAAATGTCCTTCACCCCTTCGTTTGGAGGCTTTGCGCTGTGCAGATTCTCTCCTCTAAAACTCCAGCTCCATCTGATTTCAGATCCTCATTTTATTGCCTCCCTTCAACTCTATTTGGACGAATAATGTTTTAAGCCAATGCTTAGCTACTTATTGCCAGCGGGTTTCCCTTGATAACATAGGCATTAAAGTCATGAATTCCCCCTCAAACTATCACTTTAACCAAATCTCAAAAATCTGTGCATTCAGCAATTTTATATTCATTCAGTCTTAGTATTTTTTCCCACAATACGTCCTTCTTTGAGTCATGCGTTACTTACCAGTCCTTTTTAAGTTACAAATATACAGTTTTTAAATAACTATTTTATGTATATTTTTATTTCTAACTTAACTGCATTTTGAACAGAGAATATGGTCTCTATATATTAACCTTCTGGAATTTAACAGAGATTTAGAGATTTTAGGGTCCAGCACATGATCCGTTTTTGTAAATGTTTCATATGTTGATGAGAAGTATACATATTCTCCAATGTGGGTTTAAGAGTCCATGAAACCAACTTGATACATTGTTCAAATCTTTATTTTTAAGTTCTGTCTTTCAATCTCATGATAAGTTGGGAAAGATGGACTGAAAATCATTCACAATGATGAAGGATTTGCCAATTTATCCTGTACGTATCTAATATAATTTTATTTGTATACTTTTAGTTCTTTTTTTTTGGGGGGGGGGGACATACAAGTTTTGTCTTATGAAAACTTTAACCTTAACTTAAACTTAACATGCAGCATCTCTCTCTTACTAGCAATGGTTTTTGGGTTAAAGAGTATTGAAAATAGCTACAACAGAGTGACTATTGTTTTTTTTTTTAATATTTTTTATTTATTTCTAGGAGAGAGAGAGACAGCGTGAGCGGGGGAGGGTCAGAGAGAGAGGGAGTCACAGACTCTGAAACAGGCTCCAGGCTCTGAGCTGGCAGTCAGCACAGAGCCCGACGCGGGGCTCGAACCCATGAACCGCGAGATCATGACCCAAGCGAAAGTCGGACGCTCAACCGACTAAGCCACCCAGGCGCCCCAACAGAGTGGCTATTGTTAATAATATACAGCTGATTACAGTTTCGTAATCAAATCTGATCTTTTTTTTTTAATTTTTAATGTTTTTTATTTATTTCTGAGAGAGGCCGCGTGAGCAGGGGACGGTCAGAGAGAGAGGGAGACACAGAATCCGAAACAGCCTCCAGGCTCTGAGCTGTCAGCACAGAGACCGACGTGGGGCGCGAACCCACTAACCATGAGATCATGACCTGAGCCGAAGTCAGATGCTTAACTGACTGAGCCACCCAGGTGCCCCTGAACATCTATGTTTTTAACAAGTTTAGTCAACTGACATCAATGGTAATTACTGGCCTTATTGCATCATCTTATTTCATTTGTCCTAAAGCTGTACCTCTTCTATCCTCTTTACACTTTGTTGGGATTTGATGAACTTTCTTTCAGTTTTTGTTTTGTTTTGTTTTGTTTGTTTTTCTTACTCCACTCTCCACCCTCCAACTCATTTGTAAGTCTTATGCTCCATCCCTGCTCTGCGAAAATATCTTACACTCCCCACCTAGCAAAGGATACAAAGACCTTAAAACCTTCAAATCTCCAAAATGCAAAAACCAAAAAGGCCTGCACCAAACATGAAGGGCGTTGTCTGAATCAGAACTGCAAGTCAGTAGATTTCTTAAATATAAATAAAAAGAGTGGAAGACTAGAATTAATTCCAAAAAACAGGGGAAATAAACAAGAAAGAAGACATCTGCGATGGATGACTGGATGGACAAATGGCAAGAAGGAAGAGAGGGAGGAAGAGAAGGAAGTAAACGAGACCCAATGACTATTTTAGTAAAACCTGTAAGCTAATATGGTTTCTATATTTTTAAACAGCTGAAAAAAAGAAACAAATTAAATATATTGTTTCATAATGCATGGAAACTACATAAAAATTAAATTTCACAGTAAATATAATTTTACTGGAATAGAGAAACACATTTGTTTACGTTTTGCCTGTGGCTGCTTCAGCACATGTCAAAGTACCTAATACAAGGCAAGAATGTCTCTTCTCACTTTTTCTTTTCAACATCATACTAAAGTCCTTACAAATGTAATTAAACAACAAAAAAAGGAAATAAAAGGTAACAGAAATTCGGAAAGAAAACATAAAGCTGTCTTTGTTAGCAAATGACATGACTGTCTACTATGCAGAAGATATGAAAGAGTTAACAAAAAAACTTCCTGGAACAAACACACAATTATACCAAGGTTGCAGGACACAGGGTAAATATACAAAAGCCAATCACTATTTCATATACTAACAATGAACAAGTGGAATTTGAAATTAAAAACACAATAACGCTTATACTAACATGCCCCAAAATAAAATACTTAGGTATAAACCTAATAAAATATGTATAAGACCTATATGAGAGAAACTATAAAACTAACATATGAAATCACTAACTAAATATGGAGAGATATTCCATGTTCATGGATAGGAAGGCTCAATATTGTGAAGATGTCAGTTTTCTCCAATTTGATGTACAGATTCAATGCAATCCCAATCAAAATCCCCACAAGTTATTTTGTGGCTATCAACAAACTGAGTCTAAAGTTTATGTGAAGAGACAAAAGACCCAAAATAGCCAATACAATATTGAAGGAGAAAAACAAAAGTTGTGGGACTGACACTACCCAATGTCTAGACTTACTGTAAAGCTACAGTAATCAAGACAGTGTGACTACTGGCAAAAAAAAAAAACAACAAAACAGACAGACAAATGGATCAAGGAACAGAAGAGAAAGTCAGACTCAGCCACCCATAATCAACCAGTCTTCAATAAAGGAAAAAAGGCAATACAGTCTTTTCAACAACTGGTGCTGGAATAATACCATCCTCATGCAAAAACAGGAATCGAGACACAGACAGGCCTTACACCCTTCACAAACATGAACTCAAAATGGATCACAGATCTAACTGGAAAGCACAAAACTATAAAACTCCTAAAAGACACCATAGGAGAAAACTAGATGACCTTGGGTATGGCCAACGACTTTTCAGATCCTACACCAAAGCACAATCCATGAAAGAAATAATAAGTTGGACTTTTTTTTAAATGAAAAACTTATGCTCTCCAAAAAAATAATGTCAGGAGAAAAAGAATACAAACTACAAGCTGGGTGAAAATATTAATAAAATATTCTGATATCTGATAAAGAACTGTTATCTAACGTACACAAAGAACTCTTAAACTAAACAATAAGAACTACAAACAACCCAATTAACAACTGCGCTAAAATCTTAACAGACACCTCACCTTAGGCACACAGACAGGAAATACGCATGTGAACAGATGTTCCAGGTCGTATTCCGTCACAGAAATACAAATTAAAATACAATGAGATGATACTACACACCTATCAGAATGGCCAAAATATGGGACACTGATAACGCCAAATGCTGACAAGGATGTGGAGCGAGGGAAGCTCTCACTCACTGCTGGTGGGAGTGCATTGTAGCACACTCACTTTGGAAGAGAGTTGGGAAGATTTTTGTACAAAACTAAGTACTCTGGCCACATGATCCAGCATTTATGCTCCTTGGTATTTGCCCAAAAGAGTTGAAAACCTAGGTCCACACAAAAATCTATACACAGATGTTTCCAGCATAATTGTCAACGATACCCAACTGTGGTCCATCTAAACAATGGAATACTGTTCAGCACTAGAAACACAGAAGATATCAAGGCATAAGAAGGGAGGAAAATTTAACATGTCTATGAAGCCCATCTGAAAAGGCTCCATCCTGTATGATTCCAACAACAGGACATTCTGGATGTGCAAAACTAAGGGAAAGAGAAAAACAAGTGGTCAGAGAGGAGAGAAGGGAGGACACACTGAACACAGAGAATGCCTAGGGCACCAGAAGTACTGTGTGTGACCCTGGAATGGTGGGTACACGTCATCATCTATGTGTCCAAACCCACCCTCACATGAACTATGAACTTCGGATGATGATGACGTGTCAGCGGAGACTCATGAGCTGTAACGAACGTACATTTTGGTGAGGGATGCTGCCAAGAGAGGAGGCTGTGCATGCAGGGCGGCAGGGAGTATGAGAGAAATCTCTGTACCTTCCCCTCAATTTTGATGTGAACCTAAAACTGCTCTAGAAAAAGTCTTGGTGTTGGGGGCGGGGAGTGGTGAGGTGAGTAGCTGTGAAGGAAACCATAATGGCTCTGCAAAGCCTAAGATATTATCTGTCCCTTTAAGAAAGTTTGCCTGCCCTGGTTCAATATATTAAATGAGCAGATTAGATCAAAACACTTAGCTTCTATCTGCCCCTCAAAATCTCATTAAGCCACCACAAAAGACAACTTAAAATGTTATGTCCAGTGTAACATTCTAACAAAAAGAATCATTTACAAATCCTGGGGAGCTCATGGGACAAAACCCTGAAGACTGGATGAGGGCCCAGAAGAGAAATGCTACAGCTCCAGTCACTGAGGAGAAAATGCCACTGCAAAAACAGGAATAGGTCTTCTTTTCACAAGTCACAGAAAAATTCTAATTTCAGAATTAATAAAATGGAAAGAGGCTTGGAAGAAACATCAAGGTGATGTTTACAACCGGACCGGCCTCGGCCACTCCCCCTAGCATACATACAAAGTTAAAGGCAGTGTCAACTTCTTCTAAGACCAAGCTCTCTGACCACACGGAAACAAGTCCTTGCTCGGCCTCAGGGGACCTTGGATCTGACTACGAGGCCACAGCCGGAGACAGGAGTACAGCAGAGCCCCGGGGACAGCAGCACGGGGTTAAAAAACAACAACACACAAATATATCCTAAAACTTGCCTTCAAAATCAACCAAACAAGGAAACAATACCAAAACCAACACAAGACCCCAAAACAATATCACAAAACGGTATTACATGGTCAAATTCTACTAAACTCTGAAACAACACAAGGCTTCCCTGTATGGCTCAGAAAAGGTAAGGTCATTCTATGAAGTTCAACAACCTTGATACCAAACCAGAAATGGGTGACACACAAAAAAAGAATCAGAAGATCAATCTCCTTTATGATTATAGCAAAATATATAAAAATGGAACCCAGCAGTGTATACTAAAAACCACTGAAGGGGCGCCTGGGTGGCTTAGTCGGTTAAGCGTCCAACTTTCGCTTAGGTCATGATCTCGTGGTTCGTGGGTTCGGGCCCCGCATCGGGCTCTGTGCTGACTGCCAGCTCAGAGCCTGGAGCCTGTTTCAGAGTCTGTGACTCCCTCTCTCTCTGACCCTCCCCTGCTCATGCTGTCTCTCTCTCTCTTTCTCTCTCTCTTTCTCTCTCTCTCCTAGAAATAAATAAAACATTTTTTAAAAATTCTAAAAAAAAAAAAACACTGTAGCCACTAACCTCAATGACCAGGTAGGGTTTATACTAGTAATACAAGGCCAGTACAGCATTATAAGCTGTATTATTACATGACATATGAGATCGATTCTAATATATACCAATTCAGGGGAAAGCTTAAACAACACAGGTTTGAATGGTGCTGGTCCATTTATACGTAGGTTTTTTTCAATACGGTACAGTACTGTAAGTGTATCTTCTCCTCATGATCCCTAATAACATTTTATTTACTCTAGCATACTTTCTTCTAAGAATATTATTCTTATAGTAATATTAGGAATATTATTAAAGTATTACTACTTTGTTGTAAGAATATATCTGTAACATACAAAATATGTGTTAATTGGCTATCAGTAAGGCTTCTGGTCAATGGTAAACTACTGTAGTTACGTTCCGGGGGAGTCAAAAGTTAATACAGACTTTCGACCATGTTGAGGTCAACACCCCTAACCTCACATTGTTGAAAAGTTAGCTGTATCAAAAAAAGCATTTGACAAATTTTAACACCCATTCCTGATTAAAAGACAGCAACAAATTCCTAATAAGATGAAATAGAAGAAAACTCCCTGAACTTGATAATTACTGGCAAAATATTAAAAGCATTCATCAAAGTCAGATAAAGAGAAGGATGAACATAGTCCAACTGAATATTGTACTGAGGGGTTTAGCCAAGGTAAAAATACAGGGAAAATATGTAAGAACAAAATGTTGGGAAAGTAAAGATAAAAACAGCATTACTTACAGATAATGAACTCTCATCTGGAAAACACAGGAAAATTAACTGAGAAATAATAACTGCCAGTAAAAGTAATTATCAAGCTGGTGTGATATAAAATAAGCACTTAAAACTTAATAACTTTCCTACATAGCCACAATAAGCAGACTTCAACAGAAGTAGGAGATAAAATCCTATTCAAAGGAATAAATGCTGTAAAAGAGCAAGAATAAATTGGAGGGGGGAGCAGGGGAGGGAAGTACAAACCCAAGTAAAGCCAACGTGGAAAAAACTNCACAGGGGGAAAAATTCAGTATCATAAAAATGTTAATTCTTTCTAAATAAGATTTAAAGAAATCCCAATCACAGTCCCATGACAGTTGTTTTTCCTCCTCATTTTATAAACTAATAATCCCAAATTCATTTGGAGGAACCGACGTGTAGCAATCACCAAAGGAATTCTTCAAGGAAAAAGAATAATGAAGAGAACTTAGTACCCTCTAGATATTAAAAGTTTTCAATCTAAATATTAGAATTGAATTAGGGTGGCACATTAGGAGACAATATCTGTAACACATTTAACAACAAAAGAAAGTGGCTTTTAAATAAGCAAACGTAGAAAATAACGCTATAGAAAAGAGGACCAGGGGTGCGAAAAGGCAGTCTGCACCAGGGAAGAGGCAGGGCTAATTTGAAAATAAAAACCATCACACAAGCATCTGGGGGAGAGCAAAAAAAAATGCTAAGATGTCCAAAAAATAATTAATTAATTAAAATGAAATAAAATGCTAAGATGTCTTTTTTTCTTTAACCTTGGCAAACTTAAAAAGTAGCAACATGAAATGCTGGCAAAGATTATGAGGAAACAAGTCCTGTCATGTAATTGGTGGGAATGCAAATTATCACAATCTTTTGGGAATCTAACCTGGTGAAAAGGATTCAACTGTAAAACAAACACATGATACCCAAAAGTGTAATTCCATGTTTAGGGATCCATCCTATAAATACACATACTAATGCTCAGAAAGACTTAATATGAACATATCCATTGCTTTGTCATAAATAACAAAAATGGAAAATAAAACCCCTACACATTAATGAAGTAATTTATAGTTTTGGACACGACAATGCTATGGACTATTATAACACAATCTATTAAAAAGTATTAATAATAAAGCTGATATGTACTGAGACACAACTTTTGCCCAGAGTTCCATGTAACTCTAAGGAAATGGTACCATCCTGTTTATATAAACAACAAAACAATCTGATCTATAAATGTGTGTCGATGCAATCATCTAGGAGATACTCTCTGTTTTCCAATAACTACCTTCCTATGCCATGTCCTCATATATAGGAGGCACTTTTAAGTACAGAATATTGTTCACGATTTTTCAAATCAAATATATTACGTGTCTAACGGGCTACAGGTCATGATTAGGTAATTCGGGAAGTGTTTTGGCCAAAGCGTACATACGAAGACACCCAACACGGACGGTCACCTGCGGCGCGAAATGGAGGTCGGGGCGCTTACCCATCTCATTGATCACTGCTCTTATTCGGGAGACAAAAGGACCGACTTCACTGGGATTCATTTTGACTCTCTCCTTAAGGTCAGCACCTGCAAAGTATTTTATACAAAACAATCCAGTTACAAACAAAGGTTCAAGGGAATGGATCGAAAACTTACTTAAGATTCATACGTAACTTGAATATCAACTGAAAGGCCAGCAGAAGGAGGAATAAAATGTCTCTTCCTACATCTACCACGAGCTTTAAGCGGTGGCTCACACTCTGCCTTCCGGGGACCAATGCTCGGAGAAGAGACCGGCTTTAGTGGACATCTGTCAGTAGTTACCCCAGCTAAATGCAATGAAACGTTCTAAATACTTACCCATTCGTTTAACAATACAACTAAACCCATTCATATTAACATAACTAACTACAGACTCCTGTCACTCCCTTGGCACTTTTTACCCTCCCCTCGCTGCTGCCCCATCACTGCAAATGATAACCCCATGAAAACGGCAAATCACTGTAAAACTCAGTCTGACTTCATGGATCCCTGCCCTGGTGACCGCAGATCCTGTTTCAGAATCACTGGCATGAACGTATCAGCAAAGTGACAACTTCAGAATTATGACCTTATCACAGAATCATAAATTTGGAACAGAAAAAAATAAATGCTTCAGGGATCACTTACTCTGTGGCTCCACAAAGGCATTCTTCTTAATGCAATTAAACTATCCGAGAAAAGGAAGGCCCCCATTTAAATGAATACGAAACAAAGTAAAATTACAGCATAGAAGGTGTACACTCAGCTGCTGCCTCTTATTCATCCACTACAACGTAATCATGACTGGACGTGGTACCACTTACCAGCCCAGGCTGGACATTCTGAGCCCACACGCTTCCTGGGGGGTGAGAACTGCAATGCATGGAGCACATGCCCTATAATCCATCAGTTCTAGAAAACCTCAAACATATGCCCAAGGAAATGGGTACAACAATACCATTCGATGCAACATATATAAAGCAGCAAAACACCTGGAATTAATCTAAATATCCATCAGAAGGATTTTTAATAATATATTTATACAATAGAATAGTGCATGTTCAGCACGAAAATCAAGGAATCAGAGCAACAATATGGATAAACCTAAATGCTGAAGAACATATAATTTTGTATAATATACTAATATAGAACATTAATATACTTTATAGTTACAATTTAATGATATGTTTTAAAAATTATTATATATTTATAGAAAGAAACACAGGATAGTAACCATTTACATAACTTTTTTTTTAAAAGAATGTTATTTAGGGGGCAGCTGGCTAGCTGGGTTGGTGGAGCATGTGACTCTTGATTTTGGGGCCGTGAGTTCAAGCCCCACATTGGGTGTATAGCTTACTTACATACATATGTATGTACATAATTTAAAAAATAGTAAAGAATGCTGCTTCAAGATATAAAGTATGCACAGAAATGATAAATACCAAATTCAGGTGGTGGTGACCTCGCAGGGAGAGAGAGGTGACTGGCAACAGGCAGAGAGGTCAATATTACACAGAACACTGTATTAAGTGAGGTGGTGAGCACTCAACGTGTCCGTCTTTAAGCATTTTTAATGCCTGATACAGGTTTTCATAATTAACTCTTTCCATGAAAAATTAACAATTAGGATNAAGTGCCCTCCTCCCCGCCATTAGCCCTGAGAACGTAAGTAGTTTCCGCTGAGAACCTCAAACGCTGCTCAGCGCCCGCCGGCTCCGCGCACTGCCTACTAAGCGGGCGAACGCAGTGCGTACCGGGGAGCGGAGCGACGGAGGGGGGCGCAGGCGGGACACGCAGGGACTCTGCTTGAGAAGGTCCTGCCGGGGCCCCAGGGGCCGCATCACGGGACCCATCACGTCCTCCGACCTCAGTGTGGGTTACCCCACGGGGGCGCCCCCAACACCCCAGGCCGTGCTCCAGCGGGGCTCCCCCCGGCACGCGCGCTTTGAAATCCACTCCCAGCTCGCAGAGCCTGGGTGCTGAGGCCGTGCCAGGAGCCAAGGGAAACCCGGGCGAGCCGGCTCCCGGGGGCTCATCCACACCCGCGCGCCCCAGCGGCCGTGGGAGCCTCGGTCTGGTTACTGAGCACAGCCCTCGCCCGCCCGGCGGCGTGAGACCTCCCTGGGGCTCAGATTTTGTTTTAGAAATAATTACCTTCCTCCACGGGACAGTAAACACTTGTGACCTAGACACCACTTTTTGTTTTTACTTTAGAAGTGTACCCTGCAATCTCGAACGATCAGAACCTAAAAGTAGGGTTTCGCTTCCATCCCTCCAGATGATAAATTTCCTGTTTGATAATATTCAAAGTTTTTTTTGAGGGCTGGCATGTCTCAGTTCTTTCACTTTTTAAATCCCCCAAGTCCATGGCCACTCACCTCAGGTGAGCCTTTGCGCTGCCAGGCAATCCTACTGGGTCTCCCTGCTCCGTTCGCGGTCATATTCATCTACAGACCAGCTCCTAACTCCTCTCTCTCCTTAAGCCTCAAACCTCCTACCGGATCCTGACACCGGTTTATTAGGAACCCCAAGTGTTCAGAAGGAAAACTCCGCCAACACCCACCCCCACATCTAACGGCCAGGATGGAGCCCTTTACACTCTGCCCTCCTCCTGTCCCCACACATGAACCAACCCATGACCGAAGCTCCTTGTGCGCGAGGTTCTACGCCTCCCGGTCTCCTCAGGGCCACCACCCCCCCCACCTGTCTCCTCAGGGCCACCCCCCCAGCAATTACCCTTTTCCTGGCTGGCATCACCACTGACATCCCTGTTTACAGAACCATTCCCATCAGCTACACAAACACTGTAGCACTGCTCATCGTAAAAAAGAAAAGAAAATTTCATTGACTTTCTCTGCCAGCTTTAGTGGAATAGCTTATTATCAGACCAATTCTTTCATGAAACCCTAGATAAAACACATGGGGACGGCTGTTTGAGGGCAGTGGGGAACAAGTAAGGCAGACAGAATGGAATGTACGTTTCTAAACAGTTTCACAGGAATGGGGGGAAAATGGAGCTCAGGGCTCACCAAAGAGGTACACTGCAGGCTTTCACTCGGGACCTCTGAAAGTTAAATATAAAACAGAGTAAACACAAAAACAAAAAAAAAAAAAAAAAAAAAAAAAAAGCTGCCAAAAAGTAAGATTGACAGCTGACTTCTCAACAGAAAATGAGGGATATCTCTAAAGTGGAGAAAGAAAATAACTACCCATCTAGAATTTTCCACTAAGCAAACCCATCCTCCAAACATGACACACGCATACAATCTGTCACCAGCAGGCGCACACTGAAGCAACGCTGCAGGGACTTCAGGCAGACTGTGAGAGTACCGTCTAAAATCTTATTTTATACGACTCATGAGAGAGATGCCTTAAAAGATAAGGACACAAAATGGCTAAAGTGAAGGTTAAAAGACAGCAAACACTAACCAAAAAGAAACTTGTGAAGTCATTATTAATACCTGACAAAAGAGACCTCAGGCAAAAGATACCACTCAAGCTAGATGGTCACTTTATAATAATAAACATGATGACCCACTAAAAGTCATAGACTGGCATAAAATAAGACAGCCCCAAATGTATGAAGCAAATACTTATGAGACAGAAAGAAAAACTGACCCATCTATAGTCACAGTGGATTCAGGAAATCCCCTCAAGGTAACCAATAAACCAAGCAAGCAAACACCCTCATTAAACATCCATACCAAGAAACAGGAAATTAAAAAAGAATTAATCCCTAAATTAGAAGAAACAGTAAAAACTGGAACAAATTTTTTTAATGTTTATTTATTTTTAGAGAGAGACAGAGAACACGTATGCTCAAGAGTAAGTGGGGATGGGACAGAGAGAAAAGGAGAGAGAGAATCCAAAACAGACCCCATGCAGTCAGCACAGAGCCCGACACGGGGCTCGATCCCATGAACCAAGAGACCATGACCTGAGCTGAANGTGTGTGTGTGTGTGTGTGTGTGTGTGTGTCTGTCTCAAAAATAAATATCAAAAAGCTTAAAAAAAAAAAGACTTCTCATGGAAAAATCCAAGAAGGCAGAAACCCCAAGAGCAAGAATGAAAAGGAGAATACTGCTAAGGATTTTACAGACATTAAAACAATAAGAGATTAGTAACAACCTTGGCCCAATACATGAAATGGACAAAGTTTTATTTTAAAACTTCCCTACAAAGAAAACTGCTTGCCCTGTGGCACCAACAGAATATTCTTCCAAACGTAATGAAAACATGTGGGGGCGCCTGGCTGGCTCATTCCATGCAGCGCGCGACTCTCGGTCTCAGGGTTATGACTTCCAGCCGCACACTGGGTGAAGAGATTACTTTAAAAGTGAAAACCTTAATAAAAAATTTTAACACCAATCCCACTTACATGGAGAACTGCAAAACTAAAACTCACTAAGAACCTCATAAGGAAAAAAAAATGACAGACTAATCTTTCTCATAGTCTCAAAAAATCCTACACAAAAGATTAGTATATCATATCTAGTAGTAACATAAATAAAATACAATGTATCAAGACCCAGTTACAAAGACTGGTTGAATGTTAAGTGTTTTATTGTCTTTTCATTAATAGCATGAAAGTGAAAATCATATAAACCTTCAGCAGGTGCAGAATTCAGCACTCATTCTTTCACCTCTTGAGGTAGAATTTACATAACATAAAATTCAGTCATTTTAAGTATACAATTCAATAGTTTTTATTAAACTTACAGAGCTGCACAGCTGTCTAATTTTAGAACATTTCCATTATCACAAAAAGAGCCCTCACACTCCCAGGCAGGCACACTCCCCGTTCCCGCCTCCATCCCCAGGAGACCGCTAGTTTCCGAAAACTGCCTTCTCTGAACATTTCGTGAGAATAAGCTCCTACTGTACATGGTCTTCTGTGTCCTTCTTCAACATGGTGAGCACGTGGTTTTCAGGTTTACCCAGGTTGTAAGAATGAATCAGCACTTTTTCTGTTTTTGTTGCCAAATAGCACCCTGCCGTAAGCACAGAGAAAATGTTTGTCTACCCGTCATCAGCTGGTGCACACTGGGCTCTTTCAACCTTTTGGCTGTTACGAAAAATACTACCACGAGCCTTCACATACAAGTTTTCGTGTATGCAAATGTCTTTATTTGTCTTGGCCAGACACGTAGGAGTGGAATTGCTGGGTCATACTGTAAATTTCTACTTAACTTAAAAAACAAAAACAACTACTGTTTTTCCCCGATGGCTGCGACACCTTCACATTCCTATCAGCAATATGCAGGGGTCCCTGTTGCCGTTACAGGTCACCAACAGCCGTGTGCTCTTTCTATAGCATTTTAGTGGGTGTGACATGGTACCAGTTATGGCTCTAAATCTGTATTTCACTCATGACTAATAAGGTTAAGTATCTTCATGTGCTCATTAGCCATCATGCAGTAGGTCCTTGGTCTAAGGTCATTTCAAATCTTTTCCTTATTTTTTTTAATTGGATAATTTATTTTCTTCTTATTGAGTTGTAAGAGTAATACCCTGGATACGAGTCCTTTCTCAGAAATATGATTTACAGGGGCGCCTGGGGGGCTCAGTCAGTTAAACGTCTGACTCTTGATTTCAGCTCAGGTCATGAACTTACAGTTGTGGATTCGAGCCCTGCACTAGGCTCTGGGATGACCGTGCATGGAGCCTGCTTGGGATTCTCCCTCTCCTTCTCTCCCCCCAATTCCCCACTGTCTCTCTCAAAATAAATAAATATTTAAAAACAAAACAAAGGGGCGCCTGGGGGGCTCAGTCAGTTGGGCGGCCAACTTCGGCTCAGGTCACAATCTCACAGTTCGTGGGTCCAAGCCTTGACCCTGTTTCGGACTCTGTGTCTCCCTCTCTCTCTGACCTTCCCCTTCTCACGCTGTCGCTCTCTCTCAGAAATAAATGTTTTAAAAATGTTAAAAATAAAATAAAAACAAATATGGTTAACAAATATTTTCTCCCCATCTATGGCTTGTCTTTTCACTTTCCTGATGTTTTTTTGAAGTTTTAATTTTAATGAAGTTCAATTTCTCAGCTTCTTCATCACACATGCTTTTGGTGTCATATCTAGTCAGCAGTCACTCTTAATTAAAAGTTCATAGCAAATTAGGAAGAAAATCTTTTTTAATCTGATAAAGAATAATTATGAAATATCTGTAACTAACATAACCTTTAAAGGTCAATTACTATAAGCTTCCTCCCAGAGATCAACAATGAATCAAGGGTGTCCTTTATCATTTTTAAAGACAGTCACAGATGTACCAGTCAGTATAATTAGAAATTTTCAAATTACAGATCATAAGGGAAGAAATAAAACTGTCATTATCAGTTAACTGATATGGCATAACTATACATGAAGAATACCCAAAAGACTTTAGAAATCATGGAAACAAGAGAGTCTAATAAGGTTGCCAAATATAAGTTCAACATACAAAACTCAACGGTCTTTCTATACATTCATGAAAGAAATTTGTGAAATTTTAAAAAGACACCATTTATAATAACATTCAAAAATTAAGGAGCCAGAGAATACATCTAATAAGAGATGTAGAAGATCTTGACACAAAAACACTAGAAAGATCTCCCAAGATAAATTAGAGAACTAAATAAATGGGGGAATATATCATGTCCGTATATTAGAGAACTTCATACTACAAGATGTAAATTCTCTCCAAGTTAATAGAGTCAGTGAAATTCCAACAAAAATCCTCATGTTTTTGGAAAATGACAAGCTGAAAATGCAAAGGGCCAGTAAGTAAAGAAACTCCTGAAGAAGACGTTGGAGGAATTGTACTAAAACAGAAAGATGTTATTATAAAGCTACTATAATTGGGGCGCCTGGGTGGCTTAGTCCGGTTAAGCGTCCGACTTCCGTTTAGGTCATGATCTCAAGGTTCGTGGGTTCGAGCCCCGCGTCGGGCTCTGTGCTGACTGCCAGCTCAGAGCCTGGAGCCTGTTTCAGTCTGTGACTCCCTCTCTCTCTGACCCTCCCCTGCTCACGCTCTCTCCCTCTCTCCTAGAAATAAATAAAACATTTTAAAAAATAATAATAAAAAAATAAAGCTACTATAATTAAGACGTGACACCACCTTGAACACAGAGAGAAAGACTCGCTGAACAAACACCAGGTCCAAAACAGACCCACTTGGTTTATGACAAAGACGTCACTGTAGGAGTAAGGACCATACAGACCTTCTGATAAATGGGGCTGGGACCACTGAATGCTCACGTGGGAAAGAACAATTCTTGACCCGTCACACCACACACACAAATGAATAAATTCATGATAAATTATACAGCCTAAATGTTAAAAGTAAAACAATCAAACTTCTAAATGAAACTAAAAATATCCTACAGGCACCTGGGTGGCTCAGTCTATTAAGCGTCTAACTCTGGATTTTGTCTCGGGTCATGGATCTCACAGTTCACGAGTTCGAGCGCCGCACAGGGCTCTGTGCTGGCAGTCCCCTCCCCAGCTCTCTCTCTTTCACATTAAATAAACTTTAAAAAGTTTTTAATAATATATACATCAAATTAAATTAATTTTAAAAATAAAAATATCTTCAAGACTTTAGTATACAATTTTTAAAAGATTTCTCCAAAGACTCAGGAAAACACAGGACTTCGTTAAGATTAAAAACTTCCCAGGGCACCTGGGTGGCTCAGTTGGTTGAGCGTCTGACTTTGACTCAGGTCATGATCTCACAGCTCCTGAGTTCAAGCCCCACATCGGGCTCTGTGCTGACAGCCCAGAGCCTGAAGCCTGCTTCAGATTCTGTGTCTCCCCCTCTCTCCGTCCCTCCCCCCTTCTCTCTCTCTTTCTCAAAAATGAATAAAACACTAAAAAAAAAACAACTTATGTTCCTCAAAATACACCATTAAGAGAATGAATATGCACGTGAAAGAGTGAAATACAAGTCCTCCATCTATAAAGCACTAAATGTCAGAAAGGAAATGATTACCCAAGAACAAAAAGCAGGTCAAAGATCCAGATCCTTCACAAAAGAGGACATCCAACTGGCTAATGAAGAGATGAAAAGGAACACAACCTGATTAATCATCTAGAAAACCCAAATTAAAAACACAGATAGCTTCATAAGCAACACACAGCTCAAGTGTTGGTGAAGGTAGACAGCAATGGGAACTCTGACTTAATGCTGCTGGGGGTAAAAACTGGCAAAAACCACTTTAAAAACTCCCACCGCAGTGGTATACACCCTCTGAGGCAGGCCATGTACAAGAAAGCGTGTTCACAGAAGCACCCTTCAGAACAGCTCAACCACAGCAACCCTCCGAAACCCCATCAAGAGCAGGACACACAAACTGTGAAACATACCCACAGGGCACAGGGCAGTATAAACCAAATCCCACCACGTGGAGAGCATGAGTCAACCTCAGGAATACAAGCTGGATAATTCCAGCTACGGAACGTCTGACTGACAGTAAGCAGAACTAGCATTTGGTGACGAAACCCAGGATGGCCCGCGGTATGTCCGGGTGAGGGGCGGTTAATGGGCTGGAAACGGTGACATCCATTTCTTATGTCAGGCGGTGACTGCCCAGTTCAGCGTGTTTCACAGACCTGTACTATACACTTGAGACATGTGCAGTTTTCTACGCATATATTCTGATTCTGTTAAAAAGTTTAAGAAAAATTCCCAACTGCATATGCTCTACCCACTCCAGCTACCACCAACTTCCCTCCTCTCTGTCCAAGCCAAACCCTTCAAAAGGGCTGCCCTTTCTGTCCCCCAGCCTCCCCTCTTACACTAGGTCTTCTAAGCAAGGAAGACAAAAAGACAGTAAAAAACAAATTAATATAAAATAACCACCAAAGGAAGTGGTAAATGTCTTAGGTGAAAAGAAGAACAGGAAAGTATCAACCTAACGAGGGCGTGGACCATGTTACAATATTCAATAGTGTGATCATGCTGGTGTTATTAAGTATAATAAATCAATAAGATCTGCTTTTCATGTTACTGAAAATGCAGTATTTGGTTCTGAGTTGTATGTTTTTAATCATATTAAACTGCTATTGCCGTTTCCACTCTACTGCAAACTCCTTTCATCTAAGTATATGGATATGAAATACACTGAGTAGACAATGCATGAAGTTAACAGATTTAACAAATTTGAGAAAATATCTATTTACCTAAATACTATACACTAAGATGGCCCTCTCCTAAAATTCCTGGGCTTTTTGTTTTATATAAATTTTGTCTTTTAAATATGCTTTAAGATTACTATGTATTAATTTCTACTTGTTTACATTTGCAGTGGACTAGTCCTGCGGGCCTTTAGAAAAGTTACAAGAAACAATATTTGTTTTACACGGGAGGATGTTCAGCTTCCTTGGCCCTCAATAACCAAAGGACAGTAAGGCCCCTCCGTCCCTGTGACAACCAAAAATCCCCCTCAGAACTCCAACGTGCTCCCCAGTGAGCGTCACCACCCCTCTTGAGCACTGATGCTTTAATGAAGCCAATGGTCTTCAACCTGTTTTGTTCCCAATACGGCCAAAAAGAGACACGTAAAAATTTTCATCACTGAGGTCTAAACAGTTGCAAAGGGTGCAGTGCGCTTGTAAACACACGTCCTAGAGCACAAGCTAGATCGCTCTCGGTGTGTCCAGCGGAATCTATACACCACAGGGACTAGATTCACGGACACCATGCAGGTCCGAAACAGGCAACCAAATCCTCACACTACTAAGAAACAGCACATCACTGCTTTATGAACTGGTGTCTACTCCACTTTCCTTTAATTATTTTTCTGACGTAAGCAGTGAAACTCTTTTATTGGTTACTCTGTCACATCTCTTTGCAACAGAATATGTATGTGGATTGAATTATATTTTAGAACAATCTGTCTTTTTAAATATGTTTTTAATTATTTGTTTGTTTGTTTATGAGAGAGGAAGGGGCCAAGCGAGAGGAGAATTGTAGGCAGGCTTCATGCCCAGCACAGAGCCCAACATTCACAACGGTGAGATCATGCCTCAAGCCAAAAATCAAGAGCCGGACGCTGAATGGAGACACCCAGGGGCCCCTCGTGTTTTTAAAACCCCCCTTTTTGTCAACTCAGAAGCCTTCTCCCCACCTAGAGCAAGGCTGCGAAGTAAGATCACCACTTGTGAAATGCAAGGGTAAGCAGGAAAAGGCAGATGGTGGAGAGTAACTGTAACCCACAGATTAGCCTGAAAAGTTTCACGGAAGAGCACATATGTACGTAACCGGTGTATCAATTAGATCCACTGAAAACTAGCTGTGCCTCCTGAATGCCTGGAAGTAGCCCCTCTCGGCATGGTGGATCACTGTGTGACGTCATGTTCCTGAGAGCGCACCGTCTTCCCGCCTGCACACACTGCCCACAGCAGCACCCTGTCGCACTCCATCACCCGCGCCCAGCACTGTCACCTTGTAAGTTCTGCCCACCCAACGGATAAGAAACGGTAGCTTGACGCTGCCTTCTCCTCCACCGTAAAAGATGGAATGCCTCACAATTTGTACAGCGTGGTCATGCCGTGGTCGAAGCGGACATCTCTGAATCGTTCTGGCGTGCGCAGGGGTGCTGTCCACCCAGACACCCCAGTGGTTCCCACCCCCACTTCAGAAGGGCTTCTATCCACCCCCCATCCAACCCAAACGCCAGCTCAGTGTAACCAGGGGTATCCAGGCGGCTCCGCCTGCATCTTCACCCGCACGCAGCGCCAGACGCAACAGAGGCTCCAGGGCCCTGGAGGGTTCCCTCTACACCAGGAAGAGTCTTCTCTTCCTTCCTGCACCGCTCCTGGGTGGTGCTCGTGTCAAGGTCAGCCTAGCCACACAGAAGGATCCAGCCAAGGGTCTGGGTTCTTTATTTCCTCAAAGAATGTATAGGAGATTGGAACGCTCAGTTCCATCAATTTCTGGGTGGAATGTCTTCTTGCAGTCACCTGGCCAGGTATTTTCACAGTTCTGGGATGAGTCAAGTTTTCTACTCGAGTCAGTTCTGGTTAAGTTTTATTTGCAATAATTTATCTAGTTCACCTAAAATTTTCAAATTTATTGGCATCAGTTATTCTTAACATTATCTTACCAGTTTAACGTCGGTGGGATGTATACCTGGGGCCTCTTTTCTCATTGTGAGTATTGTTTATTTGTTCTCTAACCCTTGATTCAATCAGGCCAGCAGTCTGACCCTCTGAACTTCCAGAAAGCCAGCCTTGGGCTCTATTATCCTCTCTACTCACAGGGGGTTTTCTGTGTTGTACATTCATGCTCATCTTCATCTCCTTCCTTCTGGCCTTCACTTTTCCTCAGGGTGAAGTGGTCGTTCACCGTCCAAAACCCCAGGCCCCTTTCTATCCTGCGTCCCAGGCTCTCTGGCTTACTGGAAGGCTTCTCTCCTCTCCCCTGTGGAATCGGGGTCGGCACCACCACCTCACGCCCACCGTGCAAGGTTCCATCTTCAGCAGGGCTCACCGCCCCTTCCCATACCTCCAGCTATCATCACATTTCGATGAACTGTTATGGAATAATTTCTTGAAAATCTGTTCATTTGTATTACTTTTAGAACTTTTCTGTAGAGTCCTCTTTCCTTCTCTTTAATCTTTCTCCTTGGGTAGTGTTACCCCTTCTTGGTGCTATTTAAGCCACCTTTGTGCTGAGGGCCCCTCCCAGCCTGGCCTCCTCCGGGGCCTTCAGTGTTCCGTATGCAACTGTCCAGCAGAGGCTTTCACGTGGATTTCCAACCTGCCTCTCCAGATTCATGAGTCCAAAACAGAAGTCTCGATTTCTCTCCAGCCATCGCTGCCCAGAACCCACCCCCCGCCCGGGCCTCCCACCTCAATGCAGGAAACCTCCACTATGCGAACAGCTGAGCCGACGCCGCAGGAGGCAGCTCTGGCTTCCCCTTTCCCTTGCTCACACCCAGCCCCTCGGCAGTGCCCGTGGCCCTGCCTTTGGAATGTAGCCCCAGATTCTGAATGTGCTCCCGGGGAACCAGACCACCCCTGCCTGGGCCCCCGACCCCATCACGGGAAAGCCCGCACTCCAGAACTGCGGGGTCGTCACGGGGGACGGAACTTTGGGGGCCGTGCCTGGCTGTCTGTGGGTCCTGAGGAGGCAGAACAGTGGACTGGCCACTGGCACAGCCTTAGGAAGCAGGGAGCCCGGGCCGGCAGAGCAAGAGCTGTTTGCCAGAGAGGATGAGAAGCGGTCGATACACTACTGACCGAGAAAGCACTAAGAATACGTACGGAATGCTACTTGCCTAAGAAAGAATGGAAATAGGTACACAAGCATATCCTTAATTTTGGAAAAGAGAAAAGTGATGGATAAACTAGGAACTAACGAGATTCATTAACACCCTCAAGAGTGGGCATCTGGCAGAAGGGGCGGGAGGGGAAGTGGCCAGCGACACTCTGCACAGTTCCGACTTCCGAAACCGTGTTGATATGTCACATGTTCAAAGTAAAAGAAACAAGAGGAAACCTAACTTTATTGCATATGAATAAAGCATTAATTGCACTGAAGAAGAAATAACACAAATAACCTTCAACAGTGTTTTTACTCTATACCCTCAGTCTAAACACATAAATACTCTAAATTTTAAACTCTAGCAAGAAAGTGTGTTTATCGCAGTGGTATCAATCCAGCAATTGTGAACCTACTGTCTGCATATTACAGAATTGGGGAAATGAATAACACACGAGAACGAGCCCACTGATGATGAACAGGAAATGGAGTTATCAGGATGAACGCATGGCTTCCAACACAGAAGTACAAACACTGATATGAGTGTATGTATGTGTGATGTAACAGCATTTATCTATCTACATATCTTAGCTCTATCCCCAACAAAGGGCCTTGAAACGAAGACCCCAAGGGACAAAGAGCACAATCGGCACCCAGATCTCGGTTCTTAAACACCATTCCCCTCCAGAAGGAACTGAAAACCCCCAGCCTATGATGGAGTAAGTGATACTGGACTAGCCTTTCAAATACATGAAGCTTCTTTCAGATGCTGATCAGTAAGCAGTGACAGACTGAATGGGTGCCGACTGACTGCTCCAGCTTTATTTCTAAGCACGCTTAATAGGACGGGATGCAAGGCAGGGGGACCGGAACACAGCAAGCAGATTGGTTGGCTGACAAAGATGGGGGTTCAGGTGGGCCAGGTGGCTGGAATTTATAGAAGAGAAAACCAGACAGGAGACAGTCCCTCAGAGAAAGAGCTCCAATAGTCCACACAGGGTTCCCTTAAGCAGAAATGCCCATTCCCAGGCAATTAACAAAGAAAGAACATCAACAGGGTGAACAATTCCTGGTGTCCACGTTCCAACAGAAGGAAAGGGAAAATGCATGGGACACCCGGGCACCCAGTAAAGACATCAGAAACTTTCAAAAGAAGCCCCAAAAGGGTCAGGCAGATCCTCCAGGAGAGCAGTCATCTGCTGGAACAAAACAAGCGTTAAGAAAAACACCACGTGGAGTAGGCCTACCTGTTGAGAACACTAACCAATCTCAGGTATTTTCATATAATTCAAGAGAAGAAAGGCACCAAAACTGTATCGTCAGGAAGAGATAGCAAATGAAAGTATATACGATACAACTGTAAACGTTTGAATGACTACTTTATATTGATATTTAATGTATTAATCATGTTGCCTCTACATTTATTTTACAAAATGTGAAAATACTGGCTACCTCTGTCTCTCAAACCTTATTTCGCCCTGAACGTCCTGAGTTATTCAAACGGAAATTCTAATTGAGGGGTTTCCAGGACCCCTAACTGGCCATGGCCTTGGGGTCCAGCACTCACGCAGGTGACACACCGCGGCACACGACTCTTGAACAAGTGCGTGACACTTTCTGCGGGGCCGTTCACCAGTCATACAAGAGAAAAGGGCACTTTCACTGTACATTTAGACACGGCCTCCATGTTCTTCCTGTGGAGCTCAAGGAACCTCAGCCTAGCTTCTCCAACCGCAGGTGAGGGGCCAGGGCCTGGGGAACTGACCTGGACCAGCAAAGGCGNTTCCAGGACCCCTAACTGGCCATGGCCTTGGGGTCCAGCACTCACGCAGGTGACACACCGCGGCACACGACTCTTGAACAAGTGCGTGACACTTTCTGCGGGGCCGTTCACCAGTCATACAAGAGAAAAGGGCACTTTCACTGTACATTTAGACACGGCCTCCATGCACCAGGCCTCTGGGTTCTTCCTGTGGAGCTCAAGGAACCTCAGCCTAGCTTGTCCAACCGCAGGTAAGGGGCCAGGGCCTGGGGAACTGACCTGGACCAGCAAAGGCAAGAAAGAAATCAAGTCTGGACCAGGGGAAGCTCACTACAGCCTGCAGGCCAGTCTGCACCCAGTGTTGCTATGGCCCTCGAGCTAAAATTAGTCATTCCCTTTTACTAAAGCTTTATAAATATGAATGTTAAAAAGACTGTCTTGTATTTGTGTGTGTATGCATATATGTACACATGTATGTGTGTGTATATATGCGGCTGTGTGTGTATACACATACACACACACACACACACGCATACATACACATGACAAAGACTGTAAGAGGCTCAGGAGGCCTAAAATATCTGGCTCTTTACTGGAAAAGTTTGCTGAACCCTAGTGTAGACGAAGTCTGCTCCCAAGGGAACCAGCCCCACAGAAAGTGAGCTGAGCTGCTATACGGCAGCAGCCAGAAGCTAAACACTCGACCTGTTTCTAAGTTGTTAAGCTCTGCCTTCCAGCTGCTGGAGCTACAGGGGACCTGAGCCAGGGTTGCAGGCTGAATTACCCCCAACTCTCCAGTGCCCTCGACCGCACCAAGGCGGCGGGACCTCCCTGGGCAGGCCTGGCAAGGGGCCTGAGGGCCAGCCCCCTCTGCGGGGGCCCGTTCTCTCCTCGCCCCGAAAGAGGCTCTGCTCCTCTGAGACACGCCTGCAGTTTAGAAAGGTCAGCTTAATAACAGAACTTGAACAAGTCACTATTCTTCCCCACAAGCCACCCACACACGTACCGTATCAAAATATAAGCTCACTTTACTTAACCATGACACTCCGCCACTGTCACTTCCTCAACAACCAGAATCTTTCAACTCTTCATCCCACGAAGCAGCTGTTCAGTACCTTCGACGGTCTGGGCGCTGTTCTGATAATGGGCCCCTGCCCCGATTCCAGGGAATCAGAGGATCCGCAGAAGCGGCCTGATCACAAAATCACGTGTAAAAACTACATTCCGGAACCGAAAAGTGCCAAGAAGAAGCTAAAATAGGAAACTGTGGCCAAGGGTGAAGAGAGCAGGGAGGCCTGCCTGGGCTAAAATGACAAGGGAACAGCTCCCTGAGGAGATGACACCTGTGCACAGGTCTTCCCAAGCTAAGGGAACAGGGGGTCTGACAGATCTGCCCAGCAGAGGCCAAGGCGGGCGGACCAGAGGGAGAGAGGAAGGTGGGGGACGTGGCGGCAGAGCGGGGGGCCAGGGCGGCAAGCCCTTACAGACGTGGTATCGCCAGCTTGTGGGGCCTCCCGACAGCTCTAGGCCACAAGGGTAAACTGGAGGCCCTCGCGGCGCCCAGAGGCGGTCCGCACGCCCCGGCTGGCGGCCCCTTCCCAGCTCCGCTACGGCCTTCCCGTCATCCTCTCCTCCTGGACTCCGGTCCTCCTGCCTCCCCCTCATACAGACGCTGTCTTTTTGCTGGGCCCACCAAATATCCCAGGGTAATCCCCCCGCCCCCCATCTTGAAACTTACTCATATCTACGACGCCCCTACTACATGCAAGGTCTGACTATTTACAGGTTGCAGGGGTGGGGGCCTGGACAGCTTTGGGGGGCCGTTATTCAGTCCACCACACGCTTTATTTCTGAGGATTATTTAAAACAGGATTGAGCTGCACTGCAAAGGGTATCGTGGGACGGGGTGAACTCAGGGATAAATCAGCAGGTTACTACTAATACGTACTTCCCATTTCTTAAAAAGAAATACTATCTATAGAGCCTAAAATATTACTTAGGATTTTTTTTAATGGAAATAGAGTTAGAAATAAATTAGCAACAGCCAAAAACTACTTCTTCAGAAAAGCCATGAGTACTCTGAGTCCTTTCTCATGGCATTTCTGGCATTCTCAAATGAAAAACTTAAAATTAATTATAACATTAAGAGCTTATATTAGGAAAGAAAAAAGGTTTAAAAATCAATGAACTAAGCTTCCATCTTAAGAAGCTACAAAATAAGGAATAAATTAATACCAATAGAGGAAAGGAAAAAAAGAAACTCAAAGCCAGTTCTTTGAAAAGATCAACAAAAATAAATGTTTTATCAGAATTTAAGAAAAAGACACAAGTTATCAAAGTGAAAGTGAAAGATACCACTATAAATTCAGTTGATATTAAAAGATAATAAGGGAATATCATGAACTTTATGCCACTGATTTTGAAAACTTAAATAAAACAAATAATTTCCTTAAAACACAAATTTATCCAAACTAAAGAAGAAACTGATAACTTGAACAGCCCTATGTCTACTAAAGCATTTAAAGTCACAGTTAAAAATCTTCCCACAGAGAAAACTGGACCAGATGATTTGGTGAATTTTACCAAACAACTAAATAAGAACTAATACCAATTCTATACAACCTCTTCCAGCAAAACAGAAGAAATGAAATTGGAACACTTCCCAATCCATTTTATGAGACCAGCAATACCCTCACACCAAAAACAGACACAGACATTACAAGAAAACTACCCATCAGTTTCCCTCATAAACACAGTTGTAAAATTCCTGCAGCAAGCTGTAGCATATCAGATCCAGCGATACAGAACGATGGCAGCACACCAGGGCCGGGGAGGCTTCGTTCCAGGGACACACGGTTGTGTAACAGCTGAAAATCAATCCATAAGTAACCATTTTAAGACACTGGAAAAAATATATATCATCTCAATAGATGTAAAAGAACGAGATTTGACAAAATGCAACACTTATTCATGATTGTAAACAAAAAACCTCAACAAACTTGGAATAGAATCATTTTCAACCCAATAAAAGCAAATGTATGGAAAAACTACAGCCGACATCATTCTTCTTGGTGAAGACTGAATGCTGTCCATCTCCAGCTGTGAGAAGGCCGGGACCAACATTCTCACCACCTTTATTCACACCAAATGAAGGTCCCAGCTGATGTACAAAATAAAAGGCCAACCTACAAAAAAGGAAGAAGTAAAACTGGCTACAGAAGACTATCTACCTAGAAAAATNCACTAAAAAGCGAGGTTAATAAGGTTGCAGGATATGCAGTTAATGTATGTAAATCAACTATATTTCCACATACTAGCAATAAAAATCCAGAAGTCTAAATTTAAAAACGCCACTTACAGTAGAACCCAAAAATGTGAAATACTTGGGAACAAATATAAGAAATATGTTCAAGACGTGTACCTAGTAATGGACACTGAACAGTATAGGTAGCCTGGGTGTAACTCACACATATAGGGTCAACTCATTTTTTAGGAAGGTCCTAAAGTTAATTCAATGAAGGAAAAGTTAATCTTTTCAATGAATGATGCTAGAACTGGATATGCACATGCAAAAAAGTGTTTTTAAAACCTGTGGTAGAATACAGAATACATTTGGTCTTTTTCACAGGATCCTGGCACAGAGCTCTACAAGTCCTTGAAATATCCTGAGTGAGAGCAGTGCTTCCTATGTTTATTCATAAGGGGCCCTCTCGGCCACACCTAAGTTTATGCTAATGAGGTGACTGCAGGAAGGCCTCTGAATAGCTTCCGAATGGAGGCCGGCCACCAGACCAAGCCATAGTTAAAGGGCTGGAATTTTCAGCCCCACCCCTCAACCTCTGGGAAGGGGAAGGGGCCTGAGATTGAGGTCAGTCACCAAAGGCAAGGTTTTAATCAATCACAGCTATGTAACGGGACCTCCATAGAAACCCACAAACAACGGGGCTCAGGGGGCTTGCAGACTGTTGAACACGTATGTTAGGAGGGTGGCATCTCCAAAGGGGGACAGAAGCTTGGCAACACCTTGCACCTACTCCGGCCCTATGCATTCTTCCATTCAGCTGTTCCCAGGATTCTATCCTTTATAAGAAACCAGCAATAGCAAGTAAAACATTTTGCTGAGTCTGTGAGTCAACGTGGCAAATCCTGTTCTCGACATCAGATTAAGGGATGAGGGGGGGTTATCCACACCCATTCTCCAATTATCTACAACAACTGAGTGTCCAACAATGTAATTCAAGCTTGATGCTAACTCTTGACGTTAGCACAGACCCCATAGGTTAAGGGCTCAGTCCCATGAGACTGCTTTCACTTCGTATGCCAGTCACTAGTCCCAGGAAGCACCCAAAATCCTAACTGACCAGCTATAAATTCAAGTATCCCCAAAACTCCTCCTCGGGTTCACTAATTGACTAGGATGACTCACAGAACTTAGGAAAACCCTACTTACATTTCCCAGTTTATTATAAAGGATATACCTCAAGAACAGCCCAAATGAAGAGACACACAGAGCAGGGTACAAGGGAGGGGAGACAGGGAGCTTCCACGCATGCTCTGGGCACATCACCTTCCCAAAACATCAGCGTGTTCACCAACCTGGAAACTCCCCATTGATTATGGGGCATTACAGAGTATTCACTACAGAGGCACAATGGATTCGATCATTGGCCTTTGGCGACTGAACTCAATCTCCAGCTCCTCTCCCCTCTCCAGAGACTGGAGGAGTAGGACTGAAAGTTCTAACCCTCTACTCCCATGATTGATCTTTCTGGCAACCAGCCCCTGCCTAAAGCTATCAGGCACCCCTGGAACCCCAGACTGGAGTCACTCTTTAGTATACAAGAGGCGTTCTTCTCACTCGGGAATTCCCTGGGTTTTAGGAGTTCTGTGCCGGCGATCTGGGGCAAAGACCAAATGCATGTTTTATTATGCCACAATACCTAAATCCACATTTTCCAATGTAAACGAAAATTAACTCAGAATGCATCAAAGGTCTGAATGTAAAATATAACAAGTAAAAACATTCTAGGACACAACATAACTTGAGAAAGTCTTTGTGCTGGATGGAGTAAGAAAACATTTCTTGGTTCACAAAGTAAGTACAAGCACCATAAAGTACAAATGGATAAATAAAACTTCAAATAACAGCTTCCATGGGGCACTTGGGCAGCTTAGTCGGTTAAGCGCCAACTTTGGCTCAGGTCATGATCTCAGTTAGTGAGTTCAAGTCCTGCGTTGGGCTCTGTGCTGACAGCTCAGAGACTGGAACCTGTTTCAGATTCTGTGTCTCCCTCCCTCTCCCTCTCCTCTGCTTGCACTCTCTTTCTCTCTCTCAAAAATAAATAAATGTTAAAAAAATTTTTTTAAGTTAAAAAAACTTCCGTTCTTCATAACAAAACTGTTATCAAACTGTTAAGAAAAAAGGCATATATAGAGTAGCAGAAAATACTCGCAAAACATATATCAGATGAAGGCCTCATAGCAGGAATACGTAAAGAAGCCTATAATTCAGTAAGAAGACATCGTGATAAAAACACGGGGAGAAGATCTGGCTAAATATTTCACCAAAAACAAAAACAAACAAACAAAATACATGTGACATAAAAGCACCGGAAAAGATGCTCACGACCATTAGCCACTAGACAAAGTCAAACTAAAACCACAGTGACATGTAACCACACGCCCAGTACAATACCTAAAATTCAAATTAAAACGGACAGCAGTGGGCGCGGGAGGACGTGGAGCAGCCAGAAGTCTCGTACGGTTCTGGTGAGGACACAAAATGGCAGCCACTCTAGAAACCAGTTGGCAGTTTCTTACAACATAAAACACAGGTATGAAAACCCGGTAATTCTACTCCTAAGTATTCATCCAAGAGAAACAAAAACTGTTCCCAAAATGACTTGTATGTGAATGTTCACAGAAGCAGTACTTATTAAAAGCCAAAATACTGGAAAAACCCACAGGACCATCCAGTGCGAAGCAGATAAACTGTGGGCTGTGCATCCAGTGGAGCACCCAGCAGTGAAACGAGACTAGTGCAGCTCATCGCAAGGTGAACATCAAAGCAGGATGCTAAGTGCAGGAAGCCAAAGGCAACATGCACCTTAGGGTAGGATTCCATTTAGGAGACTTTTTTTTTTTAAGTTTTATTGAAGTAATCCCTACACCCAACCTGAGGTTGGAACCCGTGACCCTGTGATGGAGAGTCACATGTTCTTCCTACTGAGCCAGCCGGGCACCCCAGAAGACATTTGAGAAGAGGCAAAACTACCAGAAGAGCAAGGGAAAGAGGCATCTACGGGGCCAGAGGTGGGGAAGGGATTGACGACAAACGGACACAAGAAAGGTTTTTAAGTGATGAACATCTTCTAGAATCCACTGCTGTGATCATGGTCTAAATGTCTGCCAACACTCAGCAATTATATAATTAGAATCAGTACTTTTTTTTTAAGTTTTTATTTCATTTAAGTAATCTCTACACCCAAAGTGGAGCTCAAACTCACAACCCCAAGATCAAGAGTCGCACGCTCCACAGATTGAGGCAGCCAGGAACCCCGAGAATTGGCACTCTATTGCAAGTAATTCCATACCTCAATAAAATAGATTATTTTAATTCAAAAAAACCACTAGATAACAACCGAACCCTATGCTGCACTATTAGGAATCTGTGGGCATCTATCCTCTTACTTTATTTATCAAACTTTCTAAGGGACTGACATTTAAACACACAAATACAACTTAGCCTGATACTCTGAAATGGGATCCAACAGAGACCTTCACTGGTCAGAGGCCCCACATGACTTCTGTCTCCATGTCAGCAGTACACACAACGTTCAATAAAGCATGTTGACAGTTTTAGTGAGAAGTTTGTAGTCAAATCATAATTTAGGAGAATTCAAAAGCAGAAGCAAAACTACCTTTACTTTCAAAAAAAAAAAAAAACCCATACTAGTGTGTATAATTCAGTGAAATACTCAATTTAGAGCTCTACATACAAGATCAATTACCAAGAATTGTTTGTAATCTATTTTAGTAATTTCAAAGGAAACAAAATCCCTTAATCCTTATTCTCAGTAATTTCTCATAAAATCTCATTTCAAAACTTTGATGGTAAAACCAATACAAATGTGCTTTGGTAGCTAGTGTTAGAACACCAGAACAAAAATAAATGGGTTACACGTTCACATCGACTTCGGTAGCGCAAAGAACTTTTTCACAATTTCATTAGAGGCAATATACTAAAACTGTGAAGCAGAAGTATTTCCGCTTTCCTTTGTGTGTGGATGTGTGTGTGTAAGAAACAAGAGAAACCTTTTAAATGAACAAATAATATGTAGACTATGCGGGGAAGACAGCATACGGTTTGGCCAATCTCTGATCTAATCTACAGAGCCCAGGCGTCACGTGAACTTGGACTATCAAAATGACAAGGTCTCAGTACTCTAAGAGAAATACATGTGGGCCGTGAACCCAGAAGCGGTGTCTAACCTACAAGAAAGCGTACACTTTGGTGAGTCCCAACCTGGAGTCGAGCTGTGGGTACGGCATGGGATCTGAGAACACGCATGTACAGGGAACACCGTGCACAGCCATAGTAGTTACATTTTTTCCTCTATCTAGATATCATTGTTAATAACAGGAAATTCACTTAAAAACAGCACTCTACTAAGAGTGGCATTTTGACATCACATGGCTTCTCAGTCGACGTAGGACCCCTATGATGTCTGCATACACGAAATGTTCACAATTTAAAAGGGAGACCTCATCCTCCAAACGATTAAAAATCCCTCGTATGGTTCAAACAACAACTTGCCTTAGGGGTCAGGTGCAGTTCCAGCTAAGCCACCACGTTAACCAGGCCCTTAACCTTAGAGGGGCTCTATAAAATGAAAGCATCTCGATTGTTCTACAAGGTCTTCTTATTCTAAAAGTTTTCCTACAACAATACCATTATTGTTCTAACAATAATTCAGAAACTCAGTTAATGTCACAATTTCAGGAGCCAAAACCAAAATATACTACTAATATACCTGGTGAGGGTTTTTTTTCCTGAAATTACTCACTTTATATATATTTATTTGCTTGAAGTAACTCACTACTAGAAGATAATTCTTTTAAAGAAAGTGTGAAGGCGGCGACGAGAACACAGCAGCCCAGAACCAGGATCTCAGCAGGGACCGTGTGCACAGCTCCAGGCGTGCCGGGGCGGGTGTTTTACACACTCCCTCAACACACGCTTCCCCGTGCTACCACAGGCCCCGCCGCACTTTGAATAGCGCCTCTGTGCACCAGTGTGCACAACTGCATGCATCTGTAGGGGGAGGCGCTGGAGGGGCAGAAAGGAGTCTAGTAAAAATTCATATTTTTACTAGGAGAAGAACGAGCAGGGGTAAGAGCGGGGCTTCTCGGTTTGTATACATTTCATACATTTTGTATACATTCTGACCTACCACCTATTTTTTTTTAATGAAATTTTATTTTAAAAATGTAAACGTACGTGAAATGTGGTTACTGATTTTAAAACAGTATATTTAAAAGGGAAGCCAGAACCCACTGCGCCCAGCCTCAGGGCACCTCGGGGCTGCTCGGGGAAGCGGCAATCTACTGCACCCCACCCTCCAGTGCACCTTGCTGCCGCTGAGCCCGCACCCACTGCGCCCAGCCGCCAGCGCGCCTCGGGGCTGCTCGGGGAGGCCGCAATCCACTGCACCCAGCCTCCAGCGCGCCTCGGGGCTGTGGGGAGGCCAGAAGCCACTGCACCCAGCCTCCAGCGCGCCTCGGGGCTGTGGGGAGGCCGCACCCACTGCACCCAGCCTCCAGTGTGCCTCGGGGCTGCGGGGAGGCCGCACTCACTGCACCCAGCCTCCAGCGCGCCTCAGCCTCAGGGTAGCTCTAAGTCTGCTTACTCGTCTGCTTTCTGGTGTATTAGGCAAAGGATGTAAAAAGAATGAGCAAGAGTCGGGAGCCAGAGACACTATGGGGGGGAGACAGGGGAGACTGTCGAAGATAACTCATAAAAGCCGCACAACATCTCCACAGCCAAGGAAAGGCGGTTTAATCATGGCAACTACAGGCTGAGTCCCTGTTTGGGCCGAGTTCCAGAGTACAAATGATGACCTTCAAAGAAGAAAATAAAAGTAGTTCCTGTCCTCAAGACCACTTTATAAGCTTTACGTTTTGGGAAACAAACAAGGTGCCCCTGGGATACAGATGGATGGAGAGGAGAAGAGAAACCTTAGCGGGGTAGAAAGGGAAGAGGGAGAATGAGGAACTGGGGACTAAGAATAGTCAGTAATGAGGACACCGTTTTCCAGCATTTTGTTTCTGAATGCTACTACTTCAGAATAGAAATTAAACCTCTAATTTTTGAAAGTCTGAATTCTTCAACAAATTTAATGAGGCCTCACTAAATTCAGATTTTTTATACTGATATAAACTATGATAAATTTAAGTATTCATTTTAACTATGCTAAGACATTTTACTTATCTGAATTTATAATTAATGTCCACATTCATAACGACATCATTAACATAATGACATAATAACATTAATGACAGACCTACTGAACTAGATCTTTCAAATATATGTAAGGAAAAAAACNAAAAAAAAAAAAAAAAAGATTTGCCCCAGATTTTTCTGTAATTCAAACATTGATTTTTTTTTTAAAACAAAATACAGTAAAAAGGGCACCCCTGGGTGGCTCAGTTGGTTAAGCATCCAACTTGATTTTGCCTTAGGCCAGGATCTCATGGTTCATGAGACTGAGTCCCACACCTGTACTGACAGCACAGAGTCTGCTTGGGATTCTCTCTCTCCTTCCCTCTCTCTCTATCCCTTCCCTGCATACTCATGCGCTCTCTCAAAATAAACTTAAAAAAAAAAAATACAGTAACAAATCTCATGAGTTAAAATATATAGCAGATTACCCCGATCATGCAAAAGTTACAAAGCACAGCAAAGAAAATAAATCTGATTCATCCTTAAAAAACAGTATTCGAGGCAAACTTGTTAATCTGGTAAAAAGCATGTGGCATGTGACTTAATATGTCCCCAAAAAGTCAACCTATAAAAGAAAGAGTTGTAAGCTGTACTAAACATTAAGCCTTTTCCAAAGAATATTAATAATGTGGAGAAGCAAAACAATGGGCAACAGACAACATACAAGAAATCTACCAGTAGTGACAGCCACCAAGCCCACTACGGGTGGGCAGTCACGGTCCTTCCCTCCGGCCTTCCCAGAACCACTGTCCCTGCTAGAACATTCCTACCTCCGTGCCCCAAACCCCTCTACGTCCTTCTGCCCAACGAGGCCCTCGGCGGCCCGCAGCCGGCCTAAGCGCGGCGACAGCACCGCCAGCTGTGGGCCCCAGCCACCTGGAGACAGAGTCCCCTGGCCCTACAGTCACAGACACGAGGGTCCCAGTTCCCTCGGGCAAGGCCCCCGTATCTGGCTAAGGAAAGAAGGAGCCCGCAGGGGAAGCCCTCATACAAATGATGCACAGCTAAGGCGCAGGGGCCGCCCCCCTGTGGGCCCTCCCTCCCCCGCCTCCCCGGGGCGGACAGTGCTCCCTGCAGTGCCACTGAAGCCCTCACCCTGGCAGCGGCAGAGGGGAAAATAACCCCACCCCCGGATTACCACCGTGGGCAAGATAAGGTGGGCAGGTGGGCTGCGCTACACCAAAAGCCACACCAGACCCCATTCACACGGAATGTTTCCTCAATACCACAAAATTCTGCAGTACTTTACGGTGGAAGCCACAGAGGGTGAAGGCTGAGTAACTGAGGCCTCTTCAGAGTGAAACTGAAGAGTACTGGCCACAACAAAAACACCTCTAGAAACTTTCCGTCTGAGGTAGTACCGCGTTCCCAGCACTGCCCTGGGGGGTACTCGACGTGCTCGGTACTTGCTGAATGCAGAGACCACTGTATGTCGTTCCCTCAAATGTTAATTAATTGTCTGACAGGATCATCTCGTCTCTATTTTTACTGGGAAGAAACTGTGCTTCAGTCGACTTGTGCGTCCATCTGCTTGTTAGCAAGACCAGGATGCCGCGTGGCAGCAGCTTTCGCCTTCACCACCGGCAGCTGTCCTTAGCTTTACTAGTCGGAACAGATTCATTTCAACCTCATGGTGTAGAAACAATGACAAATACGGGAAGTGCAAGACAACTTATTCTTTAGCTGCTGGTAACACATTACAACCGGGGGAACAAAATTCATCCTGCCCTTCGCCGCTGTGGATGCCGATTCAAAGATACGGTCCGTCGACACACACTTCAGCAGCCGCTACTACAAACACCCTGCGAAGCACACGCCCACACTCAGCACGCCTGACAGGTAGCTTCTGCTACTCAAAGTGCTTTCTGAGCAACGAATAAATGCAGGGCGCACTGCTGTAGGGAAGATACTCGATTTCTCCATCCCAGCTGATCTTTCATGACTACTATTCATGTATTATAAATACTTTAATGGCTCAAATTATGTTTTCAACTTCCCCGACAATCAACATGGTGCCAAGGTTTCATAACTAACACAGACAATGCATTTTTTCTCTTGTGAAAACGGACGAAGAAATTATCAGTAATGCAATTCAAATCACAGAACACTTTTTAGAGGAAAAGAGGCAATCACAACTGAGGGAAAGTTAATTTCATAGTAAGATTTATTTACATACCAGCACAGAATATCCCTGGAACTTCGCTCCTGACTATTATGGTCCGCACTTTCTTATCAGATTTCAAAGCATCCACAGCTTTTGAGAGCTAAACACATACAGGGAGGGTAAGGAGGAAAAAAAGGAAAAATCACTTCTGGGTTGATGTCAACATTGTATCTTAATATTATAAGCAGTTTAATCTTCACACTCACCATTTTTACCAGATTTTTACTGAATGAGTTTTTGGCATAAGCTCTGTTTATTCCAAGCACCACAATTCCTAGTCAAGAAAAAAAGGCACACCTGAGTTAGTGAATTTTCAGGGTACAGACTCCCACACACACAGCTAGTTAACTTGGGACTTGGGAAATCTGCCTCTTCCTTTTCAAGAGAAGCACATTTTTAAAGAATGTGGTAGATGTACNTTCTGGGTTGATGTCAACATTGTATCTTAATATTATAAGCAGTTTAATCTTCACACTCACCATTTTTACCAGATTTTTACTGAATGAGTTTTTGGCATAAGCTCTGTTTATTCCAAGCACCACAATTCCTAGTCAAGAAAAAAAGGCACACCTGAGTTAGTGAATTTTCAGGGTACAGACTCCCACACACACAGCTAGTTAACTTGGGACTTGGGAAATCTGCCTCTTCCTTGAGGTTCATGCCAAGAGCTTTGCCCTTATTTTTGTGTTTACCCTCCTTTTCAAGAGAAGCACATTTTTAAAGAATGTGGTAGATGTATGTAATCAATAAAATCAGCCTAGTAATTAATGCCCACCTCTTCTGCCAGTTAGAGAAGAACTTTACAATACTGTGCTCCTTTCATCTGACCTCTTCTTAAGCACCACCAAGATAATCTGGCACATTGTACTAAATTCACTCACGGGTGAGCATTCTCAACTACAGAACGCTATTTAGAATGTGCCTTCATCACCTTCAAGTACGTACAGAAGTAAGAGCTAACAAACCCTTGTCACAGGCAAGCCTGTGTGACTGCTTGTCATACTGCTCTCACTACTTCCAAGGTTTCTCTCCTGACTCGGTCCCACACACACAACCTGAAGGCACTTGCACTTACAAGTCCAACCAGTGATTCAGCCTCATCTAGAAAAGCAGAGTTCGTTCCCCCAGGAAGCCCCGCTCCCCCTCCTAGTTCCTGACTCAGACCAGCACCCATTCCAACTGCTTCCCTCTGATCAATTATACATAAAATCCACCCCCTGCTTAAGATCCTTTATTTATGTGTTTCCAAAACATTTGCGTTCAAAGCCCTACAGAGCCTGTACTTGACCTTGCTTGTCCGGAGTGGGCGCAAACAGTGCCTGTGTAACAGAAACGCCTCCCGCCTCTTTGGGGGTGGGGGCGGACACTACGATCCTTACTTGTTACTGAGGTACACTCACTACAACAACATGTACATGTGCCTTCTCTATGCCGGAAACTGTACAAACCCACTTTTCAAAGAAAGTGCAGAGATAAACTTCACTCACAGAACAAATGTTCACGAACTCCAAACGTTCTCAGCATGGAGAAAGTCACAAAGAACTGGTATCTGACCTCGGACTGACCACGGGTAAGGCCCCCACCTAAGGACGAGAGCTGTCACTAAGCACTTGCTGGACGCTGTTCCCAGAGCTTTATGTTTATTGAGTCACGTGATGCCCACACAACCCAAGGGGTCAGCACTCTTTTCACCCTATTGAAGAGACGGAAGAAACTGGGACTTGGAGAAGCTAGAGAGGCGACCGGCTGTACACCTGAATGTGTGACGCTGCTACACCGTTCGAGCTCCCGCTGCCTCATGAGCAAAGCCACTGGGGAGACCAGACAGGTCATTAGCTCAGCGTGTTAAGTGCACATTACGGTGCTCAGCCTCAAGGAACTCAAGTCTAGGAAGGAAAGGCAAACAATAAAATAACCCTAAAAATGTGCAATTCAAAATGCTTTACACGCTGTAAATGGTGCTCCAGCAACTTGTAAGCTTGCGTTCAAGATATGGTGCCTGCNTAAAAAAACAAAAAAAAAAAGATATGGTACCTGCAGTCCAGCCGAGAGCGAACAGGTCTGCTGAGGTCAAGAGACTTAGGATAGGAAGCCAGGGAAGGGAATCAGGAGGGTTCAAGAAGTAGAAAGTAAATGAATTACTGATCGACTGGACTGAGAAGTGACTGCACTAGAAGGTGTTAAGAGTATCGACGAAGATTCTACTTCAGCTACTGGATGACAAATGACATTTCAAAACAGAACCATAACAAGAACCAAGGTGAGGGTGGAAAGGGCTAGGGTTCTGGAATTCAGTTTTGGTTTAAAGTGAATCTGAAGTGCCTCTGAGATAATCCACATTGTTATCAACTCTGAGGGTACTGAGAGGCTAAGAATCCAGGCTCTGAGGTCTGATTGCTAGAGCTGAAAGCCCAGCCCAACACTTACTAGCTGTGTGACCGCGGGCAAGTTACTTACCGCCCCTGTGCTTCAGTTTCTTACTCTGTTGAGATACTAATAGTTCCCAACTCTGTGGGACTGTTGTGAGGATCCATGATAAAATATACATAAAGTTTACAACATAAACATTCAATTATTATTGTTCCTCCTAACACACTTTGATGCAGTAAGTAGAGTATTATTATTATCTGTTGATATGTAACCTTCCAGAAAATGTACTTCCATACAGAAATAAAGAGTGGTGTACTACAGCATTGGCTATGGGTGACATTTGACATAAATGAGATTGTAGAGCAATTTCTGCTGGTACTGATCTACATAAATGGGTCTTACAGATTGCCTTAATTCAGCCATAAAGAACTTTATCAAGGTACCATTTTATAATTAATAACATTCTGTGAAATGAATTTCCTTTATTTAGTTTCCTTCCGATGAGCATTTAAACTGTTCCTAAATTTTCCATAAAAAAATAAAATGAGATAAAATAAAACGGTTCCTAAATTTTCCTAAATCCTACAATGCTGCAATAAACATTCTTGAAGGCTTCTTTCCTGCAGGTGTGTAAGTACTTCTGACAGGTATCAAGTAGAATTTCTAGGTGTGCATTCTTAGTTTTTTAACAGATATTCCTAGAAAATACTGTCCCTATTAACTGCTTGGCCAAAACACTTATGCCAATTTGTTCACCACAGCCGACCTCAACGGGATGAAAAAACCTCTTAGAAGACATTTGGAAAATGAAAAAGAGCATCTTGAAACTGTTACCAGGTGGAATCCAGGGTTTTTGCAGGGCCTGAAGCCTATGAAATTTAAGGAGCCCTTGTCAGTAAAAAAATACAAAGTACCACATACACGGGATTAGTGGCCGATGTAAATGTTAAAACCCTCAGGGTTTTAAAAACTTGAGAAATGGTACATTGGCTAATTATGTATCCGAACTACAGAAGGTCGTATCCTTCCCTCTGTAAGTGAATATTGTACATATTAATAATTCTGAAAAAAAAAAAGTACAAAACTAATTAACTGGAATTGTAAGGAACCCCAAATAGTCAAAACAATCTTGAAAAATAAAAACTAAGTTTGAAGTCTTACTTGAAGAACTTAATCAGAACACTTCCTAATTTCAAAACTTACTACAAAACTATGGGAAGGGGGGAGGCGGAGGGGGAAACACCACCAGTGTGGTGCTGGCATCAAGACAGACAGATCGACAGAACTGAACTGAGAGTCCACACATAAACACCTACACTTATGGTCGATTGGTTTGCGACAAAGACCAAGACCATTCAGTCCTAGAATAGTCTTTTCAACAAATAGCAGGGGGACAACTAGGTATTAACCCGCCAAGAATGAAACTGGACCCTGTCCTCACACCATGTATAAAAATTATCTCAAAACAGATCTGAGACCTAGTGTAAGAGCTAAAACTGTTAACTCTCCCAGAAGGAAACACAGCCCTACATCTTCATGACTTTGGACCAGGCAACAGGCTCTTCAATAGGACAAGAAAAGCATAAGGAACAAAACAGGTAAATCATAATTCATCAAAACTATCAAGAAAAAGTGAGNTAAAAAAAAAAAGAAAAAGTAAGAAAAACAACGCACAGAATAGAAAATATCTGCAAATCATACATCTGACACAGGGTTAATATCCAGATTATAAAAGCATTTTTACTACCCAGGACAAAAAGATAAAGGAATGGGCAAAAGGTTTAAATAGAGACTTCTAAGGGAGATGCACAAATGCCCAACAAGCAACATCATTTGTTATTAGGGAAAAGCAAATCAAAGCCACAACGAGGCGCGGGCTTCACGGCCAGCAGGGCGGCCGTGATGGGAAAACGTGCAGACAGACGGAAGCGTGCTGGTGAGGAAGCGTGCTGGCTGGGGCCCGGAGAAGCAGGACCCAGGCACTGCTGCGGGGAAGAGCAGGGAGGTGCCTCCAAGGCGCCACACAGAATGACCCCAGGGCCCGCTGATTCTGCTCCTAGGGATCCACCCAAGAGAAATGAGCACAAATGTTCAAACAACATTTATACACGAATGTTCAGCAGCATTATTCGTAATATCCTAAAAGTAGAAACAACACGTGGCATCTCCATATGATGGAATAAAAATGAGAACGGTGAATAAAATTACAATTCCCAGCAAGAACGCAAGAAATGGTTAAAGTCTTGAAAATGAAGGGGTGGCACCCTTCCACAGTGCCTTTTTTGTTTAATTTTACCACCATGTGCAATACGTAATATTTTACTTTAGAAATTTTGTAAACTTCAGGGGCGCCTGGATGGCTTAGTCGGTTAAGCGTCCGACTTTCGCTCAGGTCATGATCTCATGGTTCATGGGTTTGAGCCCCGCGTCAGGCTCTGTGCTGACTGCTCAGAGCCTGGAGTTGCTTCGGGTTCTGTGTCTCCCTCTCTCTCTGCCCTTCCCTGGCTCATGCTGTGTGTGTCTCTCTCTCTCTCCCAAAAATAAATAAAACATTTTAAGTGAAAAAAAAATAATTTTTTGCAAATCATTTATCTGATTATCTGATACAAGAGACTTGTATCCAGAATATATTAAAAACTCTTACAATTTGACAATAAAAAGACAAACAACCCAGTTAAAAAATGGGCAGATTGGAGACGTTTCTCTAAAGATACACACATGGCCAATAAACACATGAAAAGATATGCAACATCATGAACCATGAGGTAACTCCAAGACACAGCCACAAGGAAATATCACTTCCAATGCATCAGGATGGCCACGATCAGAAACACAAATAACAAGTATTGGTCAGATGTACCAGGAAGTGGAGCCCTCCCGCCTTGCTGCTGGGAACGTAGAATGCTGCAGCCACTCCAGAAAGGTTTGGTAGGCCCTCTACACGCTAATCACAGAATTACCACATGACCCAGCAAGTCCACTACACAGAAATGAAATGTCCACCAAAATGGACATGAATGTTCTAAGCAATGCTGCTCACAATATCCAAAAACTGGAAACAACCCAAATGTGTATGAATGATGAATAAACAAAATGTGGTCTGATCTATCCAAAAAACGGAATGTCATCCAACCATGAAAAGACATGAAGTACTGATACACGCTACCGCAGCAACGCACCTTGAAAACATAATGCCCCGTGGAAAAATGCACAAAAAACCACAAATGATTTCTTCATGATTGTCCCACACACACAAAGCTACTGAGAGAGAAAACAGATAAATGGGCCCTCTTCTGGGGGGTGAAGGGGTATAAGAATGGGGAGTCAAGACTTAAGAAAACAGGGTTTCTTTCTGGACTGATAAAAATGTTCCAAAATTGGGGGCACCTGGGTGGCTCAGTTGGTTAAGCGTCCGTCTTCGGCTCAGGGCATGATCTCACGGTCCATGGGTTCGCGCCCCGCATCAGGTTCTGTGCTGACAGCTCAGAGTCTGGCACTTGTCTTTGGATTCTGTGTGTCCTTCTCTCTCTGACCCTCCCCTGCTCACGCTGTCTCTCTCTCTGTCTCTCTCTCTCTCTCAAAATAAATAAAAGACATTAAAAACATTTTTTTTTAAAGTTCCAAAGTTGGATTGTGGGGATGTCTGCACAGCTCTCCATACTAAAATCAATTGTACACTCTGAATGTTATGGTATGTGATCATGTGTCAATAAAGATTTAAAAATACATACATCTAATATATACATCAACATAACTCCCACACCGTAAGATGTATGATAATGTGTTGTTAAAAACATGAGAAAAATACAGGACAAAAGCCAATCTGGTGAAAAAGCAAGTAGATGTAGGAAGGCCAGCTGGCCGACCCAGCGACAGTCCACCTGGGAGAGGGGGCTGGCTGGGACAAGAGCCGAGCTGGTGAAGAAGAACATGGAAGAAAGTGGGAAGACTTCAAAGACGCTCAGGAAATCTTGACAATCTGGACACGAACGATAAGCAAGGAGCAGGTATCAAGGATGACTTGTGTGACATATCTGCTTATTTGCTCTATTGCTGCGAGAAGTGCTTCCAACCACTTTGTGGTTCGCAAAGATGATCTTTGAAATAGGTCACAATTGGGGCGCCTGGGGACTCAGTCAGTTAAACGTCTGACTTTGGCTCCAGTCACGGTCTCGCCTTTCGTGAGTTCAAGCCCTGCATCAGGTTCTGTGCTGACAGCTTAGAGCCTGGAGCTGCTTCGGATTCTGTGTCTCCCTCTCTCTACCCCTCCCTGCTCCCACTGCCTGTCTGTCTCTCCCTCTCTCTCAAAAATAAATAAACATTAAAAAACAATTTGAAATGGGTCACAATTATGAGTAGAAGCTTGCCAGACTAGGAGAAGCTTGGAAAGGGGAAGAGAGAAGTCATTACATTCCGGGAGGTACATGCAAAAGCACAAAAAGAGCAGAAAAGGCAGAGCTTAGACGCAGCTAAAGGCAGACTGGAGAAAGGATGTCTGCAGGCAACTGGGAGCCACTAGGAGTTTGTAACTGAGCAGAGCAGTCACTCATCCTTGGCCTTGAAACCAGGGAACCCCAGCAACAGCGTGAACAATAAACTGGGAAGGAGATTATGTGGTGGGAGCCGGCCTAAGGCGATGCCTTTGCAGACCAGGGTGAGGACTGATGTTCTAGAACTCCTGGTGCCCTGGACAACAGAGCAAGAAATCACTGCTCAGGTCACCTGATTATAGAACTGCGCTTCCCCAACAAACATGGAACCCAGACAAGAGAGGAGTGTAACAGAGCTAATATGTTCTGCACTCCCTCCCCACCGCCAGCCTCAAGAGGCCGCCAGGGCAAAGGACGATCTGGGCTCCTCGTGTCGGACCCGCCTATGTGAGAACTCGCCTTCTCTTACTCCTTGAAGCTGCTGAGAGCCTCCAAGAGAAGCAAGGCATCAGGAGATTCCTTGACCTGTAGATCCCTTGACCTCATGTTTTTCTTTACACTGCTTGTGGCTGGGTCACCACTGAAGCACAGCACTTAGCACGTTAGCCAAGCCTGAGCTGTCATCCCTGCCAACCTTGAAGGAAGCGGAGTCAATTTTCTTAAGAAGCCAGGATTTCCTAAAAGCGGATCCTTACACTTTGGGTAACTGTACACACCTGAATCTGTTGAATTGTCTCATATGCTTTGACCTCTTCTCTTTGATCCATTTGGATCCTAACTGATGGACTTCCCAGGCATTTTGTGAACATTTACTTTCAATTTGCATTCATCTAAGTCATATATGATGAAGTCTGGGGGTGATGGAAGTTCATGGGGTCATGAACCGACAGCCAACGGCCAAGAAAGAATTCTTGAAGATGTCTTTGGTGCAAATAGGTGATTTTAGGGGTGCCTGAGTCGCTCAGTCGGTTAAGCATCCAACTTCAGCTTAGGTCATGATCTCACAGTTCATGGGTTCAAGCCCCGCGTCAGGCTCTGTGCTGACAGCCAGCTCAGAGCCTGGAGCCTGTTTCAGATTCTGTATCTTCCTCTCTCTCTCTGACCCTCCCCTGCTTGCTCTCTCCCTCTCAGAAATAAAAAAAAAAATTTTAATATATTTTTTAAAAAGGTGATTTTATTAACACACTGGGCAGGAAGAGCTGTACCGGGATCCTAATGGATAACTCATTATATACTCTCAGGTTAAGAGGGGGTCAGGAATAGGGTAAGTCTCTAAGATATTTTAGAAGCAAGGTTCCCAGGACCTTGAGGAGCTAGCTGCTGCTAGGGAAACACCATGTATTACCGTTTAATAAAACCTGAGTCATGGGACCCTTCAGAGGTATATTGGGGGCCATAAGCTTGGAGTATGATTGCCCGGCATCTATCTTGGGGCAGTTGAGATTAAAAAAGTAGACTTATAGGATCCTCAAGGTTGGGATCCTGTTAAGCTAAAGTTTTCTTTTGCCCCCAGCAAAGTCCAGAGGGACCTCCCTCTGAGGGAGGTCACTCTGCCGGTTTCAAGGACTTGTCAATGGGCAGTAAGGGAATTTTTCATTTGCCTTAGTTTCCCACATTACCCTGGCAAGCACTTAAACCTCTTTCCCATGTTGCTGGGAGTGTCCAGGAATATCACACAGATCCCACCTTGGGCGGGGGTGGGGTGCCACCTTGGGCTTTGCCTCATGCTCCCCCATCATGTAGACAATACAGAACATGGCGCACCTTCCTGGCTGCACTGGCAATCTCTGGATCTAAGGTACTGCTGGTACACCTAATGGAACCGAAATCCCAGTAAGACCAAGCTTACCCAAAAAGGCTCTAATCGATCCAGCCCCACGCCATCTTCCGGCTGAATTTCTCAATATTCTGCCTGTCCTTACACTACAGCCCCACGTGCCCTATGTTATTTCTCAAAAAGACACAACACGTCTGGATTCCATGCCTTTGATCGTGCTCTGGTGTCTGGAGTAAGAAACAACAAATGAAGTAACTCATCGTACTCCACCATGAACATCCACTGCGAGCTAGACGCTTGGTGGGCAATGCGTATTAGCATCCTAATCCAATCTTTGCAGCCACCGTACAACGTATTATTTTTCCTGTTATAATCACGTGAAAGTTGAGACACAGAGACAGTCTGCCTAAGAACCCGCACTAGTCTCGAATCCTACTGCCTAGTAAGGAATGTCTGGGAACCCAGTTCATCCGGAAAACCCTAACTCCATGCTCAGAATCCCCGTCAATCTCCCCAAACAGAACTGATCACAAGCCTCTCGGGGCTATTCCAGCCCTTCGCTCTCCCCAAGCTTCGAAGTCAGCAGTATCTCCCTCACTCTGTTAGAAGATGCTAACAGCAATCATGACTTCACTCCTTTTGCACTTCTGCTTAACAGATTCTAGGGGCTCGGTAACTACGCGTCAAAATTAAATGACGGGTCGTCGGCAAGCTGCTATTCACCTTTCGCGAACCCAAGTGGGCAAGGGAAAGGAACCGAGCTCCGGCAGGCAGTACCGCCCTTCACAGCCCTTCCCCCCGCGGTACTGTATTGCTAACGCATCTGTCTCCTCCGCAGCAGGTAGCTCAAGGGCAAGATCAATATCACCCTCAACTGGGTCCCCAGGGCTCAGCGCGGCACCCGCAACACAAAAACAGGCTCGAAAATTGTTTAAATGAATCGGAATTCAGTCCCCCAAACTAACTTTCTACAATAAACCAGGGGGGAAGCTGCTGCGGTCCAACAGCTTCAAACGTGAGATTCTTCAGAGTGAAACTCCCTCCCCACCCGCCCCCCACACGTTATCTGAGTTGAGAGAAGGCAATTACAGAGCAAGCACAAAACCTGGAATCAAATATCACACACCGGTTTATTGACCTTGGCTCGTCTAGAGATGAGGGCGTAGGCCGCTCCGAGGCACACCTTTGGGCACTGAAAGCAGAGTGGGTGCAGAGCTGGGGTGGAGGAGGGGAGGGGTCTCGACCCGGGCAGCGCCACAGACGCTGACGTCAGCCCGGACCCTTGACCTTGCGACCCCTTCCCAGGACCCGCGGCTGCCAGCGCCGCGCCCTCACCTCGGTTCTCCTCCTCCAGGTACCGCAGCCGCAGCTCGTCCTCCGTCTTCNAGAGGGCCAGGTGCCCTGGGCCTGGCCTCCCCCGCCTGGCGCGCGGGTGGAGGCTCACCCGGCGAAGGCGGGAGGAAGCAGTGTTCCCAGGCTGTGGAGTGGCTTAGGGGGCCGTGTGACAAAAGAACTCCACGCCCCCCCTGGGGTACGCCCCGGGGTCCCAGGTTAGCAGCGGAGGCGAGCTGCAATGCTTGAGCTCACGTTAGGCCTGCAGGGTAGAGCCTCTGCCCCGTACTCCTACCGGTACGTGGGAGCCCCCGGGCATCCGTTAGGCGCGCCTCCGAGCCTCCAAGGTGCGGAGCCCAGGAAGGGCGTGAGCACAGCAGGCGGCCTGGGCCTCCCGGAGCCCAGCGTCCGGTGAGGCCCGTGGTCCCGACAGAACGGGCTCAGCCAAGCACCAGCCATCTGCCGGGGCGGCGCCGGGAGCGGGTGGCTCCCCCTCAGCCAGGAACGCAGACTGTCGGGGTCGGGGTCGGGGTTGGTCAGCGCAGTCTGAGGCCTTCTCCTGCCTGGTTTTTCTCAGATCTGAGCCAAGACAAGGTGTGCTTGGGCGTGCTGCTGGAAAAGTGTGCAGCTGTGAGTACGCTGCCGCTGCCACACGTCTCCGTCGCAGGTCCACCGCTCGCCTGCATCCCGGGCACAACATTCTTCCGCGTTCTACCTTCGGCCCTGTCCAAAGTGCGAAGGAAAGGCCAGTTCGGTTCCACTGGTGCATCTGCTGTGGGGATGTTTTCGAGGGCGCCTTTTATTCTATTTTCTGTAAAGTGCCGCTTGGGAAATTTCTCTTGAGCCATAGGACAAGGAAAAACTGCTTCCTCCTGTATCTTTCCCCTTTCCTTATTTTGTTTTTTATTTTTTAGGAATACCTTGATCAATTTATTTTATTTATGTGATCTTTCATGTATGTGTAAAAGTTGTATATGATTTTTAAATGTATATGTGAAAGTTCTTTTGATAAGCATAAAAAATCCTGAGTGATAAAAAGTTCATCCTTCCCCTTTTCTGATATTCATGTTCACTTTGATGCTAAGAAACTCAGGAATTTTATAGCTCAGCTCTTAGAATTATTGCAGCTATCTAAATTATTGTACACTTTTATTAGATGCTAGCTATTTTAATATCTTTATGTTGGCTCATCAACAGATTATAAATTCAAATACAGAACCCCTGCATAGTGCTGTTTAAAATGATATAACCTTGGGGTGCCTGGATGGCTCAGTGGGTTGAGAGTCCAGCTCTTGATATCAGCTCAGGTCATGATCTCTCAGTGGTGAGATTGAGTCCTGCCTCAGGCTCTGCACTGACCACGTGGAGCCTGCTTGGGATTCTCTCCCTGTCTCTCTGCCCCTCTCCTACTCTCACTGTCTCTCAAAATAAATAAATAAAGTTTAAAATAATATAACCACATACAAACTTCCAGTTGTAAAACAGGTAAGTCACCGAAAGTACAGGGCAGGGAAAATTGTCAGCAATACTATAGTAACATTGTATAGCAACAGATGGTAACTCCACTTAGTGAGCTCACTCTGTAGTGAGCTTCTGTGATTCATATAATTGCGAAATAACTGTTTTACACCCAAAACTAACATCACATTTTTAAAAAGACAGATAAAAATTTTTTTTCAATTGAGTGCTATGATCATAGCTTAATAAATTATTAAAGAAAGAAGCAAGTAGGGGCACCTGGGCAGCTCAGTCGGTTAAGCATCCGACTTCAGCTCAGGTCATGGTCTAAGTTATTTAGTTATTATTACTAAAAAATGACACCTAAGACACAAAGTACTAAAAACCAGTGACAGAAAGAATATCTCTGATAAACCACATACAAACCTAGGTTCCTCAAAATATACTATTAAATTGGTTAAGCGTCCAACTTTGGCTCAGGTCAAGATCTCACAGTTATTGAGTTTGAGTTCCACGTCGGGCTCTGCTGACAGCTCAGGCTGGAGCCTGCTTGCGATTCTGTGTCTGCTCTCGCTCTGCCTCTCTCTCTCTCTCTCTCTCTCTCTCTCTCTCTGTCTCTATCTGTCTGTCTCTCTCTCAAAAAGAAAGATTGAAAGAATTTTTAAAAAAGAAGCAAGTAGATAAGAAGTACTGTTTGGTTGCTGTAAAGAGCTATGTAATCCATCTTTTGCCACAATAATTGAATCTCATTAAGGTGATCGTCTAGCAGAGTCTATTGAGGAACCAGGAATGTTATACACTGAAATGGCCACACTGCACAGCATAGAGAATCTAGTNCTCTCTCTCTCTCTCTCTCTCTCTCTCTCTCTGTCTCTATCTGTCTGTCTCTCTCTCAAAAAGAAAGATTGAAAGAATTTTTAAAAAAGAAGCAAGTAGATAAGAAGTACTGTTTGGTTGCTGTAAAGAGCTATGTAATCCATCTTTTGCCACAATAATTGAATCTCATTAAGGTGATCGTCTAGCAGAGTCTATTGTTATACACTGAAATGGCCACACTGCATAGCATAGAGAATCTAGTCAGTGGTACTGTAGTCGGGTTGTGTGGTGACAGATGGTGGCTACACTGTGCTGAGCTGGGCATGAGGTATAGAACGCAACGTAGAGAATCCAGCCCCTTCCTGAACGGTTGTGACTCTGGTTCTCTGCGAAAGCAGTCGTGCAGATATCCCAGTCTGTGAGAACTGATTCTTCAAAGTTAATGTAAATAACAGATATCACCGCGACCATTACAACAGGTCAGACAGACTTGGCTTTGGATCCGATCTCAATAAACTTCACTTTGAGACAGCCGTGAGCTATTTGAAGACTGTGTGTGTCCATTTCTCCATTTGTAAGATAGCTAGTATGATATCTATTCCCCCTCACGAGTTCTTTAACTCCAAAGTCTTCATCTATAAAATGTGTCCACATTATATGGTTTGTGAATTATATGGCCCACATTATTATGGGATTGTGCCCACACTATATGCTTAATGAACCAAGCATACAAAGCTTTTGGCACCAGGAAATGAGTGACAAAGAAAATGAGAGACAACAGAAAATATTAACTACCATTTATCAACTTCTTTCTTAGTCCATTTCAGACATTTAGATTTGTTATTTTACTTCATGTCCAGACAGCTTTGAAGTTGGTATTATTACCCCCATTTTGCAGATGAGGGCGCTGAGATTAAGTTACTTAATCGAATTCGTGAAGCTGGAATTTGAACCTTGATCTGTGTGACTCCAATCCCCGTGTTCTTAATCACTCTTGTGCACAGCCTCTCCATAAATGTTAAAGTGGCCAAGGAAATTGAATTCCCTTTTGCTCCTTTCTATTTTTCAGTAAAAGGTGTGCACCAGGAGCAAAGTCTGAGCCAGGAACAATGAGCATCAGTTTGGGAGAGGAAGGCAGGGCTGGAGTTTTGAGTTTTCTGTTACTATTGCTTAGCATCTGCCTATAGGACTGGGGCCCTTGCCTCCAGCAAGCTCGCAGCTAACCGTCTCTTTGATTTGCACACCCCTGACGTTTTTCTAAGGCGTGCTTCTCTATAATATTAAATGTGCGTGATTCGGGGTGGGCAACCCTGAGCTCTTAGAACACAGCCAGCCCTGCAAGGCAGAGGCCAGTGCTTCTAGAACGCAGCTCTGTTGCACAGATCTCTAGGAGAGCATAGGTGTCCCCGGGAAAATGCAATACTTGCCAACATGTTACCAGCTACATGCGGAGACACAAAAGTCCTTTAGCAAAAGCTATGTGAAGAGCGGGGCAGAACTCTGGGCTTTTTGAAAATGAGAGTATATTTTAAAACTGTCTTGCCTGAGGGACACCTGGGAGGCTCAGTCGGTTGAGCGTCTGACTTCGGCTCAGGTCATGATCTCACAGTTCATGCATTCAAGCCCCACATCGGGCTCGCCGCTGTCAGCACAGAGCCGGCTTCCGATCCTCTGTCCCCCTCTCTGTCTCTCCGGCCCTCCCCCACTTGTGCTCTCTCAAAACTAAATAAAACATTACAAAGAAAAGCTATCTTACCTGAAGCAATTGACAAGAAAGCCGTTTATTAGCGTAAAGGCCGGGCAGCTGAAGCAGAGACCCCATGAGTGTGATGGCTTGGACGAGAATGCTACCGGTCCAGGCATGTTAGATCGCTCCGCCCCCTTCAACACGGGGCTTTCATCCATCTCTGGGTGCAAAGTGGCTGCTCCCTGGCCCTGGCAAGACAGAAGACACAACGGGATGTCCCAGCTCTGGCGCTGGCTCCTGTCCCGTTTACACCTTTCCGTGGGTCACACCTGGCAGCAAAATGCACCTAAAAATATATCCTTACAGGGGGCAACCGTATACCCAGCTACAATTGTATTACTATGTCCAAAGGGGATTACAGGTAGTCCGGAATACAATCTGCCACAGAGTCTTTTGATCTTTTACTTTTAAACCAAACTTTTGGTGAATCCTGAGATAAAGGTTCACAAGCCCTTAAAACGTGAAGGTTTCACCAGAAACGGCTAGAACTGCACACTGAAGGCCTCTTTGGACGTGAGCTCCCTGGGAACAAATGCTATTCGATCTTCAGGATTGAAGACATAATATAAAAAATAAGTATGAGAAACTGTGTGTACAATTGCACCCGTGTTACAAGGACCTACCTGTACAGTGACACACAGGTACACTTGTAATCTACATGTTCCATGGTATAAAACTATGAGAAGCTATTTCAAAACTCTGTGTGCACATAGATAGGAAGGTGATAGAAAACATATATGATTGTGTCCAAGGTGAGATGGTTGTGTAATTTTAATAGAAAACCCTGCTGTAGCAGGATTCTCGCACAGAGAGTGGTGACAACCAGGCTTTTCTTTCCAGGAATCAACTTTATTCTTGCCGGCATGGCTCAGTTGGGTTTGTACCCCAAGAACTGAGCCCCATCCGCCACGTGGCATAGTTGTTTACATATTTTCTACTTCTTTGTCTCCCATATGTGGTAACACACAAACATGCAGTCTGGTTAAGTGGTCTCCTGTTACAAGGTCGTGAGGGATGTCGTCAAGTACACATATAGCCAGGTTGCCTTAGGTCTTTTATTTTTCCCTAGGGAGGAGACCCTACCACACTTCAAGTATTAAATAGGCATTTTAAGTATTTATTACTTTAAGGCACAAAAAATGGTCATAGTACATTCCACAGGGGGTGCAAAATTTTATGCATGCTTCTGTCCCAAAATAAAAATCACAACAACAGCCCCTCTGAATTTCTTTGGGTCTCTTTTTAATGCTTTTTTTTTTTAATATTTTTTATTTATTTCTGACAGAGAGAGAGACAGCATGAACAGGGGAGGGTCAGAGAAAGAGGGAGACAGAGAATCCGAAACAGGCTCCAGGCTCTGAGCTGTCAGCACAGAGCCCAACCCGGGGCTCGAACCCACGAACTGTGAGATCATGACCTGAGCCGAAGTCAGACGCTTAACCGACTGAGCCACCCAGGCGCCCCTCTTTTTAATGCTTTTAAATAGTCTTGTTTTTAAAAGGTTCTCTAAGTCTCCCGAGTGGGTTTCCTCTCCAGAAGCTCCCCCTCTCCCACCTAATCTGAATACTCACCTCCAAGATGGAGGGATTGAATGGCAAACCCAAAAAAACCCATGTCTTGAGTCTTGGAGCGTTCCAGTAAGCCTCACGCAAGGACATGTCCCCATAGAAACAGTATATAGGGGACACCCTCTGAAGAGGCCTCTTGACCAGACACTGCACTCCACACCCTACCAAGATTTTGTATCTTCCACTTGTAAGTGCCGATGAAGACCACATGTGCCTATGAGCTCCTTCCACCTAAAAGGCAAAGGACAGGTGTTGCACAAACAGGGAAACTGAGGCTTTAAGTTACTGAGAGTGACATAGCTGTACATTACAGAGCGAAGGCTCAAATACTGGACTCTAGAATCTGAGTTGTTAACTGTTACCTCGTATCATCTGCTTCTGTCAAGTGATCATCAGGGCCCTGCCACACCCACCCCACCCCACCCCCACTCCCAGCTGTGGGCAACTTGACCAAGCTCCTCTGTTACCCTCTCCTTGGGAAAGTTTACCCTCTGCATTAGATGTTCTGTGGTCATGCTTTCCCAGATACTGCCTCTGTCTCCCGCCAACCCCATAGTTTCCAGTTATGTGTGCACTCATGCACACAGACATACATGCACACGTGCACTGGGCTCTGAAGCACAGACCATGCTGGAGGCAGGAGGGATGGGGGACACTGGGGCATGATAGAGGACACGTGGCTTCTTTGGGGATGATGGAGACGTTCTAAAATTGACTAGTGATGGTTGCGTAACTCTGAGAATATCTTAAAAAACATTGAATTGAACATTTTATTTTTTTAATTTATTTTGAGAGAGAGAGAGAGAGAGCAGGCAAGGGGCAGAGAGAGGGAGGGAGGGAGAGAATCCCAAGCAGGCTCAGAGCTGTCAGTGCAGAGCCTGATGCAGGGCTTGAACCCACGAACTGTGAGATCATGACCTGAGCCAACACCAAGAGTCAGGCATTTAACTGACTGAGCCACCCACGTGCCCCTGATTGTACATTTTAAATGGATAAATTGTATGGTATGAGAATTATGTCTCAATAAAAATTGGAGCTGGATTACAGCTTCTTCAAGATACGGCTGAGTCTATATCTGAGACAGAGAAAACACAAGGCAAGTCCAGAATATCTGGTTGTACCAGAGCAAAATGAGGTGCCCAATAACTGGCAGAGGTGAGGTGAGAAAGGACCCAGAGTGAAAGCGATCCCTCTGGCCAAATCTGGGACAAGTAGAGCATCAATAGGAATAATGCCAGTATGGAATACCAACATTTAGATTTTTTTTTTAAGTCAGTGAACAATTAAGTAAATGTCTGGCAGATGGTGGAGGCCAGTTTCTCCTTGCTGGAGCGGGAGAAAACAGATAATCCAGCAGGGGTAGTTGCGGCTAGGATCACCCACGTGATAAGGGAATGGTGTTGGAGACATCAGTGTAAACTCGTGTTTAGCTTTGTATGGATGCAGATGACTACAACAGAAATATTTAGATAAGTGCATATATGTTGGTTAGTATGTACACATACATGCCTTTGCTCTCAGCTGAGATGACCCAGAAGCAATGGCAGCCCAGTAGCAATGAGCACACGTAGTGTCCAGATCTTGGTTTCTAATTCCATTCCTCGGTAAAAGTGCTCCTTGGAGAAATGGCTGGTTTAGGGTGGGGCATTATAGAATATAAACAAGATGAGCCCAAAGGGTGCTGTAGAGCCAGAAACAAGAAAGCGCTAAACAAAACAAGTCAAAAATACCCACAAGCATGGGAATATGTGAAAAGAGCTCCCCAATGGTCAGATCTGGAACAAGTTGAACCAAAATAAATAAATAAAGTAGTGTTGAATTATGCACCAAGGCAGAAAATAAGTATTCATAAATCCCACTGACATAAATAAGTGATTGAAGGAACAAATGGGAAAAAAGAGACAAATCTCCAAGGCAGAATTCCAAATAACTTCCGTAGACACCCTGACCTTGAGGAAGAGGAGCATAACCACTGCTTAAGCGTGGGCTGCACACTTCCTCTCCATTCTGCTGCTAAACCCATCCAGTGGATTTTTTTAAACTTCAGAGCTTTAGACTGCTGAGATTTCTTAATTTGATCACTTATTCTGAGCACATTTCCATTTAAAATTTTGAGCATATTTGTAATAGCTGCTTTTCTGCTAATTTAAACATCTCAGTCATCTTGAGGTCTGTCGCCATAGTTTACATTTTCTCTTGCACAGAAGCTCTGGAAAGTATGGTCTACAGACTCCTGAGGTTCCCCAAGATGCTTTCTGGGGGACTTCAAGGTCAACACTATTTCCATAATAACAACTAAGATGTTTTCTGTTTCAATATGTTGACATTTGCAATGATGATGCAAAAGCAGTTGTCCAAAAAACCACTGGCGTGTTAGCATGAATCAAGGCAGTAGCACTAAACTGTACTACTGGCTAGTTGCTTACGAATTTCTTTGATGGGGCACCTGGGTTGCTCAGTCAGTTGAGCATCCAACTTCAGCTCAGGTCATGATCTCTCGGTTCATAAGTTCGAGCCCCACATCAGGCTCGCTGTTGTCAGCCTGTCAGTGCAGAATCCACTTCAGATCCTCTGTCCCCCTCTCTCTGCCCCTTCCCCACTTGCAATCTCCCAAAAAATAAGTACATGTCTTAAAAAAGAATTTCTTTGATAAAGCCAGATAATTAGTTTCTTTAAGTCTCAACCTTTGAGTACACATCTTTTTAATATTTCTTGTAACAAGAGGTGACTCGTGCATGAGTCACTTTTGCTGCATAATGAAGACAGAAAAAGTACCTATGTGGCTGATTCAGCAGAACTAGCTGATTCTTTCATAAAATATCATTTCTAATTGAAAGAACAATAGGTTGTGGCATCTGGGTGGCTCAGTCAATTAAGCATCCAACTCCCAATTTTGGCTCATGTCATGGTCCCATGGTTTGTGGGTTCAAGTCCCATGTCAAGCTCTGCTCTGTCAGTGCAGAGCATACTTGGGATTCTCTCTCTCCCTCTCCCTCTGCCCCTTCCCCACTGGTGCTCTCTCTCAAAATAAATAAATAAACATTAAAAAAAAGAACAATAGGCAGTCCCACTGTTCTCTCAAAATTTAACATTTGACAGATATTTTCAAAAAAAAAAAAGCCATGTGAGCATATAACTTCAAATAAAGTAACAGTATTCTTTGCCTACAATCAAATTTGAAATTTTAAGTGAAAATTGGAATTTTGAAAAACTTGTATCCCTATCATGAGCATAAGAGTTTCCTGATATTTAAAGATTTGCCTGATGAGATCAGAAATGATATTAGTTAGTTTTTTTAAATATTGAACAATGAAGTGTGCCAATATTTGAAAGATGTACATAATTCAATGAGTCAGTATTTTATAAATGGCCAAAGCTAATGCTGTAAATTGGGCATGGATAAAAGATTCCCTTTCAAAGTGCAATATAAAATAATTTTAATATAATAGAATGTGAAATACAACAGACTATCATATAGCTTCAAATTCCACATTGCAACAAACATTTAAGGACCTAGCACTCGTCAAATTTTAGTATAGTGTGAAAGAAAAATATCCACAATTATCTGGAAAGGCTATTAAAATAGTCCTGTCTTCCCAACTATGGGAGTCACATTATCTTCATACCTAAACAAAACCAAAATATTGCGATAGGTTGAATGGAGAAACAAGTATGAGAATCTTGCTAACCTTCCCTTGAGACAGACATCAAAAAAATTTTGAAAAAAAGATAAGCAATGCCACTCTTTTCATTCATTGTTTCTGTTTTGGAAAATAACAGTTTATTTTTCGTGAATGTAGGTTATGGATGTTAACATACCTGAGATTTATGCTTGTTTTTTTAAATTAATAAATATTTTTAGATTTTGTCAGTTTTAATCTCCAATGTAAATACCAATAGATATAATATGTATAACAAAATCCTGTTAGGGTCCTCAGTAATGTTTGAATGCAAAGGGGCCCTCAGTTCAAAAAGTTTGAGAGATACTGCTTTTAATATGGGTCATATTTTTCTGTTTAATCATGTGTATGTGTATTTTTCTGCTCCGTAGCTCCGTCCTCTCTGAGATTTCGCCCTTTATTTTCCAGCACTTATAGTTGCCCCAAAGTTTCTCCTCTGATATCTCCGTGAGTACGTCTGCCTGTATTTTAGTTTTGGCCTCCATGAATAGCGCACACTGAGGCTCGTCCTCAGGTGAAAAGCTGTAAAAGCGGGAGACTCCCCAGTACTGTACCTTTCTTCCAACTGTCAATTCCCCTCCAGTTCCGTCCTGCGCTTCCCTCTGCAGTGAGTTCACATGGTTGTTCTGTAAATTTTGTCCTGTAGGAGTTACTCAGCCATTACCAGGACAGAGCTCCAAACAAAGGCAGAAATGACTCAGTTGTACTTCTGAGGGGAAAAAAAATGTTTCCTGTATTTGCTATCACAATACCCAGGATCTTATAGCAAGTTCCTTAGAAAATAGAGTCAGCGGGGAAGAGAGACTTTTCTCATTCCTCTTGTACATTTTTTTTACCATTCACATTTCTAAAACCACATTCAGTTATTCTTTGATTATTTTAAAATAATTTTTTTAAAAAGGAAAGGAAATTGAAAATATATTGCAGAGGGGTGCCAGGGGGGCTCAGTCTGTTGAGCATCTGACTCTTGAGTTTGGCTTAAGTCATGATGTCATGGTTCATAGGCTTGAGCCCTACACTGGGCTCCATGCTGACAGTGTGGAGCCTGCTTGAGATTCTCTCTCCTTCTCTCCCTGCCCCTCCCCTGCTCTCTCTCTCTCCCTCTCTCAAAATAAATAAATAAACTTCAAAATATATATATTGTAGAAGCTAAGGTCACTGTTTCAGGTAACAGCATGGTAAGAACATGACCTCTGGATTCAAACTACGTGAGTTTCACCCCCTGTGAGCCCACTGTTAGCAGCACAAGTTTGAGCAATGGTCCTTCCTCTGTAAGATAGGGGAGATGGTCTTATTCATTCTCCACAGTTGTTTGAGGATTAAGTGAGATTATATATGTAAAGCACTTAGTACCGTATATTACAAACATCCTGTAAATACTAGCTGTTATTATCATTACTTTTAAGAGGCAGTTTCCTTAGCATTGAGCTATGATCTCTAAGACAATATACATAGAGGTAAGATAAAAAAAATACTAGGATTTCTGCTTATATTTTACCCCTTTCTGTAACTTTGATTTGAGCATGTTTCTGTGCCCACACATGGAATTATACGCTTAAAAATTTTTGCCCTATTGCTGATGGCATGTNCATGGGTTAATTAGGTAAACTTAACCCAGAGCCACATACCAAGTTTTGCTATTTGGGGTTGGGCACTCTTCTTTTTCAAGCCTGCAGGCCAGGATGGGTTTCTGAATTATGTTGAAGAATGTCTGTGGCTCTTCAGGACCAACACCTAATTACTGCTAGATTGTTAAGATCGAGGAGAAGCGGATCTTGGACATCATACTGGCCATTGTATCCCAGGGTCCTCTACAATGCCTGAGTCAAATTAGATGCTTGAAAATATTTGTTCTTCTTGTTGAGCAAATGAAAATAAGGTCTGTGGATTTCCAAGAAGTCAGAATTAAGCCTAACCCCATTCCCCCCCCCCAATTACTTCTTAATTTTAGAAGGATCTCAAGATCCAACATCTGGCTTTTAAAATATCTTTTATTTAATATTTATTTGTTTGTTTGTTTATTCTGAGAAAGAGAGACATACAGAGCATGAGCAGGGGAGAGGCAGAGAGAGGGGGGGAGACATAGAATCTGAAGCAGCTCCAGGCTCCAAGCTGTCAGCACAGAGCCCAACACAGGTCTCAAACTCATGAGCCATGAGATCTTGACCTGAGTCAAAGTCTGATGCTTAACTGACTGAGCCACCCAGGTGCACTTCCCACATTTGGCTTTTAAACTAATATTGTAAAGTATATAGTGTTGATCTATTACTCTTGTAATAATCCTCACAGCTTAATTATAAATAATTGTCATTTCTTTAATTGTAACACTTTTTAAACATTTTAGTTTTCAGTGGAGTCCATGAATTAAATGACAATATTTAAAGGTACTTTTAGATACCTGAGATATATACACATTCTAAGCTATTTTTAGTTAAAAGATTATTTCAACTTTTTACTTAAATATCACAGGTTGCTGTACCTGTAAGTATATGTGACAAACTTCAATGTTACGATCAGTATATTCTTCTGAAAGCAATGTGGTATTTATTTAATAATGTGAACTTTCATAATAAGATTGAGTTGCCCAGAAAGTTCTGCTAGATTTTTGTTGCTAGAAAATACAACAACTAATCATCTCAACCTACTTGGCATTGTATGTGCAAACAGAACACAGGGCTTCTATACCTAAGTACAGAGCTCCAAGAGCTTGGAATACCACTTACATCGTTGATACTATGAATGGTTTTCCACTCTCAAGTATTGGATGAGTTTGCAAAGCTGATGGGCAATTCACACCTTATACCAGTGGTTCTCAGCCCCTAGCTGAACAATAGAATTACCTAGGAAGCTTAACTAGTAATGATAATAATAACGATACACACATGTTCATGCAGTTATCTCTTCCTAAATAGAGTACTGGACATGCTAATTTTGTCTCTTGGGAAGTCTTTTTGGTATATGGTACCATTTTGTATTGAGGTTCTTTTTTCCCCACTTCTAGAAAACCCTATTTGTGATGTGTAGCTTATGAAGCCACTTGTAAGTAATAAGGCTGAATAGCTCTGATTAGTCCATGGTATTTAATCCGAATGGAGAAGAGTGAAATCCTCCATTTGGGTATATCGAGTCAATGATGGTCCAGAGGGAAGGAACTTAGGATCCATAAGGAGACTGACAAATGCCAGGGCCTTTGGTTTCTTTTGCCGAGTATGTAGTATAGATGCACCAAATGACAAGGGTTTCGTATCTGAGAACAAACGTCAGTTCTTGAACAGTTTTGCCTCAGTCCTACATGAACCCAAGAATCTTCTGTTCAACTGAAAAGCAAGCAGTCATTGAAACACTCATGTTTATGACATTTTAACATCACGTAATCACTTTCTCTTTTTTGAGCTGCCAGTTTTGTTTTCATTGTGAACATAGGTCAGGGAAGGGCAATATCAAAAGAGAGTCATCAGACATTGAATCACATCAAGATATGAACATATGTCAGAGTTTTCTAAAGATAAGAAATTATTAAAAACCAGAAAAGCAAGTTTAAGCATACTGGTAAGTTTAGCTTTTTAGAAATGAGGAACTTTTGTTTAAAATGATTCAAGATGGGGCACCTGGATGGCTCAGTTGGTTAAGTATCCAATTCTTGATTTCAGCTCAGGTCATGAGCTCACAGTTCATGGGTTCAAGCCCTGCATCAGGCTCTGCTCTGGCAGTGTGGAACCTGCTTGGGATTCTCTCTCTCCCTCTCTCTCTGTTCCTCCCCTACTTGTGCTCTCTCTGTCTCAAAATAAATAAACTTAAAATAATAATAATATAATAAAACAATTCAAGAAATCAGCACTACAAAGAGAACAGCCTCCTGAAACTCTGCTCTTCAACAGATAAGAGTGAACTGCGGGGTCTGGTCCTTCACGGGGGACAAAGGACTCTTTTCTTGTTTCCTGTTTTCTTTAGAGCACACTGTATATTCAAAGATCAAAGTAATATTTATCTGAACTGTTTGTTCTCTGTATCATTCATAAGCTTTTTCAGTCAAACACATTTTAATATGCACGTTTATTTATTTAAATACACACAAATGCATATATATGTAGGTAGATAACAATTATAAGTCTCAACTTCAGTCTTTTAAAACAAATCAACGGTAGCAAATGTAGGGTAACAGGCTATATATATCCCACCTACATTTACCATCTTAATTGGAACGTCACAAAAAGCAAGCATGTATTAATAGAGTGATCGATCATTTTTGTAATCTGTATTTGTGTATTTTAATCACCAAAGATTCCGGGTCACAATGTTACTCATTAACTTAAAATTAATCCTAGGTGTTAAAATCAAAAGATCTCAAAAATTGTATCTAAAGTGTAATATAATCCTCAATTTTAAAAAGAAAGAGATGATGTTTAAAAATCATATGCAGAGGGTCCCCTGGGTGGCTCAGTCAGTTTGACGTCTAGCTCTTGGTCTCCACTCAGGTCATGAGCTCACAGTTCGTGGGATTGAGCCCCACATCAGGCTCCACGTTGACAGTACGGAGCCTGCTTGGGATTCTTTCCCTCCCTCTCTCTCTGCCCCTTCCCCACTTACTCTCTATCTCTCAAAATAAATAAATGTTTTTAAATAGTTTTAAAAAGCACATGCAGATAGCAGAAGTGAAATAACCAAGTTAAAATGCTTTGTATTATTTTTTGGAGTTTGCAAAAACCCACTATCTTTATAAAACAAGTTATTCCTTAATTTAGTTAAACACACATGTTTATATTTTCATGCATGAAAATACTGTGTGTAAAGAATAATTTTTCTGACCCACAAAACCAACAGGAAATTCATAAGGTTTAAAATAATGAGGTTAGGGGCACCTGGGAGACTCAGTCCATTAAATGCCTATTCTGGATTTCTGCTCAGGTCATGATCTCATGGTTCATGAGTTCAAGCCCCACATTGGGCTTTGTGCTGACAGAGAGGAGCCTACTTGGGATTCATTCATTCTCTCTCTCTCTCTCTGACCCTCCCCTGCGTGTGCTCTCTCTCTCTCTCTCTCAAAAATAAACTTTAAAAAGATAAGATAATGAGGTCAGAGAGATACACAGCTTTTTTTTTAAACTCAGAATTGCCAAACTGATACAATTTGTCCAAGGAGTCATGTTAAACACCAATATTGCTCCTGCAGTTTTAATACAATTTACACATTTCTCCACTTACCAACCAAATTTTTGAACTTGTTTAACTTACATCTAATAGCATTGATTTTTAAAAGAACTTTTTCTGCATTTTGGTCAGTCCAGGTATGCAGAGGCTTAATTATCGTGACAGGTTTCCTCTTGGCCACTTTCATAAGAGAGGGGTTTATCTTGAAATACCAGCACCCTGAAAACCTTAGGACTTTATATTGTTAGGCACCCTGGGTTTTTTTGCTTTTGTGCTCTGACCTATTTTTTTATTTTAAGCTTTATTTATTTATTATTTATTATTGAAGTATAGTTGACATACAATGTTATATTAGCTTCGGGTATGCAACATAGTGATTCACCAATTCTCTCCATGACTCAGCGCTCCTCATGATAAATGTAATCACCATCTGGGACCTTATAAGGTCATCACAGTGTTATTGACTCTATTCCCTCAGCTGTACTTTTCATCCCTGTGACATATTTATTTTACAGCTGGAAGTTTGTACCTCTTAATCCCCCTCACCTATTTCACCCATCCTTCTGCCCACCTCCCCTCTGACAACCACCAGTTTGTTCTCTGTATTTAAGAGTCTGTTTTTTCATTTGCTTGCTTGTTCATTTGTTTTGTTTTTTATTTTTTAATATTTATTTCTGAGAGAGAGAAAGAGACAGAACAAAAGTTAGGATGAGCAGAGATAGAGGGGGACAGAATCCAGAGCAGGCTCCAGGCTCTGAGCTGACAGCTCAACACGGGGCTCGAACCCACAAACTGCGAGATCATGACCTAAGCTGAAGTCGGATGCTTAACCGACTGAGCCACCCAGGTGCCCCTGTTTTGTTTTTTAGAGTGCACATTTAAGTGAAATCATATGGTATTGTCTTCCTCTGACCTATTTCACTTAGCATAATACCATCTAGGTTCATCCATGTTGTTGTAAATGTCAAGCTTTCATTCTTTGTTATGGCTGAGTGATATTCCAGTGTGTGTGTGTGTGTGTGTGTGTGTGTGTGTGTGTACACCACCACTTTATTCATTCATCTATCAAAAGACATTTGGTTGCTTCCATATTTTGGCTATTGTAAATAATGTTGCAATGAGCATAAGGTTGCATGACTCATTTTGAATTAATGTTTTTGTTTTCTTTGAGTAAATTCCCAGTAGTGGAATTACTGAATCATAGGATATTTCTATTTTTAATTTTTTTAAGTTTCTTTATTTATTTTTGAAAGAGAGAGACAGAACACAAGCAGGGAAGGGGCAGAGAGAGAGGGAGAGAGAGAATCCCAAGCAGGCTCCTCACTGTCAGCACAGAGCCCGACACGAGGCTCGAACCCACAAACCATGAGATCATGACATGAGCTGAAATTAAGAGTCAGACACTTAATCGACTGAGCCACCCAGGCATCCCCACTATTTTTAGTTTCTTCAGGAACCTCCATACTGTTTTCCCCAGTGGCTACACTGATTTACATTCCTATTTTTAATTGGTGCTTCTTAACTCTCTATAGGCGAATGAGTCTCCAAGGAGCTTCCTGTAGTTCCCACGTGGAGAGAGGGGAAGCAGAAATCCCGCCTTCACGCCGCCCCCCGCCCCCGCCCCAGGCCACGAGCCAGGTCAGGGGCCGTCGCTGGAGAGTCGTGGCNCGGTGCCCCTTCGCTCTGTGTAATAGCTGCCTGTATGCGCCCTCCCCCACCCCAGGCCCCATTTCTCTCCGATCCAAACTGCATCTCTCCCCTGACAGACGAAAGGCTCACTCCCTGGGACAGCTATTGAAATGACTTCCTTGTTTAGGGAATGTGTCTTTGTTCAGCCCTCATTATCAAAGAATTTTTTCATCGGTGTTCTCAAGTTTCAGGAACACAATTTGCTATTTTCTGTGAGACAATGTGTTTCTGTCCAACTGGTGTATTTGCTTTCTGAGTGACTTCGCTCCAGATAGTTGCTTTAAGGTATGAGTTGGGCCATATCTCNCCAGGCGCCCCGGAAATGTTGTGATCTTTAGATGTACTGCTCTCCCCGGTTGCCAACAACTTCTCCGTTTATTTTGTTTGTTTTTAGTTTTTTAGAGCGAGAGAGAGCACAAGCAGGGGAAGGGCAGAGGGAGAGAAAGAGAATCTTAAGCAGGCTCCACGCTCAGTCTAGAGCCCGATGAAGGGCTCAATCCCGTGACCCTGGCTGGGATCACGACCTGAGCCAAAACCAAGAGGTGGACACTCAACTGACTGAGCCCCCCAGGCAGCCAACTTTTCAGATTATAGTCTGTCAGTTTGCAGACCAAATTTTATACCCCTTGGTATTGTCGAGGACTCCATGTAAAATAACACTGCAATTATGTCTCCAACTGCAGTTTGGAATGAAGCCGACTTGTAATCTCCCCAACCTTCGGCTGACCACGGTCTTGTAGCGGCAGTGAAGAATGGGGGCCTCCTAGGCAACCCGGGTATCAGCAACCCTACTAGGATAGGGAGGGCCCAAGGCCCAGGGGCACCCCCCCGGGGCCCCCCCCCACCCAAGTTGGTCACCGCCAGCAAGCCCCCACCCGGGAAGGTGGAACCTTCCCACAGGAATGGCGCGCCGCAGGTGCGGTCTAGCCTGCTGCTCTGTACCTCTTCATTTTATAGGGGACTTGGGTCCCCCAAGTCTGGGCAGAGGTGCATCACACTCACTGCACTAGCGGTTGCCAGTGTTCCTGACTATTTTCCAGTAATTGTCTCGGTTTGTTGTAACACCCAGCATAGTGTCAGAGCACACGCACGTGTCAGTGTGTGCGCGCGTGTGTGTGCATGAAATTGGTATCTATTTAGATCCAGACTGGAACACATTTTTAGCCCCTAAACCTGCCTGCCGGCATGAAGCAGGGATAAGAAAGCATGGTTATCAAAAATAGCAACTTCAAAAGGATGGGACAGTGGAGAGAGTGGAGGGCTCGCGTAGCTCGCTCACAGGCCCTTCGCTGCTGCAAAGGTGCTCATTCTGGGCTCCTGGGTCTTTCCGCAACCTCACAGAGGGGTTGCCAGAGGTGAGAACACGTATCTCCACACCTTTATGCACCATTGGCTTTGTGTGGTCTTCTTGTCTCGTCAGAAAGAGAGCCGTTACTTTTATATTTCCTACATAACATCGGGTCCTAAAACCCTCTTCTGATGATGTCTGAACGTTCTGTTGCTCTTTGGCTGTTTGGATTTTTTTTCCCCCTCGGCCACTTTCCATACTTTTTCTTCCAGGTCTGTAATAAGGCACAGAGTTTGGGTGTTTTTGTTCATTTGTTTGTTTTTATGATCAATTAATCCCCAAAGTTTCCCAAGAAAGAGGAAAAAACAAAAGAATAAGAAGAAACCACTACAGCCCTATTAGGATGATTAAGATAAAACCCCGATGGTGCCAGGTGCTGACAGGGTTGGGGAGAAGCTGGAACCCCATGCATCCTGGGGGTGCAGGATGGAGCACACGCCCCCAGGAGGGAGCTCAATGGTGTCCCACAGAGTTCAACATACACTTATGTCCCACTCCTGGGATTTGACCTCCGAGAAATAAAATGCTCTGTTCACACAGAAACTCGTAGAAGCTTTACCTAAAACCGTCAAACACTGGACACCACCCAGTGTCCTTCAGCCCAAGACGGGACGAGCAACCATTCCCTTGGACTCTGCCCGGCAGTGAGGACGGACCCACACTGATGCGCTCGGCATCCGGGGTCAATGTCCGGGGCCTGGTGCCCAGAGAAAGAAGCCTGGCTCTGGGCATCAGGTGTGATGTGGTTCCCTTTGCCACACATTCTTGGAAAGACAAAACTACAGTAACCAAATGGCTTCGGGCAGGATCTTTTTTTTCTCTCGCTCTGTTAACTCATTCTGTTTTCCTAAGATGTAAGATCAAACTCCTGACTCCTTTAAGTCTCACCTGGGGTAAGTTCCTCGGTTTTGTGCTGGGTGACAAGGCCATGAGCAGTATTTCTGGGTGTCTGTGCCACGGACCATGGCGGTCCTCTTTCTGCCCCCAAGGGGGGGGGGAGTTGGGGTGTCCAGGAGCCATCTGGGGTCAGCCCCCAGGGGGACAGGCACTGCTCCGGCTTGACTTCAGACTCGCCCACGCTGCTCACAGCTCACCAACCCCAGGGACCTCTCCTTTGGCTTTGGGTTTTCTGGGTTGTTTTTTCTCTTTAGACTTGACCAGGGTTCCACTGAGTTTTCAACCTGGATTTATTTCCTAACCTCTTGCTTAAAGCCTTTTTAATGCTAGACTCGTCAGTTTTCTCAGAATCTCCTAGACTGGAGGTTTTCCTTTTAAAAATTGCTTCCATTCCAAAGAGCACTTCTGCAGTGTAACCTGGTTGTTCCTGTGCACTTAGTTGGGGTTCATGCCATCTTCATCGCCGCTGGACACCACCAGTCAGGTGGTCCAGGCAGGCAGTCCCAGAGATCCCAGCCCAGAAGGACAAATTAAGCCACTCCAAACACTTAGATTGTGTCTCGTAGCTGCTAGATTGGCGTTCCTTTGATGGTTACAAACACCGATGGAAAGACAACAAGAAAGCGCGTGTCCTAATGGGACAGAGACCCTGAGCAAGTCCGGCTCGGCCGTCAGACTGAGGCTCTTGGTGGGGGTCTCCTACCGCCTCCGGCCAGGCTGGGGGGCACGGAGCAAATGATGAGCAGGGACAGTGGAGGTGAGGATGCAGCATCCCCTGCTCCTGTGCATGGCACTGTCACCTCTGTGATACCTCTTGGAGGTGGCAGTGATCAGAGCAGTGGCAGTGATCAGAGCAGAGATCTGCATATACGTCCATCCTTAGGAGATACTGACAAATAGTTTTTGAATTTATTACATCAACTTACATGCCTACCGACAAGGTCTGAAAGTTCCACTTGCTCCATATCTTTGTCAACACTCGGTATTTTCAGCCTTTTGACCTTAGGCATGCTGGTGGGTGCATGGTGGATCTCACTATGTTTTAATTTGCATTTTGTTGATAACTAAGAATCTTGGACACTTTTTCATATGCTTATTAGCCCTTTGGATATCCTTTATGGCGAAGTGTGCGCCTTTTTGTACGGATTGGTAGGAGTTTTTAGGATAATCGGATTCTGACTCTCATGTTGGTTATAGGCATCTCCCAGCCTGTGGCATATTTTGATGAATAAAAGCCCCTAATTTCAACGTGGCCCAATTCCTGGGAAGCTCTTCTTCTGAGCACAGCCCTTGCTGTTTCCTGGCCCTCCCTCATGGGCTTGGTGACCTCATGTGACTTTATCTCATGGCAGAAAAGAGCATTGTGGACATCCTTCCTTCTGTCGGGAGAGAGAGATCTTTCTCAGAAGCCACAGCTGACGTCCCTTACATTTCACTGACAAATGGGGTCACGTCTCCTCCCTTCACTGCAAGAGAGTCTAGGAAAGTGGACATCTGTCCCGTTCCTACCTCTCTGTCGTGAGGGCAGCAATGGGCAGCGCACTGCGGAGCGCTGTCAGGTAGCTGACCGGCGAGGTCCGCTCAAGAAAGACGTCGGGCACTGGGACTGCCTGCCGTCCCCAGCAGGAGGCAGGTGTGTGGCCTGCCCCTCCTCCCACTGAGATGTGTTGGTGACATGTCATGCTGAGCTCTTAAATATACCTGTGCACTGAGATGACACCACGAAACTGAGATATTTTGATGGATTACTGATAAAAGTGAAATGGGTGTGAAAACACCTCCATGTGGACTCCCGTATTTGCATATGCCTGAGTGTCGGTTCTCATATGCAGGCATTTTTATTATAATTATTACTTAAAGTTTATTTATTTTGAGGGAGAGAGCAGGGGAGGCAGGGGTAGAGAGAGAGAGAAGGTCCCAAGGAGGCTCCACGTGGTCAGCACAGAGCCCGACGCGGGGCTTAATCCCACCAACTACTGAGCCGAAATCGAGAGTTGGGCGCTTAACTGACTGAGCCCCCCAGGCGCCCCTACAGGCATTTCTAACATACGTGCTACTGAGCTGCTTAACACTGGTCATCTGACGGGGATCAGATGGCAGAAGTGGAAGCCTTAACATTTTCTTTCTACACTTCTATACTATGTTCCTTTTATACAACTTGAAAACTACCGTAGACCCATCTTTATCTATTTGAGTCGCACTGGAGTCCATTCCCACTTACCAGGGGTCATGCGTTCTGGTTCACCATTGTTAATTTAATGGTGCCTGCATTTCTGAAGTGACCGACTGCTGGAAAACACTGGAAACTCTAACAGTTGGCTGCATTTGTGGAGTGGATAAACCATGTAGGAGGTACTTTGGCTTTATAAAAACTCTACCAAATACATACTCTGCTAAGTTACATGCGTCACTGAACTGTGTCCTTTCAAAATGTGTATGTGGAAGCCCGAGCCCCCTGCACCTCAGACAGGAGGCAGGCTCTTTACAGAGATAATGGAGTTAACGTGAGGTCGTTAGGGTGGGTGCTACCCTTTCTAAAAATTTTTTATGTTTACTATTTATTTTTGAGAGAGAGAGCATGAGCAGGGGAGAGGCAGAGAGGGAGACACAGAAACTGAAGCAGGCTCCAGGCTCTGAGCTGTCAGCACAGAGCCTGACACGGGGCTCAAGCCCACAAGCCATGAAATCATGACCTGAATTGAAGTTGGACACTCAACCGACTGAGCCACCCAGGCACCCTTCAACATCATTTTATACAAGGAATGCCACCAAGAATGTATGAGAGTCCTAACTTTGCACTAAAAAATATATATATATATACACACACATGTATTTAGGTTTATGAAAAATTCACTATACTCGCCATTTTCTGCTAATTTCACCAAGACAGTTTTGAGGACCCCTCCTATAGATCACACCTCTCGGGGTGCCTGGGGGGCTCAGTCAGTTAAGCGTCCAACTTCGGCTCAGGTCATGATCTCACAGTTCATGGGTTCAAGCCCTATGTCAGGCTCTGTGCTGACAGTCCCTCAGACCTGGAGCCTGTTTCAGATTCTGTGTCTCCCTCTCTCTCTGACCCTCGCCTGATCACACTGTCTCTCTCTCTCTCTCTCTCAGAAATAAATAAAACATTAAAAAAAAAAAAGAAGATCACACCTCTCAAATGACAAAGGGGAGAGGTGAATCCCCTAAGAATCCTTTTGGAATGCTGATTCTAATTCAGGGCAGAGCCTGAGATCTGTGTTTCTAGAAGCTTCTGTGTCAGGTTCTCAAGTGCTGAGAAACACATCTTGACCTGCAAAGCTGAGTCTACCTGGCAAGAAACCAGAAGACTGGCTTGGATCCCATTTGTATTTTAAAAAGTAACCCAGAAAACCGCGCATAAAATCAGTGGTAAGTGAGATGTTCCTTCCATTAATCACAACAAAAGCTCGGCAGATATTTTCTGATCCCATGACTCATCTCCGGAATCCCTCAAATCGCAAAAACACCTCAAAGGTTCAAGATTCAAGACACCTCAAACATTCATAATTCCTGTGTTTTTGTATCTGCATTCTTCGAATTTACTCTGTATCTCTTCCTGACTTCACCTTTTGTCTTAGTATAGAAATGGAATATTGGGGGAGTTCTTGTAAGTAAGTACAAGAAACAGAATGTCTGCTGCCAAAAATAAAATGGCTTAAAAATAGCGTAAATCAAACCAGCGGTAGTTGAGTTGCTGCCATTGCTTCTCAGGGACTTGAGAAATGATTGAGTCCCATACGCGGAGAACAGCTTGTCCCTCACGAAGCCTTTGGAAGTTAACTTCAAAGCAGATGTTCTGGAAGCTTCTGTGACCATTACAGACAAGCTGTTCTCATTTTATAGAAAAACAAAGACGTAATAATAAATTACCATACTTACCTTAATGGTTTAACGAAGATTCACTGGGGAACATGCATAAAAGGGGATAAAGAAGTTTAGAAATGTCCCTTTTAAAATATTTTTAGGGGCACCTGGGTGACTCAGTCAGTTGAGCGTCCGACTTCGGCTCAGGTCATGATCTCATAGTTCGTGGGTTCCAGCCCCACATCGGGCTCTGTGCTGACAGCTCAGAGCCTGGAGCTGCTTCAGATTCTGTCTCCCTCTCTCCCTGCCCCTCCCCATCTCGTGCTCTCCCTCCCTCTCTCTCTCAAAAATAAACATTAAAAGAAATGTTTTTTAGATTTTTTAAATTTCTCATTATTTTTTAAAATTTTTATTTCTGAGAGAGAGAGAGAGAGAGACAGCTGTGAGCAGGGGAGGGGCAGAGAGAGAGGGAGACACAGAATCTGAAACAGGCTCTAGGCTCTGAGCTGTCAGCACAGAGCCCAATGCGGGGCTCGAACCCAAGAAATGTGAGATCATGACCCGAGCCGAGGTCGGACACTTAACCAACTGGGCCACCCAGGCGCCCCTTTCAGATTTTTTTTTTAAATAGTATTTTTATTCCATTGGAAGCCCAAGACATAATGAACAGTAGCAATTGGTGAATCTTAAAAATACCTTAAAACTATTGGACAGGCTGCCAGGACCCAAGGCAGAAAATAGCAAAATAGAATGATTCTGGGGTCAGTAGCAATTTTAAGGAAGCTCTAAGTGCAGAGGCCAGATGGTATTCCTTAAAAGACCGATCCAGGGGCACCTGGGTGGCTTAGTCAGTTAAGCGTCCGACTTTCGCTTGGGTCGTGATCTCGCGGTTCGTGGGTTCGAGCCCCGCATCAGGCTCTGTGCTGACTGCCAGCTCGAAGCCTGGAGCCTGTTTCGGAGTCTGTGTCTCCCTCTCTCTCTGACCCTCCCCTGCTCACACTGTCTCTCTCTCTCTCCTAGAAATAAATAAAAAATATTAAAAAAAATAAAGACCGATCCAGAGATGTTCCCCACAAAACCTTTAACAGATGATTGTTTCCCCAAAGCCTATTTGAACACCAGCCCTCAGAGGACATCACCACTTTTAAGAAGGGGTCTTCTATTCCGTAAGGGGTGTCTGCTTCCTGCAATAAGCACAGGGCCTGGGGTCAGAGCCCAGCTCCCTGCAGCTTCCTGTGTCGCTGGGCTTTGCTGGGTGGTGTGCAGCTTTCCCTGACCACAGGAAGGCACGCAGGCAGCCCCGTGCCCGTCCTGCCTACTTTTCTAATAGGAAAGTCTGTAGACACCTTAGGAAAATATCAATAACGCTATGTCACCAACTAAAATCCAGCCTCGTGAAAAGAAATAGGGGAAAGAATAAATAGGGATGCAGAGATCTCTTTAAAATTCAGAACCATCTAAGAGCTTTGAGCTGAGGTCCTAAAATACACTTTCAAAAAGTTTAAAGAAGAGACTTCTGGGGCATTTGAATGGCTTAGTCGGTTAAGTCTGACTCTTGGTTTTGGCTCAGGTCATGATCTCACACTCCGTGAGTTCGAGCCCCACACCAGGCTCCGTGCTGACAATGCAGAGCCTGCCTGGGATTCTCTCTCTGTGTGCCCCTCCCCTGCTCTTGTCAAAAATAAATAAACCTAACCTAAAAAAAAAAAAAAAGAAAAAACCACTCCCAATGAGTTCATCAAATGTACAAAGAGCTATTACCCCTCAGCCTCTGAGCCCCTCACACAGAACTGTGGTCATAAGTGGGGTCACAACGCCCACAGGATTCTTACGACATTACCCTCTGTGATGTGAGGACAATATTGGAAATTCTTTTGATATTTGTCCAAATTTGAGATACATTAACCTTTATTGATATTTAATGTTTTAAATGACTTTAGTGCATGCGTTCTCTCTCTCTTACTCCCCCTCTCTCTATCTCTCTGAATTGATGAGTGGATAGGAAGATAGATGGAGGGATCCATTTTTTAAAAAGCTAGTAACTGTGGGATAAACTAACAAAAGTTGCAACTCTCTGGTCTAAAAAATCGAAGACCATTTTGTTTTGCATTTTCAGAGCCTGGTCGGTTATTCAACTTATTCTTAGGGGTACAATTTCAGAGAACACATTTTTTCTCTTTATTTTTCAAAACAAAACTTATTTCTTAAATTGAGATGTAATCGGCTTATAAGAATGCATGTGTTTTAGGCACACACCATGGAAACTAACTTTTGGATTGAAAGATCAAGGGTCACCAGTAATACAGAACAGACACATTCTAAGCTATAAAACGGTTGTCTTGAAAACTTCGTTCTAATGTTCTTGTATCAGAACTTACTTCGAATAATGCTGTTTGAATAGCGGCCCCCGTTTCAGCTGGAGAAAAGACNTGGAGGGGGGGCAGGTACACGCTGTAGAAATTCAAAGGCAGAAGAACGCCCAGGTTTGGGGAATGTGTCTTCACAGAGTGAGGACGGGCAGAAAAGCCCAAAACCAAGAGAGAGGGGAGCAGGGCTCATTACCGCCAGCTCCCCCTTCCCCTCCGCTGGACTCCCAGGGTCCCTGAAGCCTCCTCATGGGACCCCGGGGCTCCAGGGGAAACAGCGGACATCAGTGGTACGAAGCTGACTTTGACCATGTCCTGCAGTAAGATCCACCTACACCGTGAACAGACACATACGTAGGGATAAACGCCTCACAGAGACATGGTTACGCGTGTGCGCACGGTGCGGGGCTGGTCTCTGTTAACGCAACGCCACACCCCCTTACAGTTGCGGCCCCTGGTTCGGAGCTCCAGGTGTACAAAGGAGGGAAGTGTGCGAGCACGGGTACCAGCTACAATGGTGAGGGACTTACGTTCCAGGCAAGGGAGTTCGGCCTTTGTTATTTATTAACAAGAGGGTCTGCAGAGGGTGAGGGACGTGATTCCACGTGGGCCTGGTGTGGTCCCTCTGCAGCAGTGGGCGTGGCAACGGGCAGGGGAAAAACAAACACGAAAAGACCCAATGTGAGACACGAGGCAATTAGGCCCAAAGCAAGGGGATCAAATACTTACTGTGCTTTTCCCCCTTTCTTTCTTTTTTAAACATAGTTTATTGTCAAGTTGGTTTCCACATAACACCCAGTGCTCATCCCCACGAGTGCCCTCCCCCATGCCCATCTCCCCCTCCCCCACATCCATCAGTCCTCAGTTTGTTCTCAGCATTCAAGAGTCTCTCATGGTTTGCCTCCCTCCCTCTCCCCCACTATTTCCCCCCTTCTTCTCCCCCATGGTCCTCCGTTAGCTTCCTCCTAATCCTCCTATACGTGCAAACATATGGTATGTGTCCTTCTCTGCCTGACTTATTTCGCTCAGCATAACCCCCTCAAGGTCCATCCATGTTGCTACACGTGGCCAGATTTCATTGTTTCTCATTGCCATGGAGTATTCCATGGTATAGATAAACCACATCTTCTGGATCCATTCGTCCGTGGATGGACACTTAGGCTCTTTCCATGTTTTGCCTATTGTGGAGAGTGCTGCTATGAACACTGGGGTACATGTGCCCCTGCGCATCAGCACTCCTGTGTCCCTCGGGTAAATTCCTAGCAGTGCTATTGCTGGGTCCTAGGGGAGTTCTAGTGTTAATGTTTTGAGGAACCTCCACTTTCCCCTTCCTTTCTGAGTTCTGCCTTGCATGGCGCTGCTAGTTAAGGCAGGTGTCCCCTGTGTTAGCAGCATGGCCCCTGATGCCACATCCCCGCCTCCGGCCTGCCGGCTCAGTGAGCTCGGGCAGGTGTGATGGGGAATTTTACCTGTCAGCTTGACTGGCCACGGGGTGCCTGGATGGAGCGTGATTCTGGGTGTGTCTGTGAGGACATTTCCGGGCACCATCAGCATTTGAATCAGAGGACTGAGTAAAGCAGATGCCCTCCCCAGTGTGGTGGGCCTCGTCCAATCCGGTGAGGGCATGAATACAACAAAAAGGTGGAGGAAGGGAGAATCCCCCTCTGCCTGACTGCCTGAGTGGGACGCCACGTCTCACTGGGGTCTACACCATTGGCCCACCTGGTTCCTCAGCCTTCAGACTTGGACCGAATCAGACAACTGGCTTGACTTCTCTGGGCCTGCATCTGGCAGAGCGCAGACTGTGGGACTTCTCAGCCCCCATAACTGCATGAGGCAATTGCTGATAATAAATCTCGTCTCTCTCCGTAGATCTTTACATATAGATGCCCTCATATCCTGTCGCTCTGTTTCTCCGGAGAACGCGAACTAACATTGTGAGGTAACTCTACGTTTGCATCATGGACGTAGGCAGAGCTCCGCAAGGTCTAGCCCCTGTTAGTGGCCTTGTGCAGGAGGCCGGAGCGCCACACAGCCCCGGGCCCGCGCTCGCTGGAGAGCGCAGCTGTGTCCCGCTGCATTCCCGCAGGCAAATCAGCTCCCCGAGCTCAGGCAGAACGCTCTGACCGCATCCGATCTGAGGCTCCCACAGCCTCTGCTGCCTTTACAGACGGCCGTGCATCCCTCCCAGATCCATCCCGGCCTCCCGCAAACCCTCACCTCACCCGCCCTCTGCTCTCCTGCCCTTCCCCATCCTTCAGCTGGGGCGGGGGCATCACAGGGCCACCTGCCCATGGCTGCTCAGCAGGCTCGCATAGCTCCCTCCCTGTCAAGCCCTACCTGATGGCCATCCTCCTGGGAACTGATAGGAATTTTAGTGTTCCCAGCCTTCTGATTCTTGCTTTCGGAAAACTGTTAAAGATTTTTTTCAGTGTACAAGCACTTTGTGTCAGGTTTTTGGAACTTGGGGATTGGGGAGGGGAGGTGGGGGCATTGCCCCACATACCGTGAAACCGAAGTGTCAGTGCAAATACACTGTTTCTTGGGTTCCTAGTGAGTGTGGAATTGGTTGCTCCTGCCATCCTTTTACTTCCTTTTTAATTTCTTTAAATGTTTATGTTTGAGAGACAGAGAGACAGAACTTGAGTGGGGGAGGGGCAGAGAGAGAGGGAGACACAGAATCCAAAGCAGCTCCAGGCTCTGAGCTGACAGCACAGAGCCTGACTCAAGGCTCAAAGTCAGACGCTTCACTCACTGGGCAGCCCTGCCATTCTTTAACATTCTAGACATCTTCCCAACCACATTTCAGATACTTGAGATTGTAAGGCAAAATGACGGAGGAAGAAGGCATCCAAGTGTGTTCAGATCCAAATATTCTCCATGACAACGGATGTGAGCAATTAACACGGAAGGTGCCACAGCCTCAGGCAGACCCCTTTGCTTCTGTGCTGCTCTGACAAATGCCTACTCCTTCCTTAAAATGACTCAAGTTTACCTTTCCTTTTTAAATATATATATTCTTTCAGTTTACTTATTTAAGTAAACTCTACCCCCATCACGGGGCTCGAACTCACGACCCAGAGATCAAGAGTCACACGCCCTTCGGACTGAGCCAGCCAGGTGCCACCAGATTTACCTTTCTTGCTGTCGTCTGCTTGTCCTTGACCCCCCCTTCAGCACCACACTGTACAGAAGGTTCGCCTCTTTTCAGGGCAGTTTCTCAAGGTTTCTTAATATCTGCTCCTACTTCGTGGCCGCGAGATCCTTTGGAGCCGCTAGTTTCCTTTGGAGCATTTACTCTTGCCCGGCCGAGCCCACACCCACCCAGGTGTGACAGGGCGGTGTCCTCATGTTTGGACACCGTTTGTAAGGACACAACCCAACATCCACTGGGAGNTTGCTTATTGTATTGCTTTTCTCCCCACTGTGAACTTGAACAGCATTATCTGTGTTTTCCTTTCACACAGGAATCTGACTTTACATTGTATCCCTATTATAATCCGTGTTAGGTTCATTTCACCCCTATCGGGCTGTCAAGTGCTTTGGGATCCCGAGTGCCACGTAATACTTCAGTGCTCTCGTGTGCTCTGCAACATTGGAAATGACATGGGCTTGCCACCGGCCTTACCCAATCTCTGATAAAATATGAAGAGATCAGGCCAAGGGCTGAGACCTCAAAGCAATCCTGTTCCTCTAGGAGCCAGGACATTTCAGGGAGAAAACTGGTCACGGCGGCCAACAGGACAGAGTGGACAGCGTGTGTGTGCGTTATTAACACTGCCTGAAAGTCAAAGGGCCACTTATTTTTTTAACGTTTATTTTTGAGAGAGGGACAGAGTGTTGAGTGGGGGAGGGGCAGAGAGAGGGAAACACGGAATCTGAAACAGGCTCCAAGCCCTACGCTGTCAGCACAGAGCCCAACACGGGGCTCGAACTCACAAACCGTGAGATAACGACCTGAGCCGAAGTCGGACGCTTAACCAACTGAGTCACCCAGGCGCCTCTAAAGGGCCACTATTAAGAATATAAGGGAGTCAGCTTCTACTCAAACCAGGCAGCCGAAACAATTGCTAACAGGGATGCTGCAGTCGGGCCCCTCCCTGCAGAATGCGGGTTAAGTCACTCTGCACATGCCCTGTGTTGCCTCAGGCCCCTCCACTCACTGCGGCCGGAAGGAGGCCAGTGTGGAAAGAGGTGGGTCTGCAGAGGGCTTTCAGGAGGACAGTAGCTTTGGAGAAAGCTGGGCTTGACCGGCCTCTGCCTGGCCCCCCATACTCCCCACCCTGCAACAGCAGACATCTGGTCCTCACTCACTTCTCCACGCAACTGCAGAACCTGGGCAAATCATCAGTAATGGTCTTATCATCCATTTACTCAGAATGACGCTTTCGTCTGGCCTTCTACGTTACAGGAGAAGCTACTATTTATATACTTCACTGGCAAACTAAAAATACCAAGTCATTGCGTATGCTCAGGCTATACATGCCGAAATAGGATAACTGATGTGTTCTTTGGAATTCTGGCAACTAAGTAAAACTGGAATTTCACGAGCTTAACTCCCTAGACTGTTAAACTTTATCACTGTTAAGGTTTAGAATCACATAAAAGCGACTTCATCCTTAACCTTCACACTCTTTGAAAAGAGCCTTTAATTAATAAAGTAGGTCAGTGACTCAACTATCCACATGAGTGTGTCATATTTAAAGACGAGATGATCCAAGTAAGGTTGATGCCAGAAAACTTGGGTTTTTCTACTTAAAAACAACAACAACAACAACAACAAAAAAGAGCGAGAAGACGTAAGCTTAAAGGAAAAGAGATAGCAGGGAGTAATTTAGTAAAGTCGTCTCCAATGCGGGAAAATTGTCAGTTGTTTCCCCTCTCTTTGGAAAGTCTCCAAACGTAGGGTAGCCTGGGCCAAACTAGAAGAAAAACAAATTACGCGCTGAACACACATTTCGGTTTTCCCCAAGTCAGGGGAGAAAACTCCCTCGAGTGAGTAAAACGCGGAGTATATTCACATCCGCTTTTGTAAACTAAATTGCTTTCTCTTCTCCATAAGATCGAGTGCAAGGCGGCGGCAGCTCTGTCTCTGTCACCAATCCTTTATTGAAACTGGTAACTGACACACTTTATAATCGAACAACAAAAATAATGTTCAATATGTACAGCCTTTGCAACAGACTATTTGACTATACACAAGGCAGAGTGATAACACAATCTAATCTCCATGGTAACCTGTGCACAGAAAGATACCCAGCAGACAGCATGTGAACATAGACAGTGGAATGACATCACGGGTCCAGTGAAAATCCCGCCTACTACAAAACGTACTCCTCTATTGCAAACGACAGCTCTCCAAACACCCAGAGCTTTTTCAGTAGTAGTTTACCCAGAGTCGGAGGCGGAGAGCTGGTGTGTGGCTATGAGTCTGTTCAGTGACACCACCTCTGCCGACAAGTTTGCTATCATCCCCTGCTTCAGAAACAAATTCTCAGGGTCAGACACTTGGTAGGCACCGCCCTTCATGTCTACAACTCCCGTTTTGAAGCCATTCTGAGTTTTGCCATTCAGCTCTTTTTGATGCCAGTGTTCCGATTTGAGGGACCAATCCTGGATGTTCGTCACCTGCACTGAGAAGGGGGGGAGGGAAGGATGCACCACGCTCGGGGCGCTGTGCTTCTCCAGTTCAAAATGCCTCTTGGGCGTCACGTCCACGGGCGAGGACGGCTTTTGCGTGGCCTCAAACTCATGATCGAATGCCTCGACTTTGATCTGCATGGCTTTGGCTTTGATGCGAAGCTTGTGCGGCAGGGCCGAGGAGTTCACTTCTGGAACTTTCACCACGGTGGCGTGCACGCGCTGGAGCTCCACGGGAGAGTGGATGGGGCCCTTGGGGACCTGCTGCTCATCTTCCCCGTCCGAGGACTTCCCCACGGCGCCGTCGTCGGTCTCCGAGGTCCTGGGGGAGTTGCTGGAGGACCGAGCGGCCTGCAGCAGGGGTGGGGAGTGGGAGTAGCCGGGGAAGGCGGCCCCCATGAGGTTCTGGTACACGGAGGCCCGGTAGGCGCCCCGCTCGTCGCCAGCCTCCCTGGCGTAGCTCTCCAGCTCCACCGGCTCTTGCTTGATGGCTTGGAACTTGCCGTCGGGGCTGCGGCAGCCGCCCCGCGCGGCCCCGTCCTGTGAATGTTCCAGCGGGGACCCCTCGCAGACGTCGGACAGGGAGGCCTGCGGGGAGTGCTTGATGACCGAAATGCAGCCGCTCGTCACCATCGAGGGCTCATGCTCGTCCGCGAAGGGGCCGGCGCTGGACTTGGACGCCTGGTAGTCTTGAAAGTACACGGCTGTGGAATGGCTGAGTTTCTGGATCTCCTGCGCGTAGGCCGCCGAGCTGATGAGCCCAAACTTCAACTTGAGGGAGAGCAGCTCGGCTTTCAGAGTGGCGTTCTCCTCCCCCAGCGCGATCAGCTTGTTCTCCAGGACCAGGTCGTTGAGCCGCCGCTTCTCCCGGGACCGCTTGGCCGCCTCGTTGTTTTTCCGCCTCTTTTCCCAGTACATGGCGTCCTTCTTGTCGTCGGGGATGAACTCCCGCTTCCGGCGGCACGCCGCCGACTTGCTCTTCCCCACGCTGCCTTCGCCCAGCAGCAGCTCCTCGCCGGCCGCCAGGTCCTCGGGGACGTCGGCCAGGCCGGGCCCGAGCACCGGCATCTTGTCCCCGCCGCTGCCCGCGTCCAGGGACGCCTGCTCCTTCTTGATGGTCTGCATTTTCCTCAGCTGCATCCGAATCACGACCCAGCGCTTCCCCGCGGTTCACCAGGGCTTTGACGACGGCGGCGGAAAAGCCATCAACAGGCTTCCCCCGGGTCTGCAGTCCGGGACAAACCTCTCGGGCTCCGGGGTCTGCCTCCTGGGTCCTGGCCAGCCTACAATACAGCAAAGGAAAAGTTACCCATTTGTTACATGTTTATCGCCCATCAGGCACCAGGACCCACGCCTCACAGGCAGGGCCTACGGGTCTGAACGAGGCTCAGCTCTTTCCTGGGGCGCCTGGGGGTGCTCAGTCTGACTTCGGCTCAGGTCACGATCTCGCAGTTCGAGGGTTCGAGCCCCGCGTCGGGCTCTGTGTGGACAGCTCGGAGCCTGGAGCCTGTTTCAGATACTGCGTCTCCCTCTCCCTCTGCCCCTCCCCTGCTCAGCCTCTGTCTCTCTCTTTCAAAAATAAATAAATATTAAAAAAAAAAAAAAGAAAAGACAAAGCTCTTTCCTTCAAGGAGCCTGCCATCCGGAAAAGGAAATAGGTGAGTTGCACAGGACAAGCCCCTGTCAGCAGGGTGCCACGCGGCCCAGGAAGAGGGAGCCGCACCCCGCGTGCCCAGGGCCAAACGGAGGAGGGCTGCTCCAGGGGCACAAGTGTGGGGCGGGGCATGTGGAGACAGGACCTGGCGGGACGGGCAGGGCACGCGGCCTCCGGGGGCTGCAGTGTGAACCGTGCTCCTGACTAATCACAGATGACGTTTCTATCACCGCGAGGCCAGCAAGATGGCCTCTTCCAAGGGACCTTCCCAGGCGAGCTCCCACATCCGTGAACGCATTCTGCAGTCACACGGAATAAAATAGAACGGGTGCGAAATGTCCACCTTCGTAAAAATGAGAAGAGAAGCCACACAAACCGACCGAGTCGAAGCTGTTTCGACCTGACGCTCAAGGGGACACACAGGTGTCCGGCACAGCCCCGGCCTCCCGCTGGGCCGCCGTCCACAGCTCCCCGTGCCAGGTGGCCCAGCGCCCCTCCGCACCCAGGGGCCCTCCGCACCCAGGGGCCCTCCCCACACAGCCGCCTCTCCTGGTGCACCCGCGCTACGGCTTCGGGTACCTTCTTTGTTTCTGCTTCCTTCAAACCGATTTATCAGACATCCACTTTCGACTGAAGCATCCTGAGTGCTTTTTTTGCTTTTGGCCCTGAAAAGTCTGCCACAATACATGTCATTTATACAGTAGTTTGGGACTAAAATAAACAGTTACTATTCAAAGAGATTTTTTTTTTTTTAAAGTACAGCACATTCTTGAAACTTGAGATTATTTTAAACCTAGAGAATATAATTATGGAAAGAATTTCTTTCCATTTTACTAATGAGTTTCAAACAAACAAAAAAAAAACCCTCAAAAATAGAACCATCAGCTGGCTTCCTTTTCCACTGATGAGATATTTTTAATCTGAATTTGGCTTGACATGAGGTAATAAGCCCGTATTAGGTTCCAGTAACAATCCTTCTGTGGTGACTGTTGGATCTAACTGTTTCTAGACGGGGCTTCTCTGCCTAATTTCCCGGTAGGTAACACTTTCATTCAGGACACACGGACACACAGCCGCTCATTCAGGGCTATCTGCGTGTCACTCTCTCCCGCCACATTAAAAAGCTTGACTGTTCTTGTTTTACATCACTCTGTCTTTCTTGTGCATAGTTTTGTAATGACTAATGAAACGAAGTTTAATTTTATCAGCTGGAAAAGCCTGCCAGCCTCTTGTCTCTTTTCCAGAAGGAACAGAAAAAATGATGTAATAAGTTCAGGATCGTAAGGAGGAAGGTTTACTGCCATGTTGGTTGTTTTTTTTGGGTTGGTTTTTTTTTTTTTTTTGTCCATCAAGCTGAGCCAACGTGTAAACAGTCGGTTGCAATTTAGCGAAACTCATGATTAATAATACCAAGTTTCTGTGTGTTTTTGATAGCACGGCATTAACGGGGAACAAAGGCACAGAGTGTGTGCAGAGGGAAGGGACGGGGTAGAAAGGGAATCCTGTCTGGCTCTCACTTTGCACAACAACACTGCTTTCTGTAGTCCCACTCAGGTTTCGTCTTCTGACGTGAAAACCCACTTTTCCTCTACATACTGGAGGGGCTCTGTGCTGCGAGGAGGGGTTTACCCCTGCTCGGTTAGGTCCCTACCAAGTCTGGAGGCAAAGAGAATCGATGCAGGGACAAGTGCATCAATCTTTCCCAGGGCGCCCTTCAAATCTCCATGGGATCCTCAGGTCATACTGGCTCATTTTTGAGCCATCAAAACATTCCTTTCAAGGATATTTTTTCCCCACTGGAGACTCACTGTCTCCACGCATTAAGAATTTTTTTTAATGTTTATTACTTATTATTGAGACAGAGAGAGACAGAGCACAAGCCAGAGAGGGAGACACAGAATCCAAAGCAGGCTCCAGGCTGTGAGCTGTCAGCACAGAGCCCGATGTGGGGCTTGACCTCAACGGACTGCGAGATCATGACCTGAACCAAAGTCGGATGCTTAACCAACTGAGACACCCAGGCGCCCCTTTCCCATGCATTTAAAATGTGTCCCTTGCTTTAAAAAAAAAAAAAAAGTCACATTCCTTTTACATTTGCCTCCCCGATGAGTTTCACAGCTAGGCTTTTGAAATGCCCCACCTTTCTGTCTTCGTTACTCTTCCTAAACTTTTCCTTATTTCATCATTTCCAATCTTCCTGGTCCAAAGGCTGCAAGCACCAAGAGTCTGGGGGAGCGGGGCGGCCAGCCCTCACTGCACAGGGGACACTGTCCCGCGTCCGTTCAGCAAAAGTATCCCCCTCGTCGTAACTTCCCTTTAACCCCTCGCTTCTCACCGTCTGCATGCTGGATGTCCACTTTCTCATGTCTACAACTTTGCCGGTACATCCAACACCCACAGAAAGTCTCGCTTCTTTTTAATTTTCTTCCCATTTGAATTGTACTAGAACCTGGGCATCTTCCCTCATCTGCAAATACTGTGTCTCTGGCTCCACTGGCAAACGGCCACCTGCTACCTTAGAGTGCTTGCTGTAACATTTCTTATCGAATAACCTTGCAGCGTTGGAAAGAGTTTATCTTAAGTGTGAGAAAGCAGGGGTGCCTGGGTGGCTCAGTCAGTTAAGCGTCCAACTTCAGCTCAGGCCATGATCTTGCAGTCCATGGGTTCGAGCCCTGCATTGGGCTCTGTGCTGACAGCTCAGAGCCTGGAGCTGCTTCAGATTCTGTGTCTCCCTCTCTCTCTGACCCTCCCCCATTCATACTCTGTCTCTCTGTCAAAAATAAATAAACATCTAAAAAAATTTTTAATAAGTGTGAGATAATGCAGAGAGAGGTGCTGATATGCACCGTATCTTTGTACGGGTTTGTTTTACGTGCCCAAATCCTCTGCAGATTTTTTCAGGGTGCAAAGTAATACCTTTGTATCCTAGCAACAAACTGAACGTAAAGGTGCCCAATTATTTTCTTGACTCATCTGCCTTATCTAAGACAGTTTTGTAACTAAAAAACTTTCTGATGTTTTTGTTTTTTTACTGAAGATGATTACGTAAATCCTAAGACATCTTACTTATTCACAGAGAGCTTTTCTTATTCATTAATTGATTTACTCAGCACACACGAGCACCAACTGTGTGGACCAGGCACAGAGCCAGGCTGGGGGCACGGAAGGGGGGAAGGGAAGGAAACAAACCCTCAGGAGTCCAGGAGCTCCCTGTCTCCCGAGGAGCCAGGGCTGGGGGGTGGGGTGCCGTCACCGCAAGGGGCCCGGTGCCCACAGCACACCATTTCTGGCCCCACTGCTTTCTTCTGGGTAGCGTGGTGGCGCTTACGGAGCGTTTACTACACAGCAGGCACCGTAGCCTGGTCTCCCAGATTTCTGTTACCCTCACGATGACCATATTCGGAAGAGAAAATGAAGGCTCGGAGAAGTTAANCCGCGGTGCCCTCTCCGACACTCGCACAGGGTCGCTGTGCACCTACCGAGGGTTCCTTTCCTGCGTCACTCCCATTTCTGAGTAATACACACCCATTTGCTCAGTGACTTTGGGGGCAGAAAGGCACTATTAGATGCTGCCAGAACTTCCTTAACACGACAAACGTGCCACCCGGAACCCTTTTCCAGCGTCTCTGGAGCTGCTGTACATCCTGAGAGGATTTGATGAAGTGAGAAAACATTCTAAACTCTCATCTCTGCGAAAATATTCATCTCCTGGCCTTCCTGCATGCTCAAACAGGGGAAAAGAAAAAATATAGCAAGGGCCATCGTCACCTATGATTTTGTGTGTGTGTGCGCCACACCAGAGTGTGTCCATTTTCAACATGGAGGGGAGGTGCGTAGTTAGAACACAGAGAGACTGAGCGACTCCCAAGATCACACAGCACCGAAGGGCAGAGCTGGGCCTTAGAACCTCTTTATGTCCCCAAATGATGTGTGTAAGGGAGGCCTTCTGGCACAGCCATATGCGCTCAACCAATGACTTATCTCGAACTGCAATGCTTTCCCTTAGGGCTGACTTAACACCGGCTTCGCCTCTGCATCAGGCTTCCAGACCACCCAGGTGCGCCTCGATTTCCTTCTTCGAGTGACTGTCACCCACTGCGGGTTCCACAATGCTCACACGCCTGGCGTGATCAACTTCATCACACCCACCAGGTAACCAGGCTGCTCCAGACACGCATGAAGAGGGACATGAAGGGCAGGGGACACATCATTCCAGCGGACACGCCGTCCCATCCCTGGTTCAGACGTGCCATGTCTAATCAAGGCATCTTCACAGCACATCACTATACACTAGGGGTGGGAGTTCTTAACATCTGCTCAAGTCAGATGACCTAAAGGTGGTTTTTAATTAGGGCTAAAGTCTGGTTTAAAAAATTATCTGAAAGAATAAAAGTTCACACCATGAAGTCTTACACCTCATACTTCGAGGAGCGACATTGTTGCTTATGTTTACAATGACGGAGCTACACCTTCCCTGGCCTGGCTGCACCTCAGAAAAACCATAGTCGGGGCGCCTGGACCGCTCAGTCGGTTAAGCGTCTGACTCTTGATTTAGGCTCAGGTCACGACCTCACAGTGCATGGGATCGAGCCCCACGTTGGGCACTGCTGACCTCGCAGAGCCTGCTTGGGATTCTCTCTCCCTCCCTCTCTCTCTTTGCCCCTCCCCCGCTCTCTTTCTCTCTCTCAAAATAAATAAACTTAACCAAAAAAAAAAAAAAAGGAAAAACATGGTTGAGAATTCAGTCTTTACAAAACGCGAAGGAAAATTTTGTTTCAAGCATCTAAAATCTTCGACGACACATTCTGTCATTAATGCTTTCTTTAAAGGGGAAGTCTCATTGCAAACTGCTTGTATTACACATTTTGATTTAAAATTTTCTGTCAATACAAGATGAAATACTATTTGATGGGGGCTTCATATTTCAGAAGCATTTTTTTATAGAATTTTCTCACTTCCCTCCACTCTCTGGAGGTGCCATTTAGCCCCTCTGGGGGTGTAGCAGAGATAACATTAAAGAAAAAAATTATTTTATGTTAAATTGGAAACTGTCCAAGAAGCAGAAAAGTGCTATTTCAGTGAAAGATAAATAAGTAAATAAAGCTAACCAAGTCACAGCTCTTTAAACTATTAAAAGTTGGAAAATGTGAACCTACATATTTTGCGGTGGGTAGAGTCACGATAAAAAATGCTTTACTCCTTTTCATGGGTAAGAATACAATCCAGTACTTAAAGCAGAGGTAGAACAGGAAAAGAACGCACACAAGCCATCACGGGGAGAATGGGGGATGAGAAAACTCTGGAGGCATTGAACGTGCAAGAGGATTTTCTCCGGCTGAAAAACAAAGGCTTTTTTTTTTTTAAAGTAATCTCCATATCCCGCGTGGGGCTCGAACTCACGACCCCAAGCATGCTCTACTAACTGAGCCAACCATGCGCCCCAAAGACTTTTTTAAAAAGATATTTACTTATTTACTTTTAATTACCTTTAATGTTTATTTATTTTTGAGAGAGAGAGAGAGAGAGAGAGAGCGCGTTCAGGGAAGGGATAGAGGGAGGGGGAGACACAGAATCCGAAGCAGGCTCTGGGCTCTAAGCTGTCAGCAGACAGCCCGACGACGCGGGGCTGGAACTCAGGAACCGTGAGATCATGACCTGTGCTGAAGTTGGATGGCCACCCAGGCGCCCCAAGGGCTTTTTTTTTTTTTAAATAAAACTATGTTAAGCCGCTCTAATTGCCAATGAAGTGCCTCCCATTCAATAATATAATTCCGTCTCCAGTAACACTGGACTTTAAGCCTAACATTAGAGAAATGTGTACTTGATCCAGATATGAGCACACACATAAAGTGGCTCTCACACCTCACCAAAGTCGGTCCTATCACAGCAACAGATTAACCTGGTTTTTCTATTCAGGCGCCTCTGTAAATTAATGTGTCCAAACCTGATAGAGTTTACCATATGTGAAAATATTTCAACTTGCTTGCTCTCTCATCCTCAACAAAGACTGCTTAAAAATCAGATTTAATCGTAATAAATAGGGCAACAGTGCATTTTGGGAAATGCACTCTGAAAGAGTACAGCTTGATATTCTTAGAAAAGAAGATGGTGTTTGTGACTTAGCGCATAGTAACAATACGCTGACGACTGTGTGCAGAGACGCTAACATGTACAAACAACTGAAATCCAGATTGCTCTCACTGAAGAGGGGGAGGAATCTGGCGGGGGGCGGGGAGTGGAATGGTAGAGCATTTATTAAAAGCTGCAGTCACTTCGAAATGGGGACATTAGTTTCCTTGATACTTCCAAAGATAATTGATGGGTCTGACAAGTGATCTGAAATTAGGGACACAGGCAATCTCGCGGTAACCCCCTTACAGGAGATTCTGTCGCGGGCACGTGCAGGGTGAATGATGATGGCAGAGAAAGTTCTTGAATGTCTGTAGTTACACTGAGGAGCCATTCCAGTTCTCCTCGGCTTGACTTTTCGATTTCTTCTATTTAATTTCACTTTCTTGGCCAGTGATCAAGATGGTTACAAATGTCATTTACTTTACTCTGTGCCTTGTGAATAGGACAGATTTTTTGAAGTGTTTTAGTGTTTACTTGAAGGCTACTTAACTGCAGTTTCAGATCCTTTTTAAGCATTAATTGATAAAAGACACCATGTTCTGATAACTAAGAGCCTTATAATACAAAGATCATTCTGATTCCAAAGAAACTGAATCCTCAAAACACAGATTATTATGAATGGCATCCAGAAAATCCCTACTAAACTCTCTTATCATAAAAACAAGCTTAAGCTCTCTAATTAAAACCATATGAAAAACAGTATTTTTTTTGAAACAGTATTTTTTTTAAACTACAGGAAAGGTATTTGCAAAGAAATACGAGAGGTAATTGGGGTTAGTGGTAATACAGATTCATTTTGAAACTGAAAAGCTCTTATGTAATGTCTGCGATCAAAGGTCAACATCTTTCGACATTCTCAAAGAGTCCGATCTGGATAAAAATCAACTCAAATATAATTTAGGAGAACAACAGGATATCAAACAATGCGTTGATGCTGTGAAACACCGGCATACCTTAACAAAACCCAGAAACACATATTAAAGGAAACTTCAGTTACATTGTTTCTGTCATATTTTGAACCGAATCCCAAGCTGCTCTCATTCCCTCAATACGAATTAAAAATAAACAACTCCTCACACCATCGCTGCCATCTGGATTACAATGGAAATAATGAAGTATGTGTGATTTTAGCACGGGTAAAAATAAAGCCGAGGCTCTATGACCGCACCTTTTCCATTCCATGCCCCGATTGCATTCGTGTCTCGGAACTGACTACGGACCAAGGCAAGGTCAACTAGAAACATCCACTGGGCCGGTGAGTCAGGCGGTTGCTCAACACGGGAAAGCGCTCTAACAAAGGGTTTTTAATTTTCAGGCTGTTGCATCACACCGATGTTATAATTGCCCCTTCGCAAAGATAAGCCTTTAACACAGAAAAGGAAATTGTTTCAAAAACTACAGTGAGCTTGCACTCGTACTCTGGGGAGGAAGAGAGACCAGCCCGTGCGCAGGCTGTTGGTCTGGGCTCTGCGCCTCCACTCGCTCACCTATAAAATGGGGACAGCGCCTCCACTCGCTCACCTATGAAATGGGGACAGCGATGGAGCAGAGCACAGGGACCAGGCCCATGCAGGGTTAGGGTCTAGGAAGGATTCGCTCTTAATTCCATTTCTGAAGAGTGAGCAGCAACAGGGCCACGAGGAGAATGAGGACTTCCAGGCTGTTGCAGCCTCGCATGATCTGCCCTGTGTCGATCGGGCGAAATCCTCAGCATTAATCAAAAGGGCGGAGTGTCAGCAGAGTCACGGGGACCGGCCATGGTTCTCAGCCGCGCAGGCTGCACACAGTCCTTCCTGGACGTCTCATCTGTGGGGTCCAACCAGCCTTGGCTGGTCTCAGACCACAGAAGTTCAGAAGTGGACGGTCCAGGCCAAGGAAAACCGTCGCAGAGAGAGGTCAAGGGAAGTGGAAAAAGCCACGCTGTGTGGCACTCTTTACATCATTCTTCCCCCCCCCCCCATCTCACCTCTGTGTTCCTTCTAACACTTCCCCAAAACATTAACCCAATGACTTGGGTGGCTCTGCAATACCATCAAGAATTCCTTCAAACTTAAATCAGCACTGAACGCAACGGCACACAGTTTTGGGGGGTGGGGGGAACCAACATTGTTAGAAAACCTATTCCAAGAAGGATCTTTAATTACAGACTTGAAGTTCAGTCCTTACTATTATCAGAAGGAGATTCAGGCAGAGAATAAACTCAGGTGAATACCTTTATTCAACCAAACAAAACAATCTGGTTTCTGGTCAGCTGCACGGAAGAAAGCGGAGCTCCTCGCAAGTACCCACTGGACAGGCTGCATTTCCTCCGTTTACCCCGGACACCCATGAGATCCCAGCAGCTCCCAAAATCACAGGCTGGGGGCTTGCGGACCCAGCTCTTCTGGGCCTGCACACAGCGCTTTGCCAAAGCGGACCCTCCCCCCCTACTGACAGTGGCCTTGGAGCTCGGGAGAGAAACTGGGGGCGGGGATGCAGGATGTGATCCCACAGAAGAAACTTTTCAGGAGAGCTGACTGCCGGCGAGCACCTGTGAGGCCGCCCCGGCCTCGCAAACCCCAGAGGCCCCTGCGCCGGGACCAGAGTACTGTACTCAGTCTTACAGCAGCACCGCGCCGTCTGCGTGGGCGTGCTGATTTCTCTTTTATTTTGAACTCGGGGGATTCAAGTTCTTTCTTCTCTAGCCTTTGACCGCAAGAAGTAAAGGTTCAAAAAAAGCGCACACACANAGGCCGGGGCGCTCCTTTCCATCGCCACCACCCCTGCTGGAGCGCCCCCACCCCCAGGGCCTGCGGTCTCTTGACATTTGGAGGGTTTCTAGGTCCTTCTCACTTCACGAATCCAGAAGCACTTGGCTCCGGCTCCNCTCTTGGAAAGCAACTGCAATATGATCTGGGGTCATATAATTTATTCCAAGGATGAATCTCTGTAACGCGCCCCCCCCAAAAGAATACCCCAAACCCTGCTCTTTAATTATTTAAATGTTACATCAGGAAAAAAAAATCTGACATATATACCATCATATAAATATATTCACACATAATTACACTACCCCAGAGTGCCGGAAGAAATGTAAAATCTGGGTACATTATATATTCATACATCCTCACTCGAATAAAAACTAGGGTGTCTACACGAAAATGCAATCTACTAACCTATATCTGTTTCCCATAAATCGTATCTGGTCTGGAGGGGGGAAAAACCACGATGTGAAATAAATACTTGTGACCTCATTCGCTGTTGTTATTTACAAAAGCCAGGACCAGAAGATGACGCTTGGCCATCCCCTGCCGTTCTCCGGGAACACAGCACTTTCCTAAGTGTCCTTTATAAAGATAAATGGGAATCGGCATCCAGCAAATCACCGGGCTCTGCGAAATGCGTTCCTAAAAATACAGTCTTATCAAAGGTCTCCCAAGGCGTGAAGTTAAAACTACAGCAAATGGCCTTGAACTTGTATTTGCACACAGCCCTGGAGAAAACACCAGAAATAGCATTGCGAGGCCACAATTGTCCAAACGCGATAGGGCTAAATTTAGAGGAACGCACATTTCATTTAGGGCAAAAGACACACATTCAGCGGCAGGAGCTAACTCGGTGCCTTACCCGGTTGACTACTTTCCTGTTTAAAATACCCTTTAAAAAAAAAACACAAAACTGTGACAGTGACATTTTAAAGGCTGACATTGTCCTACTTTCTTTGTAGCAAGATTATAAAATCACGTAATTAGCTCCCGCTTCCTATGCTGACTGCCAGCAAATTCGGCAGTTACATAATGCAACATTTCCAGGAAACTATTATGTGATCTGTCTTGTCGTGTCTGAAAAAGCAACGACAATAAGGTGAGAAATGGGGCTGACGGAGTGGAACGCATTAAAATCACGGAGGTGGGGAGGTGGACGCCACCATGGTTCGCCCCAGATTTACGCCTAACAGCTCGGAACACCTAAGGGGCGGACCCCGGGAGGATCCAAGACCGGAGCACACCCCGAGGGACTCTGCACGTTTGGGGGAGGAGTGGTTATTTTTTAAAAAAAATCTCTCTTTATCCGGGACGCGGTAGAGATGTCAATAACGACCTCCTCTCCAGCGCCGCGCTCCAATTTCGGAATCACGACACACGTACGCGCACACCCCCACATGGGCTCGTAACCCGAGCCGGTATTTCACCGCGGGCAGGTTATGCAATCCGCGCAAGGACAAACCCTACCACCTTCTCCGGCGCCGCTAACGCGCGCTGACGACAACCCGGCTGGAAGACGTCGGTGCAGACGCGGCCCCCGACACAAACAAACGCGGCGCACGCATTCCCCGAATGCCGTCACGGTTCANCGACGGGGCGAGGAGGGCGCAGGCGAGGTGCGTGCGTCAGACGCCCGGGGAGCGAGGTCCGGCCGCCGCGGGGGCGTCTCCCGGGGGTCCCGGAGCCCGCGGCGCGCGCGTCATTTTCTGCCCCTTCTCGGAGGCGGTGGTCTCGTCGCCCAGATTCCCGGGCCGCGTGCGGGGCGCGAGGGGGCGGCAGAAGGGGCGCCGCGCGCTGCTCAGGCGTCGCGCTGACGGCTGTGAAGGCACGTGGCGCCCAGAGCGCGGTTACGAACGAGGTGGGGGGGTCTGCCCTGCAAGGGAGCCATGTTCCTCACGGTGACGCACGGACCTGCCCAAGTGGGGGGCGTGGCGGGTGGGAAGGGCCTGGGGCCCTGCTGGGGCTGTGCCGGAGCCGGACGCAGGGCCTCTGTGACCTCCCGCCCTTGTCCCGATGACATACTGTTTTAGGAAGAAACATTGGAACCAAACCCTGAAGTAAAAGAGAGAGAAGAGTAGGCCGAACCCCCACCCCACCCCCGCTCCCCCGCTCTCACGTCACAGCCACGGGCACCCAAAGGGCGATGCTGAACCGGGTCGATCACCCACCACCGGGTCTGGGGAAAGCCTCACGCTTCCAACCGCTCTGCAAGGACAGGGCTGTGGTTCAGAGCACACGCTTGTTCACAGCTCGCCTGGTCAAGTGTACACTTACCAGCAAGGCCCGGACAATTTAGATGTGCAACACGGGTGTTAACAGCCTGCCCAGACCCACCGTCCCAGGGGCTCCCCAATTCAAGAAGCACCTCCCTCTACGGCTTTTGAGTCTGTCCCTCTAGTAGACTTACTCCGGAGAGCTGACTCTGCTGACGAAAGTGAGTCTGGATTTTGGTTGGTCATTTCCACTTTTCTCATTGGTTACTATTGCTTCCTTTCTCCAAACCCTGGCAATGCCCGTTGTAGTTCGAAACCCTCCCGCCGATGAAGGGAAAGCCAAATCCATAAGCCGCTGCCTTCTCAGGGATAGTACAGCTAGCTCCTTCTAGAAGGCCGGAGGCACCCCGCAGCACCTCCACTACCCCACCCCTCCAGCACGCTCTCCACAGTTCTGCTTTCTGAACAATTTCATAGAATCCCAAAGCTGTTGCAGAGTGAGCAGGAAATGGTTTTATAGAAGGACAGCTTCAAGAAAGGTAGATAACATGCGTGGAGTCACCCAGAAACGGTGGGGGTGGAGAGTTCTCTGAACTCGGAAACTGGTTCTTTATGCTGAATCTTGAAACCTGAGGCTCCTTGCATAACTTGGGGGCATTCTAGCTTGTGCCCGTGTCATGTGTGTGCATCGGTGTCTGTCCCCACCCTACTTGGAAATCAGATGAAGTGTAAAAGATGTCGGAGATACCAGCTTAGAAAATAACTCTTTAGCTCCTCCTGGTGATTGGTAAACCACCGAACAATACTCTGTCCCGGTTACCCAGAGGTGGTGGGTCCAATATAAGGTGCTGGAACATTCACAGAATAGGCAGGCACTTGCCGGTGAACATAAGTAAGTGAAGCATAGAACCTAAGACATTGGAAACAAATTAGGGCAGGTGGGGAAGCTTCTAGAAAGACATCAGCATGTGCCTGACTGTAGAGCGAGGCTGTGACCAGGTCTCTGGGAGGAGGAGGAAGACGGTTCTGGTTGAAGACGGAGGTTCTCAGTCTCTCCGTACTTTGGGTGGGGGGTGCCAGGGAGAAGGAGGCAGGGTCTGTGATAGCAGCTACGGGCAGAAGACAGTTGACCACATTCAGCCTCATCTGATTACACTCCCAACATCCTTTGTGTTTGAGCAAATATAAGGAGAGCAGAATGGCCACGAACGTGGCCTCTCCTTCCTGATACGGAAAGGTCCTTTGCAGAACACGTAGAGCTGGAAGCCGGAAGATACCTAAGCAGCTATGTGTGTCCGGAGGTCCTTTCTCGGGGCCTCTCCGGGGACGGGTGGCTGCAACCTCGGATGCCTGGTGAGAATTCAGTTAGGTGCATGTGGCCTGTGGCAGCCGGAGAGCCACAAATTGTGCTTCCGCGCTCGTGGGTTGTTGCAGCCGGGGACACAGTGACAGGGCCCCACGCTCCAGTTTTTCAAAAGCGAGTAGACATTTAGTTGTTTTTTTGTTGTTACTGGTTTTTTGGTAAAACATCCTGTTTTTTTCCAGTGTTGGCAGGCAATTGGTTCAAAAAAGAAAAGACCCTGAGGCTTGGCGAGCTGGACACTAGACAGGCTGTGCCCCCTGACCAAGTTCTGCAGAGCTGCCCAGGGAAGCAGCCAGCAGAGGCTGGAAGGCCGGCCCCCGCCGGGTGGCCCCGCGTGGACAGCTCCCGCGTGTCCGTTCTAGATCCCGAATTCTGGATTTCTTTGCGGGGAAACCTTCCGTAGCCGAAAAGGCTTTGGCCGCCGCCGGGGCCCCAGAGCCCAGGGCCACAGTCTTCCCACCGCGCTGTGCTTACCGAGGGCCTGGTGTCCACGTTTTTAACCCTCCGAACACGAGGGAAAACAATTTCTAGAAATCCGTAGATCCTAGTTTTGTTTTGTTTTCAGGTCGGGCTTTAAAGAGGGAGGTCGCGTGGCACCGACTGGCCTGGCCTGTCACCCAGGGGAGGCCTGCCCACACCCGGCAGCACGCGATTTATGCTGGTATTTCGCTTTGACCTAATGAGTCATTGAATGTTTAGGCAGAAACTTCCTGGAATGGTATTTCTTTCACCCTTGTTCTCTTTGTTTTCTTTGTACACTTTATGCCACTTCCAGTCACTGGGCTCTCTCCTGCCCTTCCCTGCTCTGTCCCCTTTCTCCTGGTGTGTTCACCTTTATTCTTCTTTTGTATTTTCTTCTCATTTGTCCGTTTTCCCATTGGCCTTTCCCCAAGCACCAAGTCCTCACGACTCCTCTGGATTCCTTCCTCTACCAAGCTCCCACCTCCCCTGCTTGCCCCCCGCCTTGATCCCAGCCACAACCCAGACATTGCGAGGGTTTAAAATTTCCACGCCGCCTAACCCAGCTCCTGCCACATGGTTCGACTGGCAGCCGTTCCATTAGCTTGCTTGGCCTTATTATTCAAAAACTAGTTTTTGTAGGAAATTGGGTAATAGACGATGGCCAAATGACACTCCCCGTAGAAGCATGGGGGCTTTAAAGTACGAGGCGAGGCGTTGAAATGTTTCCTATTAAATGACTGTTGCTCAAGCTAAGAAAGAAATTAGATCTCTACACTGACTACATGATTTCCCCAGACAAAAGCAGCTGATGGCCTGAATACATTTCAAAGCATTTCCAGAAGACCCAGGAAAAGACCAGAAAGAGGTGGTTTTGCAAAAGAAGATGTTGCAAGCGCAGCCTTGTAAGAACCAAAAAGTGTCTTTAAACTTGGCCGACACTGGCGTACATTTCAGTTCGCATTTTTGTGCACTCTGATTAAATGGTGTGTGTGAGCAAAGGTGTCAAAATAAAGGAAAGTCACAACAAGGCAGGCAGGAGCCGGGGGTCCGGTAAACACAGCAGGGACTTCAGAAGCGGCCAATTGAGTTCATTGCAAAATCCCGAGTGATGGGCCAAGTGCTGTGGCAGCAGTTAGCTGGCTCCGGGGACACAGCAGGGTGACAAGAGTGTGAAATATAAAATTGTGAAATGCGCTGTAGCAAAAAAGCAGTTTACTGAGAATGAGGATGACACATCCACACTGCAATGCAGCTCCGGTCCCTGAGGCCAACCTCATCGAAGCATTTCTGCAAAGTCCTGCACGGGTGTCCTTTGGAAAGAGCCATGGTGGCACCCAGGAGGCTGGGGTCTCCTGCCTTCTTTCCCCCAGACTCATGAAGGGAATCACTTCATCTCTCTGGACTTCATTTCTTCGTCTGCGCCTGGTGGAGCCGAACCAGACCCAGCAGTGCCCCCCCCGCCCCCGGCACTGCAATGGGGTGACTCTTCAGAAGGAGCCGCGAGTGCACGGCGCACGAAGGGAAAGCTGCACATTTGGCATTTACGGAGCAGCTGGTCCCCGTTAGCGCCGGCTCACCCGTAACCTGCACTTTGCCTAATGACAGCATGTGCGGGAGGAAATTACACCCTGAAACGCACACTGATGGACTTAGAGACAGAAATGGTCTTCCGTAGGTGTGGTTTATTGCAGCAAGAGATTAAAATGAATGCTATCAGTTTGGTAAATGCACTAAGAAGTCCGGAAATTGGGTGCTTGACCACATTTCTGGTCTTCTGAGAAACTTCCAGGCTCTGAGCAACTGAGCAGAAGTGCCTAAGATTATTGCTCAGCTCCTGCGTGTGGTGATCTTCTCAAGCAGGGCAGACACCTGTGTGAAGGGTCGCCACGTAGGTGTGCCGTCCCGATGACGCCGGAGCTGGCTCTCAGGGGGTCCTCACCCAGGGATTGGGCGGGAGAGCCCAGTGGGGAGGAGCAGACACTGGTGTGTCCCCGTGCCAGCTTCTCGGCTCACGAACTGTGCACACAGGACAAGTTACCTTCCTTAACATCTCTCTACCTTGGTTTCCCCTTCTGGCAACCATTGATAATAATAATGTCCATCTCAGGGTGCCTGGGCAGCCCAGTCCATTAAGCATCTGTCTCTTTATTTCGGCTCAGGTCACGATCTCACAATTTCTGAGTTCGAGCCCCCCATCAGGCTCTGCACTGGCAACACAGAGCCTGCTTGGGATTCCCTCTCTCTCTCTCTCTCTCTCCCCTTCTCTCCCTCTCTCTGTCTCTTTCTCAAAAATTCAAAAAATAAATAAATAAATAAACTTAAAGAAATAATAATGTTAATCTCAACAAGTTGTTCCCAGGTTAAAGTGAACTAAGACCTACTAACTGCTTAGGGGAGTACCTGACCTGAGATAGTGAGATGTGTTAGGTATCATTGTTAACCCAATAAAAAAATCACCCTGCGTGAGGGAACAGTATCATTAACCAAAAGAGTGGGTGTGCATGTGCACGTGGGCACGTGTGTCAGTGGGTGTGTGTGCACCTGAGTGTGCGTCCCTATTGACATGGGCAATGAATAGCGTTACGGTGTCAGTGCCTCATTCAAGGCGACAGAGCCAGTGGGTGCTCACGCCTACAGGAAAGCACCCCAGAGGCAGCAGGGGACAAAGGGCCACCATGGGAGGGCCTGGGGGCCGGAGCGGGTGGAGGGGGCCAGGCAGCAGGTCTGGCAGGGCCGCTACGCGTTCTTCAGGCAGGACCGAGGCTGCCTCGAGCAACACGGTCTGCAAAAGCGACACCGTTTTTAACACGTTTTTACGCAACACGTCACACGTGCAGCCTCAGCATGGGGAAAGTGGCTGAAGGCCTGGACCGCACAGCGTGGCGGCCCCTCTTGGCTCAGGAAGCTGGGGTACCACGCCACCTGCTTGGCTCTCCCCGCCTCCCACCTGCTTGGCTCTCCCCGCCTCTCTGCCCGCACCTCCTTTCGCTTCCTGTTGGGAATGTACCTCCGGACAAAGCCTCAGCGCAGGCCCTGTGACTTGGGCTCCAATTTCTAGGAATCCCACACAGCCGGTTAGTTTCTTTCTTCTGGAAATTGTAGAGGGTGTAAAATGCAGCACTATGGCCCCAAATAGGTTGCTGATAGGATGCGCATCACCGAAATTAGCAAAGGGGCACGAACCAGTGAGTTCTTGCAGAGAAGCTGGTGGCCGGGGCCCTTGTCTCTGACCAGGGAGAGCCGCCGTTTACACATTCCAGCAACGTTGTTTCGTTTCTAAATGAGACTAAAGTTTCTTTGGAAAGCGGGTGGGCAGCCACTTTTTTGGAGTGTATGAGATGCATTCGTTAACTTTACAGGAGCAGAGTCAGATAGTGAATATCTGTTGGTGATAAAGGGAACCATTTGGAAGAGCAGATTCGAAAGGAGGACTTTCTTGTTACGGAAAAGTATCTGTTTTGACCACTGAGTATTGGAAGAGCATTCTTTTCCAGGACGAATGTAACCATTTACTTAACAGTGAGACAATAAAGCCTTTGTATTTGCATAGGGAAGTCAACAAGGACACCCATTATTTTTGACATCAAACCTGAGCAGTGAGGCAGGAAAAATACAGATCATCATTATGACAGGGAAGATGTGATCCAATATGTTCGCACGCCTAAAGGAGACAGGAAAACACGAGAATTAAGCAGCGTGGCTGGAGAACCTTTATAATTTATAACTTATTTATAAACAGCGGCTTTCCTGCATCCGGGAGGCAGGTGGAACGGAGCGGCTGACCCCCTCTGCCCTGTGACCCACACTCCTGCTCCTCTTCCCTGCATGTGAACTCGGGGCGCCCATCCCGCTGCCCTCAGAGGTTCCCGGGGTCACTGTAGTTGACTCCCTCCACGCCGAATCCCACGCTCATCCCTGTAGCCTCCCGGGTTTTTGGGATTTGCAGGCGTCACATACGTTCACAGACTTCTTTGGAGGTTCGGTGGCTGTGTGACACGACTCTGGCCAGAGAGACGGACAAACGCATACATGTCTCCTGTGTCCCTTTCTTCCTCCCTTAAAAACGGGTGTAATACTGGGAGTGCGGCGCCCGTCTGACAGGAGGGGAAAGGTCAGTGTCAGCAACTGCTTCCCGTGTCTCTGAGCTTCTGGAATGTGCAAAAAACCAAAGCCGGGTTTGGTTAGGCTACTGTTGGGTGAGTATTTTGTGACCTACAGATTTTCATTTGTATCTGAACAACTTGGAAAGTGTAACATAACGTGTCTGGTGCCTAAAGGAGGCGTAAATGTCAGCTCCTGTTATTACATTTTAAAATATTATATTTAAAGTACAATTTGGAAAAGTGTCTGATTCATAATTAAAAGACTTAAATAATTCATGCGATAGCCAACAAAAACAGGTACAAACTGATCTATGCAAAGGAAACTATTAAACGCTGATTAATGACATAACAGGGGACGCATAAGTGAAGAGATTGAGCACATTTCTGGACTAAAAGAGCCGATATTATAGTGATGACAATTATTCCCAAATTAACCAATAAGAATAATCCCACTTAGTCAAAATTACAGTGGGTATCCCGAGGAACTTGAAAAGTTGATTCTCGTTTTCAATTGGAAGGATAAATATTCCAAAGTATCTGAATTGGCCTTAAAAAAATAAGAAATGCGGTGAATTTATTCAATTCATCCAACCAGATGTGAGAGCTACAGTAATTAAAACAATGTGGCATCATCACTGAAAGACAAATTGATCAATAAAATGCCGTTGAAATTCTAGAAATAGATTCACATATAAACATAAAGCCATATATAATAAATGATAAATGTGATCGTTCACCTCAAAGAGCAAGTCAGTCAGGGATGAGGGCAGGAAATAGAAGTTGCCCTGGGTATTTTGGACAGAAGGTGATTTAAAATAGGGAACTAGGTATTTTCTTTTTCTTTTTTTTAAATTTTTTTAATGTTTATTTTTGAGAGGGCGGGTGGGGGTGAGGGAGGGGCAGAGACAGGGAGACACAGAATCCGAAGCAGCTCTAGACTCTGAGCTGTCAGCACAGAGCCTGACGTGGGGCTTGAACCCACGAAGTACAAGATCATGACCTGAGCTGAAGTCAGACACTTAACCGACTGAGCCGCCCAGGCGCCCCAAGGAAATTAGACATTTTCACCACCATTAGAAGTACAGGAGCACGTTCTAGGCTGGCTCTCCTGAAATGACTCACCACAAATGGAGTGGATTCAATGAGGAGCCTCTGGACTTAACCTAGACATTGCCCCTGAAGCTTTGCCAGAAACAGGAAACCAAACCAGAAATAGGAAGCAACAGCCTCTCACATCCAAGAAATTGGGCCGTGGGGTCCAAAGTTGTGGCCTGGGCATAGGAAGTCCCATTAAGAAGCTGTCCCTGTCGCCTTCTTCACCTCCAGGAAGCTGATGCATGGACCCTGGAGTGACAGGCCGGGAAACTTGATGTTTTTTGGAGGCCGCTGGCCGATGTCAAGGTTCGAGAGGCGTGGAAGATGGCTCACCCCTGCCCTCCAGAGTCTTTCACAGGTGCGTGTAACTGATGTGAGATAATTTGCTTCTAGAACCTCAGCTTCAGGGGAGTCTAGGAAATGTTTCCACTAGCTCCCAAATGTCCCCAAGTAGAAGCCAGATAAAATGAAGGTTCAGAGAAGTGATCCAAAGTGTCTGCTCATAGTGGAAAAGAGCACATCGGGGTCATTGGTCAGGTCCTCACCGCGCCCCAAACATAAAAATATTCCCATGTGATTAAAGATTGAAGTGTTGAGGGTACCTGGGTGGCTCAGCCAGTTAAGCGTCCATCTCTGGATTTTGACTCAGGTCACGGTCTCACAGTTCATGGGATTGAGCCCCACGCTGGGCTTTGTGCTGACAGCACAGAGCCTGTTTGGGATTCTCTCTCTCTCCTTCTCTCTCTCTCTTTCCCTCTCCTACTTGTGCTTCTATGTTCTCTCTTTCTCAAAATAAATAAATTTTAAAAAGGTTTAAATGTTGAAATTCCACATACAATTACTAAAAACATATGGGAGAACAGACCTATGATCCTGGGGCCGGGTGGAACATGAAACCCGGAGGCTATAAAAGAAAAGGTAAATGTATTTAACTGAGTAAAAACCAAGCAGCTTTGGTTTGATAACAGATACCCTAAGCCAAGTTGAAAGACAAAAAGGGAGAAATATCTATAATTTCTATTAGAGACAAAGGGTTAAGTTTTTAATATGCTAGAGTTCTTACAAATCCACAGAAAAAGATCAACAGCCAATAGTGAAATAGGCAAAGGACAGGAATAACTAGTTTTTTAAAACCTCAAGTGCAGATCGCTTTGTAGCATATGGAAGCATGAGTAACTTCATTAATAATAAGTACATGAAATTGCAATGGGAATTTTTTACTTATCCAACTGGCACTGCTCAGAGAATGACAACATCTACAGTCAGCAGGAGGAGCGGGAGATGGAGGGCAAATGGATACAAACTTGAAAAGTGAACCCGGCAGTGGGAGTCAGATGTTAACAGTCCCCGCCTTTTTAACCTGCAATACGCTTCCTAGAATTTGTCCCACAGAGCAACAGAACACTTCTCAGAATCGGTCCCACAGAAGCACTCACCCAAGTGAGCAGAGACGCATGCTGCGAGCACACTGACGCTGTTACCTGTGGAGGGAAAGAAACCTGGACACAGCTCTCGGTGCCCATCCAGGGGCCATTACTGAGATAAACGGTGATACATCCATGCAATGGATTACTAAGCAGCAGTTAAAAAGAAGCAGGCCTAGGGGCGCCTGGGTGGCTCAGTCGGTTTAGCGGCGGACTCTTGGTTTGTGCTCAGGTCATGATCTCATGGTTTCGTGGGTTCAAGCCCCATGTCGGGCTCCTTCTTGCTGACGGTGCAGAGCCTGCTTGGGATTCTCTGTCTCCCTGTCTCTCCGTCCCTCCCCCACTCGCACTGTCTCTGTCCTTCTCAACATAAATAAATACACTTTAAAAATTAAAAAAAAAAAAGAAGTGGCTCTATTTCTTTGGACGTTGAAAGATGGCAGTGATAAATTACGTTGGAAGTAGATCTATGCAGGGAACATGACCCCACTTGTTTCTAACGACAGAAATGCGGTGTGTATGCAGCAGACCTGGAGACAGGCAGCCCCAACTGCTCCCGGGAGGTCACCTCTGGGCTATGGAGCGGAGCTTCCCGCGGGCAGAACTTTCACTTTTTACTGGTATACAGACGTCTTTAAGATTTAACATCGAGAAAAGTCTTGAACATCCCTAAAGAGCTAAACCCCCCAGTTTAGCCATTTAAGCTGTAAGCATGGCGTCTAAGTGACTGACAGCCCCATTAACGTTGAAAGATGCGTCGAGCTCACTTGATAGATACGGAAATTAGGGCTCACGCCTCGTTGATCCCAAGTCCATGTGGAAGGAATTGCATTATTTCCTGTGGCCACGATTTCTGAATTCTAAAACCAGAAGCAAAGAATGCACTGGCATTTTAAAGTTGCATTGCACCTTCTACCGCTGGCTTATGGTGATTAACTTCCCCGGAAGGTGGCGGGTGCAGCGCCGCCATCTTCCAGGCAAACTTGACGCGGGCCGTGTGCAGACTCTCTCCTGACTGACACTTGCACTTACTGCCTCCGGCACTGATCTGCCTCGCGCCTGCCCATGCATATTAGTATTAGTTTTTTGTTTTTTGGGTTTTTTTTTTTTTTGCTTAAACTTAGTCACCTTATCTTATCTTGCCTCGCTGCTTGCCTATGCGAGCTGTCGTAATTGGCCTATTGCAGTAATTTCCTGAATACAATTGTAGATGTTACATTGCTTCAAAATTTCCTTTGAAGTTTTTTTGTACTTGAACCTTCATTTTTCAACCCAGCCTCTTTTGTAAATCTATTCTTTGGTTCTTTCTTACAGATGATTCAGTACCCAATATGCTTCGGTTATAAAAAAAAAATCTTTTCTTGTAAATTTGTCAGAATTGCCGAATCCCGTATGTGAAGAGAGGCAACAGAGTATATGATTGAGAGCATGTGTCCAAAGCATGCTGTGTGGCTTTCGGCAATCACTTGATGTCTCTGGGTCTCAGTTGCTTCATATATAAGTTCAATAATAGTGCTTATTACCTTGAATAAGATAGTATTGTGATCATTTTTGCTCAATTATCTGATCAATAAAACATTTAAAAAGCCTTACCTGATTAACAAGTTATGGAGAAATTTCTAGCTGTTGGGTGGTGAGTGGATGGTAGAGGGGCTGAGAGAGACCATCTTCAGCTCATTTTGTTTTGTTTTGCTTTGTTTTACTATGTTACTTACTCTCTTTCCCGCCTCAAGGCCTTTGCCTATGCTGTTTCCTCTGCCGGGAACATTCTACCCAATGTTTTGTATGGTCTTCTTTCTCTTTCATTAGGTCCAGCTTCAGTATCATCCCCATTAAGAGAGAGGTATATATCCACCCCACATCCATTCCTCTTCCTCTTTCTTGGGGTAGCAGTGCCCCAAGTTTCCTCTGTGGAAATGCCCCTCCCACACTCCATGGAGCTTACACAGGGAAGCCACACCAGGCCCGACAAATATAGAGCGACGACAGTCTCTCTTCCCTGGAGAAGAATCCTTTAGGCATCCTGGCAATGCGGTGGGGATAGTGGCGTCGTGCACCGTGGCAGAGCACTGCGGATAAAGGTGACCTGGTGTCCAGCCCTCCCATAGCTCCTCACGTCGCCCACACCTTCCTATAACTGGGCCCCAGCCTTCTGGCACCTGAGCCTGGAAACTGAGCCCCTTTCCACTGACCTGTCATCCGCAGGCCCCCGTGGGGCGGCCGCCTCCACTCCCCCGGGCCAGCCCCTCTCAACCTTCGGTTTGCTGACATCTCTCCACCTCGGTGGGGCCCTCTCCCGCCCCGTCCCTCGCGCCATTCCCCGGAGCGTGAGAGGGGAGAGGGGGCTACCTAAGGAGAATGTCTGTCACCAAATCCAACCACAGGTGGGTCCCCAAAAGGCTCTCGGTCCTCTCCTCTCAGGCAGTGGCCACAACTTTTCCTGCTTTCCTCAGACCCCCTCCCTCATCTCCTCCTGCTCAGACCCGGGAAGTGACCTCACGTCCATCTCCTGTCACTTTCCTCGCTGCCCGGTGACCCAAATGCACACACCTCTTTTCTGCGTCTCCATCACCATGGGAGAGGTGCCCTCTCCTCTCCGAGCCTGACCCTTGTCCCTTATGAGGCTGTGCTTCTCCCTGCCCCACCCTGGACCTTGCTCCGCGGCTGGGCAGCCCTGGAACCAGGTGTCACCAGCATCCGAACTTACGGTGACCAACCACCCTGGTTTACGGGGAACGTTCAGCACAAAGGCCAGAATGAATCGGTCACCCGAGTTTTCTCCCATAGTTTGAAAGAATCCCCCCTCAGCCCCATGCTCTCTCTTCATCTCCTTCCCGAAATCTCTCCTAATACCCTTCACACCGAAGCTTCTAAAGGCAGGTGTCTGTGCTCTGGGGGGGGGGGGGGGGGGCCCCCCCCCCACTTAGGCTACTGGGAAGGCCTGGGGCTCAGCCGCTTGCCAGCCGGCCAGTCAGCAAGAACACTGGGCTGTCTGGCCCGCTGACCNGCCCACTCCCCAGTCACTTCATCAGAAAAGGAACAGAGTCCTGTGACTAAAGGGGCAGCTCCAGGCAGCTGCCTTCCTCGGCTGAAGTGGTGCCCCCGGTTGTGCGGGACAGTGGGCGGGACCCCTTTCCCTCCATTCCACTGCCAGTGGCCTTCAGCCCCAACCATTTCCCCTGAGACTGTTCTTGGTAGGGTCGGCAGTACGCGTCCAGACTCACGTCCCGTCGGTATCCGGCTTGCATGTTCAGTCAGTGGTGCTCAACACAGGTGAGCCGGGGCTTCTGTGCCTTCAGACTGTCTTCGTTCCCATCAGGCTTTGCCGCTCTCTTGCAGGCTGCATGCTGCTAATCATGAGATTCCTAGGCTCTCTTTCATTTCACATACTTACCCCAGGAGCTCAGCCACTTGCCAGGCTCCACCTGTCCTTTCCACGCTGGTATATACGAGTCTGCGTCCAGCTCAAATCTCTCTCCTGTGGACGAGACGGGCATATCCAAATGCCTTCGGGACCTTTCCATGTGGATGTGTCCAAGGCAATTCTGAGTCAACTTGTCTTATATCAATCCCATCATTACTCCGGCTTAAACCATCAGCAATTTCTGGGTACCCATCTCAGGTGGTGGCACAACTCTCTACCCAGGGCACAAATCACTGGGCATCTGTCATCCTTGAGTCTTCCCTCACCTCACCTACTATGTCAGTGAGAATTCTTAGCTGCAAGCCAGGAGAGCCAACTCCGGTTAATCTATGTGGGAAGGATTTTACTGAAAGGATGTTCAGCAGCTCACAGGTTCTGCAGCAAGGCTGCTGAGCAACGTTCATCACAGAGGAGCTGAGACCGAGGCCTGGTCAGTGGACAGAACTGGCTCAGACCCCGAGCACAGCCGCTGCTGCTTCCGGCACTAACAGTTCTGGTCCAGGACCTCGGAGAATTCTGCTAAAATCACAACAGACGCCACTATTCCCCCCCTCACCCTCATATCTCAAATGATCACATCTCCGTATTTTGTAATCTAAGGACTCGATAGCAATTATATCTCAATAAAAATGGAAAGAAAGAAGTTCTTAATGGTGTAGAAGGAAAAAAAGGAGAGAATATTTCAAATAATTGTCCTTATTCTTGAAGCAGTGAGGACTGAAATACAGGGAACTTTCGTGACTACTGTTTTGTGACCATCTAATCGCTCTACTAAACAAATGTAGCAGGTAGTTCCTTACGTTCTTATTCCCTTTGTCTCCTAACTTCCCTCAGTTAATCCTTTCTGCTGTGGGTTGATGCAAACAGGTCTGAGCCTTCAGTGGTCCTGCCTTTATAGACTTTCAGTATAATTCCTCATCGGAAAAGAGAAGTCAGAGGGTCAGGGCATCCCTGGGGAATCCTTGGGTCCATGCGCACTCTCCACCTTACTCCCATGTGAGTAGGCCACTGTCCTTCTTTCCCGTTGATAATCGGCCCAGGCCCTGCCTCTGGTGGCCTGGCCCCTTCTGTATTACCTGCTTCCTGAAGGTCACGGGAAGAAGCTTCAAGTGGCCAGTTGGCCTTCTCAGCTCCCAGGTTAAAGACACACAGTTGCCATGCCAACTGGTGGGAGCATCTTCCTCATGGGGATTGAGTCCTCTAAAGGATCAGGACACAAAGTTGTGAGGATTGAAGGAAAGATGATGACACAGTTGACTGATGGAATAATACAGGTGTCAGGCCCCTGTAAGCGCTGCTTCAGGAAAACCTAACAGCTCTGTGACCTCCTTGCCTGTAGCAATCGCTAGCTCGGCAGGAAGACGGGCCTCACCCCTCTTGCGCCATCAGATTTTCTCTCTCAGTTTGCACCTTTTTAAAACCCCAGTTGTGAGAGACTAGCCAGTGTGGAGTTCAGCCTCTGTGTTACATACCCGGCCCCTCAGAGAGGGTGGGAATGGCACCTGGCTGCCAGTTCTCCACGGCCCCTTGAAGACACCACGGGTCTGTCTGTGCCAGGGAGGCTGGATGACCACCCTGCCTGGCACCAGACCGGTTTTAGTCACTGAGACTCAGCGGTGTCAGCGGTGTCACCAGGTCTGCCCTGGTGGGTGAGGGCTGGGACTTTCCCGTGGCTTCATGCCTATTACCCCAGTCTCTGCCAGGGGGCAGTCAGACCCCGCTGCGAGTCTTCAGTGGGTATTTATTGCACATGTCTACAGCTGATAATCTAGGCCATACTTCAGCTACCCAGGCCAGGGTCCATCAGGACTCCTATCCTTGATGCCAGCTAGGGTTTTACTTCCTTCAATGACTTGTTGTCCAGAAAATTCCATCCCATATTTCATTCAACTTCCTGAGGATCTGGGACCAGTGTTTACATCATTCAGGGTACTTGGTTGCCAGCAACAGAGACCCATTCTGGGGAATATAAACAGAAGGGTTATTTATTTTAACGTTACCTACCGGGTGGTTCACAGAATCTGTGGGAGGATTGGCAAACCAGATCGGAGCCCGCAGAGCCATAGCTCATCGCCAACATCAGACTGCAGGAATGGTCTCCTGAAGGCACCCCTGTCTACACTGCTGGACACGTGGCTCTTTCAGTGCTGCAACCAGAATCGATGGTCCCGGAGATGGGACGCAGCCACCTTCATAGGCACCGCCCCCGAGGAGTCGTCACGGGTTCCTATCGCTGTCTTCTGATGAAAAGTCGGGGATGAGGAGTCGTGAAGAGGTGGTTCTGACTGGCAAGGTCAAGTTCTTGTGACTGAGCCCTAGCTACAGGAGGCCGAAAAATGAATACATAATTTTTCAACTTCTGTGATAGGAGGCAAGTTCTGTTGCCCAATGGAGGAAGAGGTCCCCTGCCCTGTGGCCGTAAAGAATGACAAATGTTCATTACATCGTCCATATGTACTCATTCATTCTACCTATAGAATGTCCAGAGTCAATTTCCTACTTAATTGTACCTCCTAAATCCCTCTCTTTTTAACAGCTTTATTGAAATACAATCCACATGCCTTAAAAATCTACCCATTTAAAGTGTACAATTCAGGGCGCCTGGGTGGCTCAGTCTGCTAAGCAAGCAACTCTTGGTTTCAGCTCAGGTCGTGATCTCACGGTTTGTGAGTTCAAGCCTCGGGTGGGGCTCTGTGCTGACAGTGCAGAGCCTACCTGGGATTCTCTCTCCTCTCTCTGCCCCTCCCCAGCTTGCACTGTCTCTGTCTCCCTCAAATAAGTAAGTAAACTTAAAAGAAAAAATAAAGTGTACAATTCAGTGTTTTTTGGTATATTACATTATGAATGTAAATTGGGTAAAATATATAATATAATAAAACTTGCCATTTTAACCATTTTAAGTGTACAATTCAATGGCATTAATTACATTCATAATGATGTCCAACCATCACCCCAATCATTGTCCCGAACAGAAGCTCTGTAATCATCAGTGGAACGCTCTATTTCCCTCCCCTGAGCTCCTCATAAGCTCTACTCTACTTTCCAGCTCTATGAATTTTCCTATCCCAGAGATTTCCTATAAGTAGAATCATGCAATATTTGTCTTTTTGTGTCTGGCTTAGTTTTGTGTCTCATTTACTGTAAGCCATCCATGGGAGAGTGTGCCTCAGAACTTCATCCCTTTCTGGCTGAATAATATTCCGTTTGTGGGTATGGATCCCATTTTGTTCATCCGTTCATCTGTTGATGGACACTTGAGTTGTCCTACCTTTTGGTTATTGTGAGCACTGGCATACAAATATTTGTTGGGTCCCAGCTTTCAATTCCTTGGGGTCTAAACCTAGCAGTACAAGTGGTGGTTCATATGGTAATTCAATGTTTAGCTTTTAAAGATAGCTAAAATATGAGAAACCCAACCAATTGTTTTCCATGAAGGCTGCACCGTTTTGTATTCCCGCCAGCAACGTGCAGAGGATCCAATACCTCCACATGCTTGTCGACACTTGTCATTTTCCATTTCTTTATTATAGCCTTCCTGTGAAGTGTGAAGCAATATCTATTGTGGTTTTGATTAGCATTTCCCCAATGATTAGTGATATCGAGCACCTCTTCATGTATATATCCACTTGTATATCTTCTTTGAAGAGATATTTTATTCAAGTCCTCTGGCCATTTTTTTAAAATGTTTTATTTATTTCTGAGAGAGAGAGAGAGAGAGAGAGAGAGAACAGGGGAGGGTCAGAGAGAGAGGGAGACACAGAATCCGAAACAGGTTCCAGGCTCTGAGCTGGCAGCCCAGGGCCCGACATGGGGCTTGAACCCATGAACTGTGAGATCATGACCTGAGCTGAAGTTGGACGCTGAACCGACTGAGCCACCCAGGCGCCCCTCTGGCCATTTTTTTAAATTGAGCTGTCTGTCTTTTTGTTGTTGAGTTGTAAGAATTCTTTTTATTTTGTGGATATTAGACCCTTTTCAGATAAATGGTTTTCAAATAATTTTCTCCATTATGTGGGTTGCTTTTTCATTACCTTGATGATGTCCTTTGATATACAGATAAAATTTTAAAATGTGATGAAAGGCAAGTTGTCTATTTTTTCATTGCTGTTTGTTACTTTTGCTTTTGGTGTTATATCTAGGAATTCATTGCCAAATCCAAGATCTTAAAGATTTACCCCTCTGCTTTTCTAAGAGTTTTATGATTTTAGTTCTTACATTTAGAACATTGATCTATTTTTAGTTGAGTTTTGTTTAATTTTGTATATGGTGCGAAGTAGACGGTCTAACTTCATTCTTTTGTACCATCTGTTGAAAAACTATTCTTTCCCCATTAAATGCGCTTGGCTCCCTTGCAAAACCCAATTGGCCAGAGATGTATGAGCTTATTTCTGAGCTGTCAATTCTCTTCTCCAGGTCTTATGTGATTCTCATGAGTATCACATTGTTTTGATTACTGTAGCTTTTATATTAAATTTTAAAATCAGTAAATGTGAATTCTCTTAACTTCAGCCTTCTGTTTCCAAGATTGCTTTGGCTATTTGAGGTCCTTTGCAATTCCATGTAAATTTGAAGATTAGATCTTTTATTTCTGTAAAAAAAAAAAAAGCCACTGGAATTTTGATAACGAGCATTGAATCTGTAGATCTGTCTGGTTAGCATCTCTATACTAGTAAGTCTTTGTACCCCTGAGCATGAGATGCCTTTCCATTTACATACATCTTAATTTATTTCAGCAATGTTTTGTAATTTTCAGTGTTCAAATATTTTACACCCTAGGTTGTATTTATTTTCAGGTATTTATTTTTGGAGATGGTATTGTTCCTTAAGTTCTTTCCATTTTCTTTTTTCTGATTATTTATTATGCGTGTATAAAAATACAACTGATCTTTGTATGCTGATCTTGCTCCCTGGAACTTTACTGAATTCATTTATTACCTCCAGTAGCCTTGTATGCGTCTGTGTGTGTGTGTGTGTGTGTGTGTGTATTCTTTGGGGTTTTCTATATGTAGAATAATACCCTCTGCAAATAGAGGTATTTCACCTCCCCTTTTTCAGTTTGGATGCCTTTTATTTCTTTGTTTTGTCTGATTGTTCTGGGTAGTACAGTGTTGAGTGACAGTGGTGAAAGTGGCCATCCTTGCCTCAATTCTGATCTTAGGGGTAGTTTTAAGTCTTTCTTTTATGATGTTAGCTGTGGGTGTTTCATAAATGCCCTTTATCATATTGAGGAAATTCCCTTCTATTCCTAGTTTTCTGAGAGTTATTATTTTTTTATTTTACATTTTGNATCCTCCTATACGTGCAAACATATGATATTTGTCCTTTTCTGCCTGACTTATTTCGCTCAGCATAACACCCTCTGAGAGTTATTTTTTAATCACGAAAGTATGTTGGATATCGTCAAATGACTTTTCTGCGTCAATTGAGATGTTCATATGGGGTTTTTCTTTCATTGCATCAATGTGATATATTACATTTATTGATTTTCTTATGTTATATCACCTTTGCATTTCTGGCATAATCCCACTGGTCACGGAATATAATCCTTTCAATGTGCTGTTGGACTCAGTTTGCTAATGTTTTTTGAGGCTTTTGCATTTCTATTCATAAAGGATATTGGTCTGAAATTTTCTTTCCTTAAGATGTCTTTATCTAGCTTTGGAATCAGGATAATGCTGGTCTCATAGAATGAGTTAAGAAGTGCTCCTTCATCTTTATTTGAAAAGTTTGAGAAGAATTAGATGAATTCTTCTTTAAATATTAGTGGAATTCACTAGTGACTGCATCTTGTCCGGGACTTTTCTTTGTGGGAAGGTTTTTGATTACTGATTCAATCTCCACATTTTATAGGTCTGTTGAGATACTCTATTCTTTTTAAGTCAGTTTAGGTCATTTGTGTTTCTGTTTATCTATAATATCCGATTTGTTGTTATACAATTGCTCATAGAATTCTTTTATGATCCTTTTTCTTTTTCTTTTTCTTTTTTTTTACAAATAGTTTATTGTCAAGTTGGTTTCCATATAACACCCAGTGCTCATCCCCACATCCATCAGTCCTCAGTTTGTTCTCAGCATTCAAGAGTCTTTCATGGTTTGCCTCCCTCCCTCTCCCCCACCATTTTCCCCCTTCTTCTCCCCCATGGTCCTCCGTTAAGTTCCTCCTAATCCTCCTATACGTGCAAACATATGATATTTGTCCTTCTCTGCCTGACTTATTTCACTCAGCATAACACCCTCCTTTTTATTTTTCTATGGTCAGTTGTAATGTCCCCATTTTCATTTCCAGTTTTAGTTATTTGCATCTTGTCTCTCTAATCCTTTGCCAGTCTAGCTAAAGTTTGTCAATGTTGTTGGTCTTTTCAAAGAACCAACTTTCGGTTTTGGGTTCACAGATTGCCTCTATTTTTTTTTGGTATTTTCTATTTTATTTACCTTTGCTATTAATGTTATTATTTCCTTCCTCTTATTATTTTTAAGTTTAATTCACCGTTTCTACCCATCCCCATGTCCTCAGGGTATAAATTAGGTTATTTTTATGAGATCTTTCTTTCAAAAAAATTTCATTTTCAAGTAATCTCCACACTGAACATGGGGTTCAAACTCATAACCCCAAGATCAAGAGTTCTATGCTCTCCCAACTGAGTGAGCCAGGCACCCCAGATATTTCTTATTTTTAAAATTTTTTAACAGCTATAAATTTCCCACTGAGCCCTGTGTTTAATGCATCCCATAAGTTTGGGTATATTTTGTTTTCATTTCACTTGCCTCTAATTATCTAATTTCTTTTGGGATTTCTTTGACCCGTTGTTCATATCAGAATGTTTTGTTTGATTTCCACATATTTGTGAATTTTCCAGTCTTCCTCTAATTGATCTCTAGCTTCATTTCATTGTTGTTGAAGATACTTCAGATGATTTCAACATTTTAACATTTATTGATACTTGTTAGTGTCATAGTTTATCCTGGAGAATATTCCATGTGTACTTGAGAAGAACATGTATTCTTTTGTTAGCAGGTGGAGTGTTCTGTGTATTAGCTAGTTTATAGAGGTTGGGTCTCACTTGTTCATAGTGTTGTTCAAGCCTCTGTATCCTTATTCATCTTTCATCTAACACTCTATCTGTTACCGAAGGTGGAATATGGAAGTCTCCATATGTAATTGTGGAGCTGTCTCTGTATCCCCTCAATACTGTCAATACCAAGGATCTCTGGAATCCATCCTTACCACCAACCTTGCTTCTGCTCCACTGCACTGGCATCTATCTGGCCTCAGCCTTACTCTGATGAAATGTGTTCTCCACACAGCAGCCAAAGTGGTCTTTTTGAAATCAAAACCTCATCCCAACACTTCCCAGCCTAAAACCATTTCCCCTAGCTCTCCATTGTACTCGGAAGGAATTCAAAATCTTTTAGCATCATTTCAAAGCCCACCATGACCTGGTTTTGCTTCCTGTCTCTAGTTTTGTCTTCTTGCCAACCTGCCTTCTTACTTCCAGTTCCAGATGCTTCCAGCTAAACCGATCCTGCTCCAACCTTCTGAACTTTGCTTTAAATGTTTTATGCTACCTACAACCGCTCCTTTTTCTGCACCTTCACCTCTTCACATAGAGAATTCCTATCGATCACTTAAGTGTCAGTCAAGCTATCAAAGCCTCCAGGACACATATTCTGACTTCCGTATACAACATCAGGTGACCTTTCCCTTTTTTTCAGAATCCCATCCGTGTGCTTTGATACTTATCATAGCACTTAATAGCTCACATGGGAATTACTTTTGGGCTTGTTGGTCTACACCACTAGAGCTGCTAGCATTGTGCCTGGCACATAATAACTCTGTCGGAAGAGCCAAGCCACAACTGGTCATGAATATCTTTGCATGTTCTTATTGGTTATGTCAAGAATACAAGACCTTGGCCACATTTACCTGGGCCACTTACAGTGAGTAATTCTGAGAGATGAGGTAGTATCTACTTCCAGATAAAGAGTAGGTCTCCTTCCACTTACTGTAATAGTGATGACTCTCCTAAGCTCTGTGTTCCTGTTTTGTAACACAACTCACGGCACATACAGGCATCCATTATGGTCCCTTTGTGTTGGCCCTGTGGGTTTGGGGGCGGGAGGTATAGGAAACCCATGCACACCTGCTGCTTTTGCCATCGATAATGAAGTCCGTTGTCTCTTATCCGGGAATCTCATGTCTTCTGTTAGCATCCAAAAAATGCCAACAGGCTAACTTACAAGCTTGCAAGTAGGATACAATCCTAGCCTCTTCACTGACCTTGACAACATGAAGAGATAGTTATTAGCCTTCAGAACAAAAGCTGGAATTGAGAACTATATTAGTTTGCTAGGGCTGTCATAGCAAAGCATCGCGTGCTGAGGGGCTTATACAACAGAAATTTATCTCCTGGAGGCTAGTGATCTGAGATGAAGGCGTTGGAAAGTTTGAATTCTCCTTAGGCTTTGAGGGACGGTACATTCCAGGCCTCCCTCCTTGGCTTGCAGGGGGCCATCTTCTCCCTGTGTCCTCACATCATCCTTCCTCCGTGCATTCTGTGTCCAAATCTCTTCTTATAAGGACATCAATTATAGTGGAATAGGGCCCACCTTAATGGCCTCATTATAACTTCATCACCTCTGGAAAGACCCTATCTCCAAATATGGTCACATTCTGAGGTACTGGGGGGTTAGGACACTGACACATGAATTTGGGGAGGAACACAGTCCTGCCCATAACAGCACCATAAACAAAAGCAGAATACAAATGTTCGTCAGGTTTTATACTGTAACCCCTCCACCTTTTTTTTTCTTGTATGTAACGAATCATCAACAAAAAACATAATTACAAAATGAAACTTCAAGATGTCAAAGCTATTTTGGAAAGAGGCAAATTTGATTTTTCCGTAGGGCTTTCAAAAATTGTTAAATCCTTGAAACTTGGCACCTCCCTCAAGCAGTCACCGTAATAAATCGTTTTGACCATCTGAAACTGTATTTTGGAGCCGAGATATTTCTGAAGTGACACTAAAGCAATTATTTATTATACGTATTAGCTTAAAAATGTCTCTGAAATTAAAACATAGGAATAAAGAGCACTCTGTATTGGTAGATGTTTGTCTAACCAAGAGAAACATTAGAACTAAAACATTACAAGTGCTCACGACAGAACGACAGTCTATATTGACCTGGGATTTTTGCTTTTCGCTTGTACTGTCTCATTTCTTGTTTCATTTATTATATGGAATTCAACATCAGCTTTTGGTGTGGAATAGAGTTTTCAAGTGAGCGAGCTTTGAGGAGTGCAATTAAAGGATACAACAGCTAAAATAACTCAGAATTTTTGTTCCCTAAGTACAAACAAGACATTTGGAGTAGAGAAAATATTTCTATTCCATGGAAATCGTCTTTTGGGAAGCCTTTTAATCCCAAAAGCATTCGGTTAGTTTGTTTGTTTACCAAAAAATGGGGTTTTTATCTCTGAGGAAATCTTAGAGTAGAACCACAGTCCTTTTTAAAAATTTTTAAAATGTTTATTTACTTTTGAAAGAGAGAGACAGAATGCAAGTGAGAAAGGAGCAGAGAGAGAGGGAGACACAGAATCCGAAGCAGGCTCCAGGCTCTGAGCTGTCAGCACAGAGCGTGACGTGGGGCTCGAACCCACAAACTGTGAGGTCATGACCTGAGCTGAAATCAGATGCTTAACCAACTGAGCCACCCAGGCGCCCCTGAAAGGATTTTTTTGAGGTAACATGGACTACTTCACAGAGAGCAAACTTCACTTATTTAAATGGTACAGTTTGAAACATTTTGATAGTTGACGCATCTGTGAGACCATCACTGCTTTCAAGTCAATAAACACGTACACCAGCCCCAAAAGTTCTCTGTGCCCCTATCTACCCTCACCCCATATCCAGCGAGAAATACCAGTCTCCTCTCTGTTGCTGCAAATTCATTCTTATTTTCTAAAATTTATGTAAAGAAAACCACACAACTTTCTTTCTGGCTTCTTCCGTCGGTATCCGCATTTTGAGATCTATGCATGTTGTGTATATAATACTCCCTCTGCCTTGTGTGTTAAGCCATTCACCGTCTGGCGGGCATGTGGGTCGTTTCCTGCTTTGGGTTATTATCAACATTCTTAGGTAGGCTTCTGTGTGGATGGGAAGATGTTGGTAAGGGTGATGGGGAAGGTAGAGAGATTGGGATTTTATATGTTCCTTTGTTCACTAAACATTTTAGAAAGAGGATGTCTGAGCCAAGGGCACCCCTGAGTGGCGTCTGAGGCATGCACTTACATGAAGATACTTTGAGGAGTAATCTGTGCAGCAGGGGTGAGGTATACAGGAAAGAAGGTAAAGTCAACACAAGGTGCTTTTTTTGAGGTTGCCACTTTAAGCAAGGAAACTCGATTCTTTTTTTTTTAATGTTTGTTTATTTTTGAGAGAGAATGAGAGAGAGAGAGAGAGAGAGCACGAGCTGGGGAGGGGTAGAGAACAGGAAACAGAGGATCTGAAGCAGGCTCTGTGTTGACTGCAGAGAGCCCAATGTGGGGCTCAAACTCAGGAACCATGAGATTGTGACTCTGAGCTGCAGTCAAACGCTTCACCGACTGAGTCCCCCAGGCACCCCTGGAAGCTTGATTCCTAACGGACACCTCATGAAGCCAGAAGTTTCCACCTGAAGGGCAGGGGTGGGAATGTCTACCCACCAGCTACTACTTCTTACTGTTCTAGGGTTTTCCCTGGAGGAATTACTCCATGTTTCTGCACCGTGCCTGTGCAAGAGCCTAGCAAACACTGCTCAACTCTGTAGTTATGAAATAGAGAAGTGAGAAAAAAAATGAGCATCTGGCTCATTATGCATGGCATATGGTGTGAGTACATTGGGCACCCTCCGAAAAGCATCATAAATCCAAAAGTACTATTTTACTTATATCCTGAAAACTGCAAAAATACCTCATCCATCCTAAGCATATGGGCAATATAGAAAGATTTAGAATGGAAATGAAATGTTACACTGCAGAAGAGCAATGCGTAAACTGATCCCATCATCTTCCCGCCTGCGAACTTCTACGTGCTGTGCCCTCCAAGCCTGTCATCTACGCTCTCTGTGTGTGGTTTCTCCTGTATCTTGGGTGAAAACTTACTCCTGGTCATGGACTTGGGGAAGATTTAATCAGCGATGCTTATGGAGAAGAGCTTGTTAAGCTACGTTGTATTTAGAGCAATAAAGGAATTCAATTACCCTGTCGGTACCATGCTTTTACATTTTTCCAGTTGACATACAGAAAAACGAAATCACACCCTCAAGGAAAATGAGGTTAAGTTTGACCTTATAAGCTTTTTAAACTAAAAATGAAATTCAGGTAAAAATCCAAAATATTATCAAACAAAATGCGGAAAGTAGCAAAACCAGAAGGAAACTCAAGTCGATGATTGAAAATCATGAGATAATTATGTCAGTTTCCTGGAGTTCCCATAAAGAATCACCATGGACAGGGTGGCTTAGACAACACAAATTTATCGTCCCACAATTTAGGAGGCCAGAAGTCTGAAATCAAGGTGTGGGCAGGGCTGTGCTCCCTCGGGAGGCTCCCAAGGCGGGTCCTTCCTGCCTCTTCCAGCTCCTGGTGGCTATAGGCGGCCCTCCGCGTCCCTGACGTGTGGCCACATCCCTTCAATGTCTTCCTCCATCTCCTCCATCTTTACGCTGCCTTCTCTTCTGGGTCTGCGTGTCCCCTCTCCCGTCTGAAACCAGCCTCTGCCTTTCTCTTAGGACACTTCTGCTGGGTGTCGGGTCCACAAGATGACCCAGGATGAGCTTCTCATCTCAGCGTACTCAATTATACCTGCAAAGACTCTTTATCCAAAGAAAGCGACATTCACAGGTTCTGGGGATTAAGATATAAACATATCTTTTTGGAGTCACCGTTCAACCCAGTACAGTAATTGTTTGAAAAAAGTAATAAAATAGACATATCCTGGACAAG
>NW_027529428.1:18445166-18454453 GCF_008692635.1 Crocuta crocuta | reverse complement strand
CAACAAAAACCCAACAGGAGAAGAAGAGGGTGTCATTATAGGTTATAGATACAGAGGAGATTTTAAATTACAGGACAGGGGTACCTGGGTGGCTCAGTTGGTTAAGTGTCTGACTCTTGATTTCGGCTCAGGTCATCATGATCTCATGGTTTGTGAGTTCAGGACCCACACTGGACTCTGCACTGGCAGTGTGGACCCTGCGTAGAATTCCCTCTCTCTCCCTCTCTCTACCCCTCCCTCCCCTGCACTCTCTCTCTCTCTGTCTCTTAAAAATGAATAAATAAATTTTTAAAAAGATTCTCTTTAAAATAAAATAAAAGAACAGGATAACAAAATGTACAGCTTTGTACCAATTCATTTAAAAACTTAAAGAATACTGACAATTTTCTAAAATGTTCAAGTTTGCCAAATGTAGCTCAAAAAGGTTTAGTATAATGAAATAGATCACCAATCAAAAGGACACTTGAAATGGACTTTCTAGAATAGATATGCAAAATTCTATCCTCTGTCTCCAACACACATGCAAAAGATTGTGTTCGTTTTCTTGAGCTGCCATCACAAAATAGCACAGGTGCCCTGACTTAAAACACAGAAGTTTATTTTGTCCTCATTCTAGAGGTGAAAAGTCCAAGGTCAAGGCTCCAAAAAGAGCTCTGTTTCTAGTGAGACCTGGCTTTCCTTGTCTTTTTTTGTCTTCACTTGGCTTTTTCTCTCTGAGTGCATGCAAAAAACTGGGAGAGAAAGTTCTAGTGCCTCTTCCTCTTCCTAAAAGGACACCAGTCCTGTCCCACTAGAAACGGCCCCCTGAGACCTCATGTAAGCCCAGTTACCTCCTTAAAGGCCATACGTCTAGAGACAGTCACATGGGGGGTGGCCTTCAACATATAAAGTTGGGGGTGGGACACTGTTCACTTTTTTGTTACGTTTATTTTTGAGAGAGAGACACACACAGAGTGTGAGCAGGGAAGGGGCAGAGAAAGAGGGAGACACAGTATCTGAAGCAGGTTCCAGGCTCTGAGCTGTCAGCACAGAGCCTGACATGGGGCTCAAACACACGAACCGTGAGATCATGACATGAGCCAAAGTCGGACGCCCAACCAAGCGAGCCACACAGGCAATCCCCCAGTTCACTTTCTAACAAAAATAAAAAGGTAAATAAGTGAGTTTATGACAGCAATATAAATCTGATATCAAACCAGGAAAAGAACATCAGGAATAAAATTTTATAAATCAATGCCACTTGGGAAGCCCTTAGAATATTAAAATAAGGAATTAACACAAGGAATGGGGAATGTTTCAAAACTAGAAAAGTGCAAAGCCAAAATCTGTATCATCTTCAGTTTGACACTAACGGTGAAAGAATAGGTGTGCTTTGGAAAATTAGTTGTAGCAGGAAACAGCATAAGCCTGCGATGGGTGGTAAGGGCTGGCAGCAAGCACTGGCAGTGCTCTGATGAAAGTCAGACACAAAACTGGCCTGGTCCTACGTCCTTCAGCGTTCTGCGTTCTGCCGGAGATTGGAGCCAATGCAATACCAACAAACGGAGCTCTGAGCATCAGCAAGGAAGACGTAATGTGATGTTTCAGATGATGTGATTTCTATCTAGGAAAAGGAGCACCGACAGATAAACCATTAGTTTCAATAAGTTACTTCAAACAGATTGTCAGACACAAGATAAATACAATCAATAACATTATTGCCTAGATGGCAATACTCCAGGACAGAGCCATAAAAGAAAAAAAATGATCAACGATAGCAGAAAAATTTTAATATCTGCAAGAATTAACCTAACACAGTAAGCGTAAGATCTACACAGAGAAATCGGTACAATATTACTGCCTGAGCTAGAAGACAATTTAATAAGTGAGGAAGTTCATTCCCAAAGTTTATTTCTGAGTGCGATGAGTAACAATCACAATCTCAACCAATTTTTTCATGGAAATTGACTATCTGATTTTAAAATTTATATGGGACCTCAGATATGCACGAATGCACAAAATATCATTAAAAAGAGAGATGGGGATGCTATACAGGTATGAAAATATTACAGTTTGCTGTCCCAGACACTGTTGGTGGTCTATCTGATATCCGTTCTCTCTTATTTATTAAGATCATCCTAAATTTATTTGGAGTGGTAAAATTTTCAAGTTCCTGGTCTCCTTTGCTCTTGAAGTGGCCCCTGTGACATAGTTTTGGTCAATAGGATTTAAGTAAAGTTTGCCGTGTGAGGCCTTGGGGAGAAGTATAGTTTTCCTGACAGAGAGGGACACACTCAGGTTAGATACTGACATAGTTTTTCCTTTGCCTTGTCCCCTCCACCTTTATTCTATCTATGATATGAAGTTTCTCAGCCGTCTGGCAGCCACAAGGACCAAAACCTCAGGTGACAAGTGCCAGCACTGGCAGTTAAGAATGGGTCACGGACGCCATCTTGGATTTTCCACGTCTGACCCGGCCATCCAACTCTGGCATTGTCATTACATGAGAATAATGAACTCCAGTTGAGCCACTGTTATCAGATTTTTGTAACATGCAGTCAAATGCAATCCTAACTGACACAATACGCAGGGAGCTACTGATATTGACAGAGGGATAGACGTATCCATCTACCAAAGAAAATACGAAATCTTAAATGAGACCCATGGAAGTATGGGGTTTTGCATCGTGTAACTACAAATTGCATGTCAAATTGAGGGGGAAAAAAGAATGGGCTTGGGAATAAATTGTAGTTAGCTACCCATGAAAAAAAAATTGAGATATGTACCAGATACAAGTGGAAAAGAATAGAGGTTGCGCGCGGGAAGGAGACTTGACATCCTGGCTCGCTTGGGACAGTCCCATCTTGCTCTTTTTGGTGACCTGTGAGTATCAGCAGCTCTCCAGGCCAGGCTCAAAAGTGGACTGTACGGCCACCCTCACTTGTGAGAGGAGCCTCTGGCAAAGCTGCTACTGAGCAGTGCCTGGTCCAGGGCTCGTAGGAAGCTGTGGTGCCTGGCGCATAACCCCAGATGTGGCTTTTGACTAGTTAGAGACACGAGCTGCTTACTGGCAGGGAGAAGGGCCTCGATATCCCCACTATCTCTGTAGGGCTGGGGCTTAGCATCATGAATATCACATCTGCCTCTAGACTAGGGCCCTGCAAGACTGAGGGAGCACAGAGGAAATTTTGAGAAAATACAGAAGCAAAACGAACTTCCAAGCCAAAATTCTAAAGCACATTAGGAAATCGAATACAGGACCAAATAAAAATTTTGGAAGTAACTTAATCCCTGTGAAATTCCTTTTTTTTAGTAGAACCTTTAAATAATTTTAAAAAGTATGTCAGAATCCTTAAAGATATAAACGAAAGAATAGTATCTATTGAAAAGAAACAAGAGGTCGTAAAAACACAATGCCAGGAATGAAACGGTTAAGTGTGAGTCTTTACGTTAATTAGAAATCTGGGAAACAAGACGTATGGACTTCTTAAAAAATAAGACTGTATTTTTTTATTTAAAAAATTTTTTAAATGTTTGTTTATTTTTGAGAGAGAGACAGAGTGCAAGCAGGGGAGAGGCAGAGAGAGAGGGAGACAGAATCCGAAGCAGGACCAGGCTCTGAGCTGTCAGCACAGAGCCCAAGGAAGGGTTCAAACCCACAAACTGTGAGGTCATGATCTGAGCCGAAGTCAGACGTTCCACCTACTGAGCCACCCAGGAGCCCCTAGATTTTATTTTTTGGAGCAGATTGAGGTTTACAGAAAAATGGAGCAGAAAGTACCAGAAGATCTCACGCACCTGTTACCTCTGTCTACCCACACAAATTCCCCTGTTATTAACGTCTTGCATTAGTGTGGTACATTTGCTGCGACGGAGCTAACACTGATACATGTTAGCTGAAGGAAGAGAGAGAGGGGAGCCCGGAGCCGGGCTCGAGCTCACCACATGCCGGGCTCCGACTCAGGAACCGGCAGATCGTGACTTGCACTGAAGTCGGTGCTTACCTGACTGAGCCACCCAGGTGCCCCTCTTCTCTGGCTTTAATTGAGCATTTTATATAATCCCATTTTCTCTCCTCTCTTAGCCTATCAATTATAGCTCCTAATTTGTGTGTATGCGTGTGGCGGTGCCGTACAGTTAACACACATTTAAAACTAAGGTGTCTGTCATTAATTTTGGGAAGTTCTTGGCAATTACTACCTCAAACACGTCTTCTGCACTGTGCTTGCTTTCTTTTTTTGTGTTCCAAACACACATTTATCACACCCTTCAATACTTATCCTGAAGTTCTTGGGCACTATTGTTTTTCTATTTCTTTCTTCCTTTTGCTTTTCAGTTTGTGAAGTTTCGATTAACCTGTCCTCACTGGGCATGACTGTCCTCCCCACACTAAGTAAGCCCTTCAGAGCGCCTCTCCGTGTCTGCCGTGGTATGTGTATTTTTATTTATCGCACTTCGTTTTGATCGTTTCTTACAGTTTCATCTCTCTGCCTGCATTACCGGCTCTGGCCTGGTGTCTGCTTCCCACCGGAGCCCTTAACATATGAACCACTTACTTCTAAATCCCTGTGTGACCGTTTCAACTTCCAGGTCATATCTGAGGCTCCTCACACCGTGTTCTTCACTCCTGCTGGCCTGCCCTTCGATACGGCCGTAGCCGCCCCGCACGCGGTACTGCGCGCTAGGAACGGAGGCACGCGGCTCGAGCCCGAGGAGTTACGTTAGTCCGGGCCAAAGGTGGACGGCGCTGAGTGTCTGCTGTGGCCGTTGGTGCCAGAGCTTAAGGTTCCCCCGGTGTCCTTGCTTCTGTCTGCCCCCTCGCGTCGGGCTCCCTAAGTGCCCTTCGTCAGAGAGAATCCACGTCTGCAGCACTTCCCATCGGAGCCCACTCGTATCGCACTGCTGGTGTGCTGGCGGGTATGTGTGTGGTATGTGTACGTGTGGTGGGGTGTGTGTATATATGTGTGTATGTGTGTGGTACATGTGTATATGTGTAGATGTGCACGTGTGTGGCGTATGTATATGTGTACGGTGTGTGTGTGTGTGCTTGTGTGAATATGTGTGTGGTATGTGTGTATATGTATAGATGTGCATGTGTATGGTGTGTGTCTGTATATGCATGTGTGATGGTGTTTGTGTTACGTGTAAACATGTATATGTGTGTGGTACATGTGTATATGTACAAGTGTGCACATGTGTGTCTATGTCTGTGTGTGTGTGTATGTTTACAGGTGCGAGTGTATATGTCTGTGGTACGTGTATGTAGAGGTGTGTGTGTGAGTGTGCGCGTACAAGCGTGTGGCACGTGTGTGGAGTGTGTGTGTGAGTGTTCTGCAGTCACGTGTTTCAACCTCAGTCCAGGCTGCCCGTGTCTCTGCTGTGACCCTCAGCAGTGTCTCCACGGACCAGCTTTCTTGTCCTCCCATCCCGTGTCCTCCCCTCCTGCACACCCCCGCCTGCCCCATGAGACGGTGTCCCGTGTCCCATGTCCCGTGTCCCATGTCCCATGTCCCGTGTCCCGTGTCCCGTGTCCCGGTGTCCCGTGTCCCGTGTCCCGTGTCCGGTGTCCCGTGTCCCGTGTCCGGTGTCCCGTGTCCCGTGTCCCATGTCCCGTGTCCCAGTGTCCCGTGTCCCGTGTCCCAGTGTCCCATGTCCCAGTGTCCCGGTGTCCATGTCCTGTATCCTGTGTCCCAGTGTCCCGTGTCCCATGTCCCGGTGTCCATGTCCCATGTCCCGTGTCTCGTGTCCATGTCCCGTGTCCCGTGTCCCGGTGTCCCGTGTCCCCTGTCCTGGTGTCCTGATGTCCCGTGTCCTGGTGTCCCATGTCCTGATGTCCCATGTCCTGGTGTCCTGGTGTCCATGTCCCGTGTCCCGGTGTCCTGATGTCCCGTGTCCCGGTGTCCCGTGTCCCAGTGTCCCGTGTCCCGTGTCCCGGTGTCCCGTGTCCCGGTGTCCCGTGTCCCGTGTCCCGTGTCCCATGTCCCGTGCTGTGGAAGGGCAGGAGGCTGCAGGGAGGGGCGGGAGGGAAGGAGGGAAATGCGGGCAGAGAACCCGGCAAAGTCTCCCCCCGGAGCAGACTAGGGGCGTATTCCCAGCGACGGCTCCTCTGTCCCCTGCCTACAGCGCAGGGACATCCGTCTCACTTGAGAACGATGAGGACCTGCTGGGCTTCCTGCAGGGAGAGCCCCTAAAGCGGAACCCGAGGCCACCACCCCCCCACTTCCCACTCAGCCCCAGCTCACCCCCGGGGGCTTATCACACCGGCGTAAGGTCGCGCCCCCGGGAGGGCCTGGGCTGAGACGCTGCCATCTGCCTCTTCTCAGACTGGGGGGGGTCACCCTGCGACCTCAAATCTCTGACAGTCGCAAGAAGGGCTACTGACTTCCAGCGTGTCCAGCTTTTCCTCATCATGAGGATGAGCGTGTGGGCCTCCAAGCCCTCCTGTAAATGATGTAATGCATTATTACTGTTTATTATCTTACCATTCTTTCATGATGAAATTTGAAAACACTTCTTTTTTTTAAATGTTTTTATTTATTTCTGAGAGAGAGACAGAGTGAGCAGGGGAGGGTCAGAGAGAGAGGGAGACACAGAATCTGAAGCAGGCTCCAGGCTCTGAGCTGTCAGCACAGAACCCGACGCGGGGCTCGAACCCACGAACCGTGAGATCATGACCTGAGCCGAAGTCAGATGCTTAACCGACAGAGCCCCCCAGGCACCCCTGAAAACACTTCTTACAGTAGAGAGCAAAGCCTAAGGACCCTTCAAGTGCCCCCTCCTCAAGGCACCTGCCGTCTGGAACCGCCTCCTCTGGGCCGGGGCTGCCGAAGCCCGTCCCACAGCCCACAGCACGCCGGCGTGCACGAGGCCCAGGGAGCCGACTGATGTCAGATGGACGTCACCGTGACAAGACCCCAGCTTCAACCATTATCAGGACTCCTGCGGGGGCGCCTGGGGCTCCGTCGGTTAAGCGTCTGACTTCAGCTCAGGTCATGGTCTCACGGTTCACGAGTTCAAGCCCCGCATCGGGCTCTGTGCTGACAGCTCAGAGCCTGGAGCTGCTTCAGATGCTCTGTCTCTCTCTCTCTGTCTGCCCTTCCCCTGCTCTCTCTCTGTCTCTCTCTGTGTGTCTCTCTCAAAAATAATTGAACATTAAAAACATTTTTAAAAATATTCCATGCACTCCCCTGGGATCATTTTGAAATAGTCTGGACATAATAAAATTCCATCCATGAACATATTACCATTATGTCTAGAAGCTTCCATTGTCACACCTGCTCTCCACATCCAGGCAGCGTTCATGTATCTCATTGTCTTAGAATCACTTTGTAACAGTTTGTCTGAATCGGGGTCCAAATAAGGACCTGTTCATGACAGAGCCCTCCAGTAACCACCCTTCCCATACATTTTTGTGGAAAAAAGTGGATAATTTGTTTAACAGGTTTCCTCACAGACAGGATTTCACTGATTATTCCTCTGTTCCCTGTGCTTCCTCTGGATTCATAGTTGGAGCACAAGTTTCGATCAGATTCATGTTCCTCCCCCGCCCCCCTTTTTGGTGAGATTACCTCCTAACTGCGAGGGAGGCTGCGTCAGGAGGTCCAGGGTGCCGGGTTTCTCGCCTTCTGCGGTGTCTGGGCCTCCACCGTGACTGGTAGGGACTGCAAAGTGCAATGTTCCCTTTCACAAAACCGTCTTCATTTCCTGGCTGGAATATTTCTTTTTTTGTAAATTTTTTACTTTTTAAAAATTTTATTTATTTTTTTAAAAATTTAAATCCACATTAGTTAACGTGTAGTGTAATAATGTTTCAGGAATAGAATTTAGTGATTCATCACTTACATACAACACCCAGTGCACATCTCAACAAGAGCCCTTGTTAATGCCCCTTGTGAATGTTTCTTTGTTTTTTCTTTTAATGTTTATTTGTTTGGAGAGAGAGACAGAGAGAAAAAATACAAGTAGAGAAGGGGAAGAGAGAAGGAGAGAGCGAGAGGGAGAGAATCTCAGCACAGAGTCGAATGCAGGGCTCGATCCTATGAACTGGAGCCAAAATCAAGTGTTGGACACTTAACCGACTGAGCCACTCAGGTGCCCTGTGGCTGTACTATTTCCGTAAAGAGAGACGCTCCTTCCTCTCACTGGGGCCGAGCACCTGACCATGGGCATGACGTCGCCCTTCACGGCTGTATCACAGTCAGGGGCTCCGAGATGCTCAGAGCCGAGACTGCGCTTTCCTGTGTCTGGGACTCCCTTGTGGAGAGAGTACAGGGAAAGGCGAAGCACGTGACTCACCGCACGACCCACCACGATTCCCACGTGGAATGCTTTAATACCTAAGAACAATTAAGCAGAAACTGGCCAAATATTAAAGTGTCTTAGAATTGATCACTTATTATACGTGGATATTTATTACATTGTTCTCTACACTTTTGAATTTTAAAGTATCTGAAGACAGCATGTTTTATCGTCTAAGAAAATGTGTTCATGACCTTGAGGTAGTGAAAACTGTAAACAACTTGCACAAGCCTAGGAGACTAACAGCCTAAATATGAACAGGTCAAACACAGGAACAGAACAAAACTAAAGAAGACATGGAAATAGTGAATGAGTGTGTGAGTAGACCAGGGACCAATTTCACTGTAGTGAGGGAGGTAAAATAAGATGAGGTAAGATATGAATGCAATTTCCCCCTTTTCATTTATTTTTATTCTTTAGTGTTTAGTAATGAAAGAACTGGGGGCATAGAATTTTCCACTCAGTGCAACTTAGTGAAATCCCATGAGTTTTGTTGCGTACGATTAAAAAATCAGTATCGGGGTGCCCGGGTGGCTCAGTGGGTTAGTATCCGACTCTTGATTTTGGCTCAGGTCATGATCTCTTGGTTCATGAGATCGAGCCCCCCGTAGGGCTCTGTGCTGATGGTGTGGAGTCGGCTTGGGGTTCTCTTTCTCTCCCTTTCTCTCTGCCCCTCCTGCTAGCTCGCTCGCTCTGTCTCTCTCTCTTTCTCAAAATAAATGAATAAATTTAAAGAAATCATTACTTTTTAAGTATTGTGCAATTTTGATTTTGTGTACCTCTTGGAGATGGAATTTGTTTTCTTGTATGATAGAAAGTTAAACATTTTCGATGTTTGAGTTATTCTGGTTGTTAATTTTCTCGTCTTTCTCCTCAATGCATTTTGGTTTGAAACTTATTGAATTATCTCTGCTTCACAGAAATTTTTAAGTTTTATTTAGGGCTTTATATATAATCAGTAAATATTTCATGAGCAGTTCAAGATAAACTGTATTCTTCCTTTCTCCCCG
>NW_027529428.1:18424448-18445131 GCF_008692635.1 Crocuta crocuta | reverse complement strand
GATTTACCTTTTTCAGTGTGGCATTCAGATTTTCTACATCGTTTTTCTTTTATAGTGCGGTCTGTGCATCAGAATGATCTGGAGAGCGTATTAACTTCAGATTCCTGCGCTGCACTCCTGACTTACAGGACTAGAATCTTCTGAGTGGCATTCTTAGAAGTATCACATATCATTCTGGTACAAACTGCATGTGGAAAATCATTTGCTATGGTCTTCGTTTCTTCTCTGCTTGAAAACACTCCTCAGTAGCTGATGGGTGTGTTGTCTCCTACTGTGGTCATGTTCTCCCGTCTCCCCGTGCTTCCTTCCTTTTTTGCTTGGTGAATTTTGATGCTAGATTATTTGGGACATAAAAATAGATGAGGGCTCATGTGTGTGGTAGCCTTGGTCGTTGCCGAGTGAGCCTTGCCTCAAGTTAAATCTTCTCTGTTATTGCCATTGGTGCCTTGCTTTCTTCTAATCGTGTTTGCAGAATACATCTCTGCCTGTCGTTTGTAATCTCATGTGTTCTGGGTTGTTTTCTCTTTGTCATTTAAAAAAATTTTTTAATGTTTAATTATTTTTGAGAGGGCGACACAGAATCTGAAGCAGGCTCCAGGCTCNGCTTTGTCATTTCTTTTTTTACACAGCTTCCAGGAGGGTTTTGATTCAATCTGAAAATCATTTTTCCTTGTAATAAAGCAGTTTGTCTGTGACTGGATATTACAGATACATTTGCCTTTAACTCTTCACCTCATTACTCTTCATGTCTTCTCCATTTTTTTTTTTTGCTCTCCTTATCTCTTGCTATGTGGCTTCTCTTTTTGAGTGTGTCAGTATTTTCCTTTTGATAATTTGGAAGATTTACAGTCAATTTCAGTTCTTCTAGGATTAGCCTTACAACTTTTAATAACTTACTGAACCCTCCCCACTTTGTTTTACACTTACCAACTTTAACGATATCTATCGATTCCCTGCAAGGAAACAAACACTTCCCCTCCCTCCTAATCTTTATGTTATCATATTATATTCTTCAAGTGGCTGCTGTGTTATCTTGGGATGTGCGTGGTCCTTTCGAGCTTTCTCCCTGGGGCTCTGCACCTGGCTAGCTGACTGCCTCCTTGATGCTAACAACCGGGAGTCTGAATAAGCAGCTTCAGCTTGAAACGCCAGAGCCAAACTGGGGTCCCTGTCCCCCAGACACCTCCTTCCACCTTCTCGCACACTTTGGGAGAGAGATCACTCTCTACCTCTTTGCCAAAGCCAAACCCTGGGGTATCATCCTTAGCTCCTCCTTAGTCTGCGTCCAGAAAGTCGAATCCAACATTTCTTCTCCAAAATAGACTTGAATCTTTTTCTCTCCCTCCTCTGGCCAAATGCCCCAGTTCACAACACCTGCAGCCCCCAAACTTTCTGCCCCCCCATCTCCCTCCCCCGGCAGGCGCTTACCCTCCAAAGTCCATCTATTCCCAGCACGGACAGGGGCCATCGCCACCCTGCGTGAGACCTTTTGCTGATCTGATTATTCTCAGAATGAGACTCCGTCTCCTCCCCGCTGCCTACACGGCAGGTCTCTGCCATGGCGGCTGGACCCGGACCCCGGCCCGGGCAGCCGCCCTTTGTCTGCATGATGCTGGACAGTGTCCCTCTCCCGAGAGCGTCTCTGTTTGCACGACCGACCAGACGGTCATCTTCGCTCCTGCCCGTCTTTCCCACAAACTCACATCCTGTCCCTCCCTCTCATCCTGCTCTGGCTACATTTGCCTTTGTTCTTTCAGTCAGGCTTGCAAGTCTTTCCCCACCCAGCGCCTTTACACCTGTTCTGGAACGTTCTCCACCCACATCCACACGAGGCTGCCTCATCTCCCCCTTCAGGTATGGGCCAAATGTTACCTCCTCAGAGATGCCTTCCCTGATGCCGGAGCCCCGAGTAACGCCCACTCCCCATTGTTCCTCGTGCGTCTGTCCCTTCATCGTTCTTTCTCCCAGGGACACCAAGTCACCGTGGCCTCAGTTATGTGCCGTCTGCCGCCCCCACAGGAACGCAGGCTGCGCGAGGACCTGGCCTCCGCCCGCTTCACCGCTGTCAATCCCAGACCACACGCTGTGCCTGCTTCCCGAAGAAATACTTGTTGAATGAATGAATATATTTAATTGGCTTTTTTTTTTTTTATCTGATCTGGGCGGCATGTGTCAGTTCCCCAGGGAAGTGGAGACATTTGTTCACTTTACACTTTTTCCATCTGTTCCAGCTCTGTGATTTTTTTCTCACTTATATTCCCATTTGCGTTTCCCTGTAGTTTCTAACATTTCCCTCCCACTTGATGCCCACAGTCTCTGTGCCTTACGATGCTTAGTCCCACCTTCAAATGGTCACACGCGGCGCCCCTGCCTCTGGAGCCCTGGCTTCCTACCCTCGCTGGCTGCCCACTGGCTGCCCACACCCCTCGGCCTGCTCTCCCACCCTCCCCCCACCCCTTGCCTTTCACGTGCCAGCTCATGTCCACTCGTGACATTTTTTACGGGTGAACATGCGTCTATAAGGCAAAACTGTCAGTATCTTGAGAGCAGATGCCGTGGCCGGTATTTCCTGTGTCCACCACAGTGTCTAGGAAATAGTCCAGCACTTCATGCACCTGCAGAAAGCCGCCCTGTCCAAACCCCTGCCCCCGGAATGGCAGGCACCCACCCCTGGGCCGAGGAAGGCTCGGTGAAGCCCAGCGGGACCCCGGCGGAGAGACGGCAGGGAGTGTGCAAGCCGTGTGCTCCTGGCGTGGGGTGACGGACACCTGTGGACTCAGTGGGGCTCCGCCTCCTCATCAGCGTGGGGTCAGGGCTGTGGAGTCGGGGCTGCCTGATTGCAGTTGTGCTGGTAGGAAAACAAGTGATGTGCTTGAGGTTAAAGGATCGAGATGATGATGTGAGCAACTGATGGCTACGATCACATGCCAGTGAGCCAGCATGTCCACGTGGTCGCTGTCATGACTTCACGTGTGCACGGGAGCAAATCCCGGTGGAGCCTCGGCCTGGGCTGGGTCAGCCATCAAGAGAGCGCTGAGCCCTCCCCCCGCCCCCCACCCTGCCCTGTGCCTTTCCAGGAACCGGGAACTGTTTTACGGTTACCTTTGCGGGGGCTCCCCCGAGGAAGAGCCCGTGCCGTGTTTGAGAACAACTCATTCGTGCACCAAACAATTGACCAGATTATTTGTGTCAACAGATAAATATTTTTTCATTATGGTTGCATCAATGATCTCCGTGTCCCCATTTGGGACGATGATAAAGATCACACGCGAGGTGGCATCACTCGTAAAGCACATCCCTCTTCCCGAATCGCAGTCACCTTTTGTATCAATCAGAACGCCCTGGGTGTAATGGCTAAATTAGAGAAGGAAGTTTCTCCTTTCAAATCTAGGCTTTCTGAACGAACATCACACACATAACTTCACCTTCCTCTTTTGCACATATGTGATTACTCTTTCATTTCGTTCTGTTCTTTAAAGATATCTTTTCTTCTCTGAAATCAAAGGGAACTCATTCTCGTTCTACAAGCACACAGTACAAGGAGCATTCTGTCGCTGAGCCCATCTGCTGTGATTATTTGGGTTTTTGTCGTTCAGCCTTTTCTTCAGCGCAGTTTCATACGTGTATTCCTAGCACACGCGCGGCCGCTCCGGGGGCGGCGGCTGGATTAGAACCCAGCTCTGTAGGTCTGAGGGCCACACGGCAGACTGGGACTCTGCCCGGGGGCTCCCAGGCCGGCGTCCGGCTCTCCTCAGGCTGGGCTCTTCTCTGGGGGCCCTGGGCAAGAACCCACTTGCCGACACATTCGGATCCTGGGCCGGATTCAGTTGCTCGCATCTGCAGGGCCGACGGCCCATCTCCTTGCCTCTGTCAGCGACGGCGTCTCGCTGGTCTCCTCACGCCGTCTGCTCCCCTCCTCGCGGGGCCTTCAGTCAGACGCCTCTGCTTCCTCTCCGCACTCAGCTGGAAGATGCTCCTTTAAAGGGCCCCGTGTGATGGGTTCGGTCCACAGGGATGCCCTTTCCCTGGCAGGGCGCCCGTGTCTATGGCATCACAGAGCCATCGAGCGGCACCTCGCCCTCCTCGCAAGGTCTGGCCAGTCCCGGTGGGACCTTGGGGGTCGTGCTTGGAGTTCTGCCGACCACATGTCTGGATGTTTCAAAGCACTTTACCTTTTACCTTTTAATTGGCGTTTTATTTAATTTAAGAATGGAATTGAGACTGGTACCTTTTGGTAAGCTTTTCACTTAACACTGCACGGGAATGTTTCTCCTGCCATCCAGTGTTCCGGAACGTGATGCTTCAGGACTGCAGAGCTTTAGAGGCACATAAGCTGTTTTCTCACCCCTGTGTTACTGGGCATTTGCCTTGTCTCACACTTTGCTGTCTCATGAGTCACACAGCCGTGAACATAATTCCGTGCACGTGTCCCATAAATTCTCGGGGTGAAAAGCTCCAGGGTAAGTGTCTTGTGGCTTCCGAGACCCTGCCCTATGGGTCCCAGAGGAGCCGCACCCACCCCCACTCTGACCGCCGGTGTGTGAATGTGCTCGCTTCCTCGCGGCCTTGCTAACATCAGGATGTGCCCCTTGGTTTACAAGATCACAGCAACTTGAGGCTGTGACACTCTGAATAAGCCAACCTTCTAACACCCACGGCTCGGGACCCTGGCGGTCCCCAGCATGTCCTGTCCCCTGTGCGTTTTTAGTTAGGGGACACCAGACACATCAAGGGCCTTGTCACCATCAATGGTCACCCATCAAGGGTTGACTAGTGACGAGTTGCAGGGTCATCAGAGTCCTCCTGCTGGCGATGGGCCTTGACAGTCGCAAGCGGTGACCCGATGGGGTGTCTTCACCATCTACTCAATATATATATTTCCACGGTCCTGAGGGATGTGGCTGCTTAAGCCCCTTGGCTTCACTCCTCCTGAAAACATTGTCCTCAGCCCTCTCTGGAATGATCTTTTTACTCTTTTTGCCGTTTCTACGGCACCCGGTGAAATGGTTGTGCTTTCCGACGCATGCCTCTGAAGCACTGAGCCCGTCTGTAGGGGAGGAGAGAGCAGTGTCAGAGCCGGGACCAGAGCGGGCGTGGACTTAGTCATCCAGCTTGGGCGTCTGGTCCTGCGGGACCAGGAGAGTGCAGTCAGTCAGCGCAGACCCTCCCATGATGGCCACGTCCATGCCCACCCAGTGGCCGCCTGGCACTCCTGCCGTTGGGGACCCTGTCTCGGAAGATAATAAGAAGCAACAGCACCGACGTGGCTCCACAGGGACCCAGCTCTTCAAGCGTGGTCTTTCCTGTGGCTCCGCTCACGTAGGGCTGGCCGCCAGTCAGAGGCAGCCAGGTGCTGAGAACGTGACCCTCATCGGGACGGCAGAGCACATCTGGGTGACACTGCCGAGCAGGGGGCTCCAGGAAGATCTCCAAGTTGATGACACTTCCTGACTGTCTGAGTGGTGACCTGTCCGGAGGCTCTGGAGAGGTGGCCTTTCTCTCCCCTAGCCCGGGTCTCCCGAATGAACCCCTAATTGTAGCCTTCCGTAGATCACAGGCTTTCCTACTGGAGCCACTAAAATCACTCCTCAGAGACCGAGAACTGCTTGGTGTGTGTGTTCAGTCAGCCTGTGAAGGAGACCTCTGTTCTGATAGAAGACTCTAGTCCTGGCAGTGAGAAGACCCACGTCCCCCTGCATGCTGTTGACTGAAGCTGCCCGGGATCCGACACCACACACACCGTGGCTTTACGAGCCTCTCCTGCGATTCCCTCGCATGTGGTTCCAAGGCGCTTTGAGTCAAAACAATGCCTACCAGGGCACCTGGGTGGCTCAGTCGGTTAAGCGTCTGACTGCAGCTCAGGTCATGATCTCGTGGTTCGTGAGCTCGAGCCCCGCGTCGGGCTCTGTGCTGACAGCTCAGAGCCTGGACCTGCTTCCCATTCTGTGTCTCCCTCTCTCTCTCTGCCCCTCCCCTTCTTGCTCTGTCTCTCTTTTAAAAATAAACATTAAAAACAAACTTAAAAAAAACCCAATACCTACAAAATTTGGTTTTTCTGATGGAAACATTCTGTGTGTTTTCAGTTTAGGACCCACAGCCTGACTTCACAGTCGACACAGTGTGTTCACCCGGCGTGTTCTCCTCTGAGTGGCGGGGCCGTGAGGTCCGGAGCCTACCAGAGTTGACCTGATTACACAAGACAACACGATACACAAGGACACAGGGAGCTGACAATATCAGTGACATTATCAAGTGCTGTTCAGACATGTTCTATCCCTTTTGACAACTCCAGTCTAATTTCATGCAAATAAGATACAGAAGATCACAGAGAGGACAGGAGCAGACATACTGTTAGGGGTGCATTTTCACATGCAGATTTGAGGGGATGTTCAGGGACGCTCAGGTTCCTTCGAGGACTCCTGCGGTGGGGGGAAGAGGAAACAGGCTTGTCGTTCCCAGTGGCCCCACTCAAAGGCATATGGTGCCGAGATTGCTCCTGGACACAAGAAATCAGTTCACGAGTGGAACAGTTCAGTTTTTTACAGTGAATTACATTCCTGCATTGCAGGAAGGCAAATTTTCCTTGATGCGGGATTTCTTAAACCTAGTTGGTATGCAATCTAGAATAAAGCAAAGAAGGGGTTTTGTTTTCTAAACACGGAAATGGGGCTCCGCACCGCACGGCGTCCTGGAAGTCTGTGTGCTTGCCTCCGTTGTGGACGCCATTGCTCCAACGCGATTTTGGATCCCTCCATGGACGCCCACCTCAGAGCCAGTTTGCTGGTCAGAGAAGCAAACTGGTGCTCTCAAACACGGTCTGAGAACAGTCCGCAGGCCCCAGAGCTGGTCTCTCAGCTCCCCTCTTTCTCCCCATCTCTTCCTTCTTCCTCAAGAGTCAGAAAAAAGCCCTTGATTCCCAGAGGAGGATCGTGTGGCCAGAGCAGCTGCGCGGAGGGCAGGGCAGCAGGTGACGGCCTGGGCGGAGGCCACGGCCAGGGGAGAACCGGCAGGAGGCAAAGCCATTACTGACCTCTTCGAAGCTAAGAAGTGGCTTCTCGACACCGTGCGTTCCCTCCTGAAACCTCCAAACAATGGCCGTGGGGGTCTCTCTGATCATCTGGTGGGACCCTGAGGCCCGGAGAAGCCAGGAACAGCCACATTCACGCTTCAGGAGGTGGAAGGCGTGGTCATCTTGTATTTCAGACAGCTTCTCACGTGCTGTTTCTTCAAGCAAGCGTTTCCTGGCCACCCCCCTGCCCCTGCTGTCAGAACCGGCGACGTGGACCCGGTGGCCCCTCGGAACCACACGGGCCCGGCTGCTGTGAGGCTCACGTAGCCTCCGCTCTCCCCCTGGACGGTCGCTAAAGGCAGCACACCGTGACTGCAAAGAATTTAGACCTAAAGCCACCGCGCCTGGGTCTGAACCCCCTGCTCCACCAGCTGGTAATGGTGGGACACGGGGCACCTTGCTTACCTTCTCTGTGCCTCTGGTTCTTATTCTGCAAAATGGGACAATAATGGTACCAGCTCATGTGGCGATTGTAGGTATTCAGTGAGCAGACACTTGGAAGGCACTTAAATCAGGTCGTGGTGCAGAGAAAGCATCAGATGGGTGTGAAACGGATTGTGTGTGTGTGCGTGTGTGTGTCGTGGGTCAGGGAGGCACAGTGAGGCACCACAGCAGGGACCGAGTCTGTACATTTGCTGCTTTGCCCCCGGGGTCGAGAGTGTCAAACACAGCACCTGCTGTAGTCAGTGCTCAACAAATAGTGTTGAATGTTGAGCATTACTGTTCTCAGGTAGGTTTCATAGCAAAAGCCGTGTTTTTAGCTGCTATATTTACCCTGCTTCTCTGAAATGTCAAGATCTCCCTAACCAGAGTGCTTAAAATGACAACATTTCCCTAGCTCCAAAGCTTAAAGCTCTAGCAGATGATTGGTATTCCAAATGCATGTGGAATGTTATTCAGCAAAAAAGGAGAAGGAGCCATTGAGCCATGAAAAGACACACAAGGGCCTGAAGCGTGTGTTGCTGAGGGAAAGAAGCCCGTCTGAGAAGGCTCCATACTGTACTGTTCCAACGCTATCACATTCCAGAAAAGACAGAACTAGTACAAGGGTCAGGGGTTGGCGGGGATGAGGGAGGAGGGAGAGAGGAACAGGCAGAGCACAGGATTTTTAGGGCAGCGAATCTCTTCTGTAGGATGCTGGAGTGGTGGACACGTGGAATTACGCATTTGGCAGAACCCGTAGAACTGAAAAACAGTATTAACCTTAACACACTGTAGACTCTTGTTAATAATAATATATCAATATCAGTTTACCAATAATAATAAACGTGCCACACTAATGCAAGTTGTTAGCATCAGGGGGCGTGGTCCAGAGACAGAGGAGGCCTGGGGGGCTCTCTGATCTCTCCGTAAAAATTTTCCCTAATCCTATAACTGCTCTAAAACAAACTACTAAGGGGCACCTGGGTGGCTCAGTCGGTTAAGCGTCTGACTTCGGCTCAGGTCATCATCTCATGGTTTGTGGGTTTGAGCCCCACGTCGGGCTCTGTGCTGACAGCTCAGAGCCTGGAGCCTGCTTCAGATTCTGTGTCTCCCTCTCTCTGTGTCCCTTCCCTGCTAATGCTGTCTCTCTCTCTCTCATTCTCTCTCTCAGAAATAAATAAAACATTAAAAACATCTTAAAAAAAACTATAAAATAAGATTTTAAAAAGCGTACGAGGCCATCCCCCCATCTCCCAACAGAGAAAAAAATGACAGGTGTTCACGCTCGTGAAGTTCAGGTAGTGTGCTCAGCGCTTTGTGCTGATCTCATTTAATCCCCCACAATGATTAGAGTAGGTAGGATGCTCATTAAGTAGAAACCGAAAGACAGACACATCGTGAGTGTCCCTTCTGATTCTTTTCTTCCCAATCAGGAAGGGATTGTTTTCTTCATTTGACCACTTCTTCTCCACTCTGAAACACGATATTCGTCTAACTCGGCCACAAGTTCCTTTCGTACCACTTCTAGGACATGTCGCTTTTTAAACACATTTAAAAAGAACAACATATATGTATTTTAAAGTTTATTTATTTTGAGATCGAGAGCATGGGCAGAGCAGAGAGAGGGAGAGAGAATCCCAAGCAGGCTCTGTAGTGGCAGCTCAGAGCCCAACATGGGGCTTGATCCCACAAACTGTGAGATCATGACCTGAGTCAAAATCAAGTGTCAGACACGTAACCAACTGGGCCACCCAGGTGCCCCTAAAGAGAACAGTTTAAAGGAAGGAGAAAAAAGTAGTTTCTTTGCAAAACATTCCAAGAGCACAAAGGAAGACCGAGGGAGTGGCCACAGGGACTATATTCCAACTGAGTAGAATATTCTAGACACTGAGAAAGCAACTACTGGTGTTTTATCCTAGGAAAAAATAGCAAAATACTGCTAACCGTACCCTTCTTCCTCTTCCGTCTCCTCACAACTGTTCTGTTTCTGTCTTTTTAGGGTAATATCCAATGTACTTACAGTGCCCTCAGTCATGCGTGAGATATGGATCGAGCACCAAGCAGCGGGCTAAGCACGGGGTGCAGAGCAGGGTGAGTGGCTTGTCTCCCCTCCCAGGCTCTACCCCTCGGGATACACCGTCTTGCACACACAGTCTATTTGCCCATCTTCCCAGCCTCCCTTGAGGGCAGGCTACCTCTGAGTCTGAATAAATGCCCAATAAAACACATCACCAAGGAGTAATAGAAGATTCGTGACACATTAGAAGTGACCTTCCAACGTGCTCTTGATTTTAGAAGGCCTGTCCCTTCAAGTAAGACTGGTGGCTGAGAGCTCTCCCTTGGCGTGTATTTCGGGGGGGGGGGGGGAAGGCTTTTCCTTTTGCGAATAAATGGTGGTGGGTGCTCAGTGAGAATCGATTGCTGCTGCCTTTTGGTCCCTTTAAATTTCAGAACTGTTAATCACGTCGAGTGTTCGCTTGTTCTCAGGATCCGGAGTCATTTGGAGGTGAGGATGTTGGACATCCACGTCTTCCCTTATCAGACTCTGCGGAATCTTATCTCCATCTCCCCCGATGGGTTGAGGAGGCTCCACAGGGAGGGGACAGCTGGCTTCCTGCACGTGTTTACCGCTCCCCCGAGCTTCTCTGCAGCACTTTTTCTTCTGAAATGCCATCCATTGTTAGTTGTTGTGTAACACTTCCTGTCAGCGGGGCTGTTGTTTAAATAAGGCATTCCTGAAAATTACCTTCTCCCGACTGGGTTTTTTCACTTTCCGGATGGAGGAACTCGGACGTTTGAAGAGATCGTCCGAGGGATGAGGTCACTGGCCTGCTTGCAAAACCATATCAGTTTTCAACTTCGCCAGAAACGTTCCGTCGGGGGTAGGTCATCGCTCTGTGATAAAGCGTGTCGGTCTCTGTGGTTGTCAGAAGGTGCTGTGTTTGACAGAATGACTTGAACACACACCAACAAGGCACACGGGGTCCTTCAAACGTATGCAAAGGGCGGACAAGGTCCATCCAGGGCAGGGAGGCCACGGCCTGCCCACAAGTCCCCCCAAGGGTCCTGAGCTGGATGACACTCTCTGGTTGGGAGGACTCCATCAAGAGCTTCCAGAAGCTCCCTGTGGCGTTCCCTTGGACCCCTCCCCACCACCTTTCCAGAGACCGGCTATGAGCCTGCCTGGTCCCTGGGTGCGACAGACTATAAAACCTGTCCACTCCGGAGCTCTTCCCAGGTGCACCGTCTGGCCACCCCGGGGGGCGGGGCTCCGGGCACCTCCGAAATCGATCCTTCAGTGATCTCTGATGAAGGCTAAATGTTCTGGCAGAGTCAGCTCGGCAGAACTCATTTTTCTTTCTTTCTCTTGAAAACGTTTCTTGCATCTGAGACAGAAAACAACATATCCCCCCTCCTACAGTAACTACTGGAACCCAAATGTAGCAGATAAACCAGTAGTTGAAACACTTTCTGGTTGCAGATCCCCGTATGATCTTAGACAGAACTCCCTGAACCCGCCGATCCCGTCTGATCTCGGAAGCTAAGCAGGGTGGGGCCTGGTTAGTACTTGGATGGGAGAAAGAAGTGAGGACCCCAAAGAGCTTTGATCGTTTGTTTACTGGGATGCACTGCACTAGGAATTAAAACTGAGTGTTGTTTTTTAATCATTTTTTTAATGTTTACTTATCTTTGAGAGAGAGGGAGAGACAGAGTGTGAGCAGGGGAGGGGCAGAGAGGGGGAGACACAGAATCTGAAGCAGCTCCAGGCTCTGAGCTGTCAGCACAGAGCCCAGCATAGGGCTTGAACCCATGGATCGTGAGACCATGACCTGCGCTGAAGTCAGACGCTTAACCAACTGAGCCACCCAGGAGCCCCTTGACTGTTTTTACAGTTTGCTTTGATATAAAAGGGCCCCAATCCCGTCTGCTCCTTTTCTTGCTAGCGGCGATGCACCCGTGTGCATTACACCAAATCACAACGACGCCCCCCACGTTTAGAGGGTCTTAGTTTTCTTTTTCCAACTGCGATCTGTGATTCCAGCACCCTGCAATCAAAGTCTGCATGTGCAAACATCTTCCTTACCGCCATCACTCACGAACAGAGAGAGAAGTCTCACCTGCCCCTCAAGGGGACACGGAAGAACTCACGGCAATGGCACCGTGGAGCAGTGGCAGCGGCTGTGGTAACACAAAGCCCAAAACCATACAGTCCAGCTGTGCCCTGAGGAAGCTGGCTGAGCCCCTGTGTAACTGGTTATACAGCCACCCAATCGTAGGGACACCGACTGAACTACTCTCCCCCCATGGGATTGCCGTGCAGTTTTGGTTGTAAATCACTTGGCCATAAATGTAAACATTATGCCTTGACATTCCCTTCTCTTCCATTGATCTGAGTATCCACACACACACCAGTACCACAAAGTCTTCCTCTCCGCTGTTGCTTTGATTTACATGCTTGGCTTCTTACGAGTGCCTCTGCACAAGCCTACCTTAGGACTCATCCGACGATTGCTCAGGGATTATAGTTAAACACCCCGCATGAGTAGGGTTTTCTCTCTTTGCCAGTAGATCTGTCTGTGGATGGAGAACGCAATTCAGAGTTCCAGTCATTTACGAATTTGTCCTGACCAGGGCTGTCTTTACGCAGGCTTCTAGTGTCTCCTTTTCCGTGCGTGCATGGCCTCAAGTTCAGCCGGAGACACGGGGAACGCCAGGGACCTCTCGTTCTCTTCTGAGTGTGCGCGCAGCCGTGTGCACACGCATGGCTTCAGGCCGGCAGAAGCGTGTGGGAGCTCACCAAGGTCCACTATGGCTGCTGTGTGTTCTTTGTTTCCCGGTTAAATTTCTGGTTAAACTGCTGGTCGCCAGTCCCCCCAACCTCCCACCAGAACCATAGCCTCGGGCTAACTGGGTGCTGGTTTTCTCATTCCCTTGCCTCTGGGCGTGCTCTCGTTTCCAGCAGTCTCGGCTCCAAATCATGCCATCGCCCCCGGTAGCAAAGGTTTCACGCCCTGATAGAGGCCCTGCACTGACAGAGCTGAGGGCTGGGGCCGGGACCCGTCCCAGGCTAAAGTGCCACATTCCCTAACTGCTTTTACTCAAGGTTCGGTGGTTTTACTGAATAAACATCCCTCAATTTGTTGTATGCCTCTGGTGGATTTATAGTCTTGAAATGGTGATTGTTGACAATTTTTTTCTAGTCTCCTCCTCCTCCTCCTCCTTTCTTCTTCTCCCACGCGGGGTGAGCTTTGCCAAGCTCTTTCTTCTCATTGCACCGTTATGGAAGTCCTGCCCCCAGCAATCTGTTTTAACAAGCCCTTTGTATTTTTCCAATGTCCACTAAAATTTGAGAACTAGTGCCAGAGATGAATTACCTTGTTGCTATCTAAACCGAAGTTTTCAACTTGTGCAGTAGACTGTTCGCTCTCCTGTGCTCAAGAACAAGACCGTCATTGCTCTTCCTTGAGCCTGCTTCCATTGGAAGGCCATCCCACTGGTTTTCCATCTGTCATGTTCTTCCCCTAGCTATTGGCATGACTCACTTCTTCACCTCCTTCAGAGTCTGGTCAAATCTCATCCCTCTCTTACTACGTTATATGAAGTTGTAAGTTTTCTTATTTATTATGCTTATAATATTTGTGTGCCTCTCTGTACTGGACGGTATGCTCCAAAAGGCAGGCGTCTTTGTCAGTTTGTTCACTGACTATCCCCGGTGCCTGAAACAGTCTCCAGAGTACAATAGATCGTTATCGAATGAGTGCATACAGTACCAAGAAGTGTACCGTGAGAAGCAACATTGGGTTATTTTATGTAAGTTAGTGCAAAAGAAAAGGTTCAATTATTTCCCCAAGAATGGGATATTGTTGGAGTTTGGGCTTCTTGGCTGAATCGTGGCAAAGTTGGGGAGGAAGAAGAGAAGGGACCGCAGATTATGGTCAGCTGTATCATACCTCTGCATTCAGGAATCTCACTGTTTGGGTTGATTGTGCTCTTGGAGGCTGGTAATGCCAGACCGTCTTCCTTTGTGATGCAGTTAGCGTCTGGTTGTAGGAAGAGGCCACCTGAAGGCTCTGTATCTTCCCATCCTGAGGCCTTTTCTGTCGCCCCTTCTGAGAAAGGCATTGGTGATTCTGGATAGAAAGACACAGCCCCTTCTTGAGAGCTTTGCTTTGCTCTACTGTCTTCCACCACTTGAATATTAGCATCATGATAGCTGAGCTTGTGAAAGCAGAGTGATCGGATTGTGTCCCCATGACCAGCACATGTCTCCATGGCACTCGGTACTTTTTTCTCTGCCCACCTTTTGCTATTCTGTCTGGAAAGCTTGGATATTAAATCCTGTGTCATTTTATAAGCCACTCCTTAAATTTTTTTTTCCTTGAAGAGCAAATGGGCTGTTTATTTTTTTCACCCATCCAACTCTGAAACCACTAATAATCAGCAACTGGTATAAATAGTGAAAGAATAAAATATTCTTAAGTGAAATATATATAGAGAGTGAAATATAAAAAGTGAAAGAACACAAGACAGACAAAAGTTTTTTTTTAACTTCTTATTTTGAAATAAAGATAGGCTCTCAAGAAGTTGTAAAAAATAGTATAGAGAAGTCCTTCGTGCATGCCTATCACCTTCTCCCCAGTGGTAACAGCATACAGAATGACAGTACATGGTCAGACCCAGGAAACTGACATTGACAGAATATAATAATAAAACACTTAAGAGTAAATTTAACCAAGGAGGTGAAATTTCTCTGCTCTGAAAACCACAAAGCATTGATGAAGGAAAGAAGAAGACACAAATAAATGGAAAGGCATCCCCTGTTCATGGAGTGGAAGAGTTGATATTGCTTAACTGTCATCAATACCGCCATCTATAGATTCAATGCAATCCGATCTATAGTTCAATGGCACTTTTGACAGAGGTTGAAAAAACAATCTTAAAATTTACATGGAGTCACAGAAGACCCCCAATAACCAAAGTAATCCTAAGAAAGAAGAAGAAAGCAGGAGTCATCACATTTTCTGATTTTAAGCAATATGGTAAAGCTACAGTAATCCAAAGTGTGGTACTGGCCTAAAAACAGACCACGAGCCCAATGGAACAGAATTGAGAGCCCAGAAATAAACCTAAATACATATATGGTCAACTAATATTTGACAAGGGAGCCAAGGATACTTAATGGAGAAAAGACAGTTTCTGTAATAAATGGTGTTGGGGAAATTGGCTATTCACACAAACAAGAATGAAACTAGGCTCCTATCTTACACATTCATAAAATTAAATCAAAATGGATTAACTTAACATTTAAAAAAATTTTTTTTCTTATAAATAGTTTATTGTCAGGTTGGTTTCCATATAACACCCAGTGCTCATCCCCACAAATGCCCTCCTCCATGCCCATCACCCCCCTCCCCCCAACATCCATCAGTCCTCAGTTTGTTTCTCAGCATTCAAGAGTCTCTCATGGTTTGCCTCTCTCCCTTTCCCCCACCATTTCCCCCCTTCTTCTCCCCCACGGTCCTCAGTTAAGTTCCTCCTAATCCTCCTATACGTGCAAACATATGATATTTGTCCTTCTCTGCCTGACTTATTTCACTAAGCATAACACCCTCAAGGTCCATCCGTGTTGCTACACATGGCCAGATTTCATTCTCTCTCATTGCCGTGTAGTATTCCATGGTATAGATAAACCACATCTTCTTGATCCATTCGTCCATTGATGGACACTTGGGCTCTTTCCATGTTTAACTCAAAATGGATTAAAGACTTAAATGTAAGGCCTGAAACGGAAAATTCCTAGAGGAAAATAGAAGAGAAAAACCTCCCTGACCTGGGTCTTGCCAATGATTTTATTTATTTTTAATTCATTTAATGTTTATTTATTTTTGAGAGAGAGAGAGAGCTGGGAAGAGGCAGAGAGAGAGGGAGACACAGAATCTGAAGCAGGCTCCAGGCTCTGAGCTGTCAGCACAGAGTCCGATGCTGGGCTTGAACCCACGAACCAGGAGATCATGACCTGAGCCAAAGTCAGATGCCCAACCACTGAGCTACCCAGGTGCTCCAGCAATGATTTTAAAACACAAGCATCAAAATAAAAAATAAGCAAGTGGGACTACATCACTACAAAGCTTCTGGGCAGTAATAGAAACCATCAACAAAGTGAAAAGATAATCTACAGAATGGGAAGAAATATTCACGAATCATATATCTGATAAGGGGTCAATATCCAAAATATATAAAGAACTCATCCGGGGCACCTGGCTAACTCAGTCAGTTAAGCGTCTGACTTTGGCTCAGATCACAATCTTGTGGTTTGTGAGTTTGAGTCCTGTGTCTGGCTTTCTGTTGTCAGCCTGCTTCGGATCCTCTGTCCCCTTCTCTCTCTATGCCCCGCCCCCCATGCTCATGCTCATGCTCTGTCTCTAAAAAATAAATAAACATTAAAAAAATTAAGAACTCATCCAACTCAATAGCAAACAAAACAAAACAAAACAAAACAAAAAAGCCCATATAATCCAATTGAAAAATAGACAAAGGACCCAAATAGACATTTTTCCAGATAAGATACCCACATGGCCAACATGTGCAGGAAAGCACGCCCAATATCACCGTCCTGAGGAAAATGCAAGCCAAAACCACAAAATCACACCTGTTAGATCGGCCATCATCCCAAAGACAAAAGACCACAGGTGCAGGCAAGGCTGTGGAGAGAAGAGAACCCTTGGGTACTGTTGGCAGAATGTAAATTGGTGCAGCCACTATCACAAACAGTATAGAAGATCCTCAAAAAGTTAAAAATAGAACTACCTTATGATCCAGCAATTCCTCTTCTGGGAATATATCCAAAGGAAACAAAAACACTGACTCAAAAAGATATCTGCACCCCCATGTTCATAGCAACATTGTTCACAATGGCCAAGATGCAGAGGAAACAACCTAAGTGTCCACCAATGGATGAATGGGTAAGGAAAATATATTATGTTTATATGTTATAGAATATTATTCAGCCATAAGAAAAGGAAGTACTGTCATTTGCAACAACATGGCTGGACCTTGAGGGCCTTATGTGAAATGAAGTAAGTCAGACAAAGATGGATACTGTATGATCTTACTTACATTTGGAATCTAAAAACAAACGAAACCCAAAAAGCTAAACTCATTGAGAAAGAGACCAGAATTGTGATTCCCAGAGGCAGGGATGGAGGGTGGGGAGGGACACTGGGGGAAGGTGGCCAAAGGCATAAACCTGCAGTTATAAGAGAAATAAGAAGTAGGGATGTGACGTACTGCGTGATGACTACAGCCGGCGCGGCTGTGCAGCACACATGATGTAGATCCTAAGTGTTCTCGGCACAAGGGGAGGTTTTATTCTTTCTCTTAAATTTATTTTGTTTTTAATTTTATTTTATCTATTTTTGAGAGAGAGAGAGCGAGCGAGCAGGGGAAGGGCACACAGAGAGAGAGAGTCCCAGGCAGGCTCCACCCCAGTAGCGCAGAGCACGATGCAGGGCTCAAACTCATGAAACGTGAGATCATGACCAAACTGAAACCAAGAGTCGGACGCTGAACAGACTGAGCCACCCAGGCGCCTGTAAATTTCTTTTCATTGTGTCCAGGAGATGGTGGATGTTAACGAAGCGTACTGGGGTGGTCGTTTCACGGGATCTGGGAGTCCAGCCTTCACGCTGCACGCCTGCAGCACATAGTGATGTATGTCAGTCATACCAGCAAAACTGGAGGAAACAACAGACCGCTTTTTACAAGCACGTATCTAAAGAAAAGCTTTACATGATAACATAGTCAAATTGTAGAAAGCATTGGCTTTGGGTTTTATGCTTTTGTTTTTGTGATATCCATGATCTAATGGATCTAACTGTCTAACTGACATGGGTCGGTCGAGTAAGCGTCTGACTGTCGGTTTTGGCCCAGGTCATGATCTCCTGGTTGGTGAGTTCGAACCCTGTGTCAGGCTCTGCACAGACAATGCGGGTTCTCTCTCTTTCCTCTCTCTGTCTCTCAAAATGAATACACTTAAAAATTTTTTTTTAATTCAAAGGAGTTTTTGGGGCGACCCTTTTTCTTTTGTAAGGTCACATTTACAGGTTGCAGGGATTCAGACCCAGTATCTTTGGGGACCGCTGTCCAGCCCGCCACGGAAGGTAGATCCAGGAATCAAATGAGGAAAGGTTTCGTTGCCTATGCAGCAGTGGGTTTTGTCCTTGGAGCATGCTCTCGCTTTAGTTTAACCAGAAACATTTCCTACGTCCTAAAGAGAAGCGAGAACTTGGTAGCTCTGTAGAGCGTACAGGTGTCCTTTCTGAAATATACGCCGCTTCTTTCTTCTTTGTGGACACAGTAAATGTTTCTTCCTTTGCAACCCAGGCACTGAATCCCGTCTGAGTCACTGATATTGTTCTACCATTGTAACTGGCCGTTTTGCTAGTGAAAGTCCAGAAAAATCTCCAGGCGTGTGGGCCGATCCCGAGCTGGCATTTTAGATGCTTGATAAGAGTAACAGAAGAAGCGTGGAGACAGCGTGCTCCATTCCCCGCCCGCCCGCCGGCTCCTCTCCCCCACAATCCACCATGACTCACCTGGGATTAACAACACGTTTGAGACAGACACTGAATTACATACTAGCGTTGCCTGCGAACTTACTTGGGAGAAGTCTCAGCTTGTGAACCAATCTGCATGTAACAAAAGGAGAGCAAGGGTCAGAGAGAAACAAAGAATGTTTTTGTGACTTACTGCAGTCAGCACGGTTTATGTGGCAGATGTTCACCCTGCCACGCAATGTGGATGACTTCATACGTAGGGGGAGGCTGCTCACCACTGGCTTTCTTCCCTCCGGGACAACATCATCGCCGCTCCTTGACGGCAGTTTTTATGAGCAGTGTGGAACGCTGTGTACAGAGCCCTGACCGGCTGTGCTTTCAAGCGGGCTTGCTGCTCCAAGGCGATCCCAAATTCTGTTTTTGTGTTCCGAATCCACATTCTGACGCGGGAGTGAGAAAGCCNCTTTCTTTATTCCGTGTCTCTTGTAATGGGTGTTGTTAATTTTGTACTAATCAAAATAGAGCCAGCCTACAAGGGTGTGAAGTGCTAAAGTAAAAAAAAAAATTTTTTTTTAATAAAATGTAAACAGCTTGTAAAAGCTTATTTCAGGATTCTGGTCCAAGTTCATGTCCCTCCCTCGTGGCCACCTTCAAGCAACAAAAACAGTGAGCGATAGAGAAGAAAATGCCATTTCCGTTGAAAACCCATGCAAAGACTAAAGTTACAAAGGATGGCTGCCAGACCGAACGGATTTTGGGGCCGGCTGAGACATGACACCCAAAAGCATAGCGGCCCCCCACAGATCTTTCCCAGCCTACGCTTTTCCATAAAAGGGGTAACACAGCCCTATGGGGTCTAGCTGAGTCCTGCGCGAGGTATCCACACCGGGCACTGGAGGTGAGCCAGCGTGGACACGGAGGCACCAACAGGACGTGGAGTCGCGAGAAAACCCTTCCGAAGGACACTTGCGCGGGGGCGCCTGGGGGCTCGGTGGATTAAGTGTCTGACTCTTGATTTCAGCTCAGGTCATGGTCTCACGGCTTGCGGGAAGAGCCCTGCATCAGGCTCTGCACTGACACGGGTGCTGGCAGTGACCTGAGACAGCGACACCTCGGGATGAGCACCTTGGGGGGGAGGGGAGGACGTGTGGATGGGAGGGGGGCCGGCGTTGAGCTGCGAGGCCCTCTGTCCGTTTGGGCCCCCACCTCCCGGAAGCAGTGTCCAGGCCGTGCAACAGACATCCTGGGGGAGGTAGCGCTAACACTCGAAATGCCTCACCCTCTGGAGGTGAGGATGGAGACTTCTCAGGCAAAACGGGGAAGCAGCTTTCACCCTCACGTGGCCCTTACGTGGTCTGCCTGTTGGAAGTTATGCATGTGTTCCGTGTGCATGCAGGTCGTGGCAGCACTATCGCAGATGGTCACGTGTCCCTCTCTGTTATAAAATACCTCTTAATTTTCAAGATACTGAACTGTGCAAAGCACGCACCTTAAAGCCATTAGCATACAGTGAAACGCTGTACCCAGCGGTTCTAGAATATACAGTATTTTCAAGCACACACGGAGCATTCACAACAACTGCCCACATACTAACCTTAATGAGTCTCGACCCATTTTAAGGAATTGTCTAATTATAGAGCGTGTTCTCCGATCACCGTCCTATTATGCTAGAAATCTCTAACAAAGGGAAAGCTGAAAGACTTCCTGTGTATTCGAAATGAGGATTATTACTTCTAAATAATCCATAGGTGCAATAAGAAATTATAATGGCAGTTAAAAGTATTTTTAAATAAACTTAAAAAAATGTTACTCTCAAATGAGTATGCAGTTAATCCTCGACCAACACAGTTTGAACTGTGTGGATCCACTTATATATGATATAGGGGTTTTTTTTGTTTTTTTTTTTGGATAAATACAGTTCGGTCCTGTAAATATATTTTCTCTTCCTTATGATTTCCTTAATAACATTTTCCCCCTGTAGCTAACTTTATTCTAAGAATAAAGCGGATACTACATATAACCTATACAGTAAGTGTTCATCGAGGGTTTATACGATCGGGAAGGCTTCCAGTCCATGGTAGGCTACTAGTAGTCAGGTCTGGGGGCGTCAAAAGTTAAATGCGGATTTTCAACAGCACTGGGTGTCGGTGCCCCTAGCCTGGCATTGTCCAGAGTCAACTGTACTATACTAGGAAAGAAGGAAAGAGGAAATTAGGAAAGTAACACAGAAATAAGCCCAAAGAAATCAGAGGGAAGGAAATGAAGGTAAGACCAGATACTGATGAGGCAGGAAGCACACACCCCAGTGAGCTGAGTGACCTGCTCCCGGTCCTTTGAGGTCGGTCCAAGCGGGAGGTTCCACAAGACAGGCCTCCTGAGGCCGCGCTGCAGAGGGCTGCTGAGATTTGTACCTCCAGGAGAGGAGGCCCATCTCTGGTGTCCCTTTCACGTGACTTTCTGAGCTCAGCAGAGCGACCTGAGACTTTCTGGGCCTTGCTCCTGTCCTCCCCCCCACCCCCCGCCCCAGGCTTTGCCAGGGGGCCATGTTGGTTTTATGTTGCTCCAAGAGCAGCCACTGGCCAGCTCCTTTGGCACACCTGGGGGCGGGGGCTGTGAGAAATGCAGAGTCTCAACC
>NW_027529428.1:18417497-18424432 GCF_008692635.1 Crocuta crocuta | reverse complement strand
CCCCCCCCCCGCCCGCCCCCATCTGCTGACTCAAAATCTGCCTTGGAGGAAGGGCCTTGGAAGATTCCAATAAAGTGTAGAGACGCTGGTCTAGAAGGCTCACCAGAGGGGATGCTGAGTTTCACCTGAGCTTTTGGGAAGCCACAGGCAGGTGCGCCCTGCAGGCCAGGGAAGACCTAGGACATGGCCCCCCCCAGTCCCCGCCTCTGGCTGCACACCCCCTCACAACGCTGGTATGTGTGTGTGTGGGGGGTGTTTCCATGTTTGCTTGTTCTCTTCTTAGGCACGAGCTGGCCAGCCCCTGCCGTCTTCCATCACCCGACCCGTAGCTTCATTCAGGGGTGCTTGCACCTCTGGCATAGACACCCTCATACTGTAGGGCAGGTAAATGACCTCAACACTGACTGGGTCATTGTCCCAGGAGCAGGGGTCGGGGGGGGAATGTCCACGTCCGGCTCTGAGGGGAACACACGGTAACAGTAAAAGGGAGTCAGAGGGGAAGAGAGAAGCCAGGTCACACACCTGCCAGGCAAGCAGACTGGCCTCCCCTCCCAAGGGGGGTGTGTGAGGAGCTGGGCTCTGCAAGCGGGTCACCTGTCGTCCTGGCCGACTATCTGAGTGTCACCCTCCGTGTGGGGCAGACTATGGCTCCCTTTTAAAACCCATTCATTCTGCCGCCCTTTGCAAGTTCATGCCGGGCAGCCTGCCCCCCTCCGTGGGGGGACTTGTGTGCTTCTAGAAGAGCCTGTTTTCGTAGGAACAGCCATCTCCTTCCCCCATGTTGGCTAAGGGTCGCCGTAGGGCAGGGGAGGGGCCAAGCTCTGTCCGGAAGGAGGGTTGACGGCAGAGGGACCCATGGCAAGGGTGCAACCACTTGTTGGCCATCGTAAGGGTCCCTGCAGGCTTCGTCAGGGACTCTGCACATTGGACATTCCATGCACCATGGACTGCTCAGTGAGAGGGGCCAGAACAGACCCTGAGGCCCGCCTGGGAGAGGTCATGTTAAAGGATGCTCCGCCAAAATGCTCTCTTCCTAACGTTTATTTTTGAGAGAGGGAGCAAGAGAGAGAGAGAGAGAGAGCACAAGCAGGCAAAGGGCAGAGAGCGAGAGGGAGACACAGAATCAGAAGCAGGCTCCAGGTTCTGAACTGTCAGCACACGGGGCTCAAACCCATGAACTGTGAGATCATGACCTGAGCCGTAGTTGGATGCTTAACCGACTGAGCCACGCAGGCACCCCTAGAATGCTCTCTTTTCAAGGTAAGTGTTTTGGGGACACCTCCTCAGCAGTGTCTGGCTAGCCAGGGCTGACTGCTGGCTTTCGGGCGATAATAGCCATCACCCTGGAGGTGCCAGTTTTTCTCCCAAACATAGTTGTAGAACCGTTCACATAAACTTGCATTTCCCGTCTTTGGGAATCTCATTGTGGACAGTGCGGTTGAGTGCTTCCAACTAAGCAGTCGCGGATAGCGGGCACTTGGGAAGGTTTAGCTTCAGAGGAGCTGAAATTTTTTCCCTTAAATTTCCCAGTTTCAAATCTGAGCCTCTGTAAATCCCCAAACAGGAACATCCACTGTCATTTGGGTCGTGGCCGTCATCACGGCAGCTGAGGTGGATTGGAGGCTAGGCCAGAGGCGGTGGGCTGAGCCCTACTGCTGTGGGAGACGGTCAGCACTGTATGAGTCACGGTCACCAGGGAGGGGTACGGTTTGTTGGCGGGGTCCGTGGGAACGACGAAGGCCACAGCGTGACCAGCCAACAGCTGTGTGACCCTGGAGCCGTGTGGGACGAGGGGACCCCGTCGGGCCCCTTGGAGGGCACCTTGCAAACCTAGCCTGTGCGAACGTCACTTACCAAAGTAGCCAACGTGTCCCAAAGCAGTTTCGATCTTGCCAGAACTGGGGGGTGTTCTCCTGAGAAGCCGACAGCTCTTTTATGCGTAGGTTATGTTTTTAAGAGAACGGAATTGCCACATCTCCCCAACATGGGGTCTTTTGACCTTTTACAGGGCCACATGGTAGTTTGAACACTTCTACGAGTTATTTTCGATGCTTCCTGCAGCTTAATAGAAGCCAAACATTTACAAATAATAAGGCCACGGAGGCTAACCGAAATGGCCTGTTTCTTTTCACGAGCCTGGGATCTCGCCAGCCCGATGTGACTTTCATCTTGGTTTGCTGCTCTGAGTTATCGTGTTTGCTGCTACTGAGTTTGTGTGCTCAGCTATGATTAATAAAAGGGGAGAATTTATTTGTGTTGCCTTAATGAAAGCACTCGGGTGGTAGATGCAATCTTTTAGCTCCTGAAATCTGTGGGTAGAACTATTGCTGCTGGGCTCCTTGGTGATAAGGAAGAGTCCCTGCTCTCGGCCATTGGCTGTAACAGTTCCCGAGCCTGGAGACGAACAGGATCAGCCCAGGAAGCAGAGGGGACAGGGAGAGTCCCACACAGCTGAGGCACGTGTTCTAGAAACACCTCAGGGAACAGACTATTACTCGTGGTTTTCTTATGTTTTGTGCACAGCACAGTTTGGGGACTTTTGTTCCCACTATAGCCTCTGATTATAGAACCTGAGAAGGAGAACACAGAAAATTAACTATCAGATGATCCAGCTTTATGGCCAGGGGTGCAAAGATCTTAAATATATATTATTTATTAAAAATATAGCAAACCACAATCAAGTAAGTGTATTTTGGGGCACCTGGGGAGCCTGGTTGTGAAGTGTCAGACTCTTGAGTTCAGCTCAGGTCATGAACTCATGGTTCGTGAGATAGAGCCCTGAGTCCAGGAGCCTGGATTCTCTCCCCTCTCTCTCTGCCTCTCCCCTGCTCATGCTTTCTCGTTCTTTCTCACTCTCTCAAAAATAAACAAATACACATTTAAGAAAAAAAGAAGATTTTTTTTTTTAAGTAAGTGTATTTTAGGATGGTTCAGCCTTGGTAATTTCTACAAACAAAATTTATTTTATTAATTTATCACAAAATTAAAAAAATATGATCATATCTATGGAAACCAAGAGGATTTTGCAAAATTCAACATACTGATTTTTTTAAGTGTTGTGTTTTTAGTTTTTTAAAAATTTTTAATGTTTATTTTATTTTTGAGAGAAAGAGACAGACTGTGAACAGGGGAGGGGCAGAGAGAGAGGGAGACACAGAATCCAAAGCAGGCTCCAGGCTCCGAGCNAGACAGAGAGAGAGAGACAGAGAGAGAGAGAGACAGAGAGAGAGAGAGAGAGAGAGTACGTGAGCAGGGGAGAGAGGCACAGGGAGAGAGAGAGAATCCCAAGCATGCTCCATGCTTAGTGCAGAGCCTGATCCCATGACCCTGATATCATGACCCGAGCTGAAATCAAGAGTCAGAAGCTCAACCAACTGGGCCACCCAGGCACCCCTGACCTTTTTAAGGAAAACTTTAGTTCACTAAGAATGAGTGGAAATGTCCTTCATAAAGAGTAGCCATCAAAATCAAAGACAATTAGTGTGCTCGACAATATAATAACTAAATGTACTTATGCTATTTTAAAGACTTTGTAAGAGCCTTGCAGCCACGGGTATTTTTTTGGCGTGTCTTCACGATGATGTTTCTCAGACTTAGCTGAGAGCAGCCATGCCGCAGGAGCCATCATCCCCCCCAAAATGCGACTGTGCTCAGTGGCACCTGGGATGTGGTTCTCAAACCAGGGCTCCAGGTGAGACTTACCGTTTGGAGAAACGGTACCTACCTCAGCCCGTTTGTGCCACTTCTGCCCATCCGTCTTCGGAATGTCCCCTTTGTGCTGCTCTCCCGCGGTGAGAAGCCTCATCAGGCCACTGCTCAACTCTTCCCTGAGTTAAACCACACCGCTACCTCGTCTTCAAAGGTTCCAGTTTCTAATCTGAGCCGTCCTGGTCACACTGAACATCCGTGAGCTCTGCAGACGTTCGCCGAGCGTATTCTGGGGACGGGAACTCCCTCTGGAGGGCTGCGGGCCCGTGAGCTTATACATGAGAGCAACGGTCTGCCCCAAGGCTGCTGGGAGACTCAGATGTCCCAGGGCCACCGGCCCCCGGGCCTTCAGGTCTCCGCCCACCCCCCTTCACGCGTAGGTAAATCGCGCATGCCAGCGACATTACATCCGATGCTGCATAGGCTTGGCTTCCCTCCTACAACTCAGCGACAACAGATGCCCTGTCTGCTGAGAGTTTCCACCACCAGTGACTGTTGGATGTTGCCAAATGCTTTTTCTGCAGCTACTGAATGATTACATTGTCTTTTCTTTTTTTCCTATGAATGTGGTAAAATACACTGACTTTCTAAAAAAGACACTAAACCATCCTTAAGTTTCTGAGATAATCCTATGTAGTCAAAATGTGTCATCCTGTTTATCAAGGTCCGTGTCTGGTTTACTGATATTCTTGTCAAGGATTTTTATGTCTGTGCTCATGAGGGGTGCGGATGTCAGTAGTTTTCTTGCAATGCCTTTGTTTAGTTTTGTATCAAGGTTAATTGACCTCGTGAAATGAAGTCATTCCCTCATCCCAAAGTATTTCCTCTGCTCTATTTTCTGGAGGACATAATATTTGGATTCTAGTGGTGCCATTTCTCCTCAGGTGAGAGAATTTCTTTAGTGCTTCTTGTCATGCGGTTCTGCTGAAGGTAAATCATCTCTCTCTAAGATGTCATTTTTATTTTTGAAGGACGTATCAGTCAAGGTTTAGCCGGTCCTTAGCAGAACCAGTCCTTCTGGAAGCTTCTCTGCCTACAGGTCCTCATCCGCAGGAGACTGGTGGCTATGTCAGGAGAAGACGAGTGAAGGGACCCAGCCCCACAGAGAAGGATGCCTAACCTAACAACACTGTCTCCCGAAATCCCCACGCCCACAAAAATTATTTCGCTCCCATGTTTTTTTCATGATTTATTTCTTTATATCCATCCTTCCTGGGTGGGTCCTTGGAGGTGTTCCCTCACGGGGACTTCCCGGTGACAGTCCCTATTTCCAACATTCTCCTGCTCTGGCTCACTCTCGCTGTAAGCGAGGGAGCTGTCCTAGCTAGTCTAACATGTTAGCACGTATACAGTAGAAGTTTTTCACTTGGTCGGGGCTTCAAACCTGGAAACAGTATGAAATTTGTGCCCAACTATGTTTACCAGTTTGGCCTACAGAATTAGTAGAACGAGAGGAGGCAAAAATATGGCGGCCATAATGTGATGTCCAATGAGATTCCTAGTAAGAAAAGGCCAGAAAGTTTGTAAAGCAAGTCAGGGTACAAATTCCCTCAGAGGCCCAAGATACTCATAGGCGTTGCCATCTTACTTCTTAGCATGTCATTCAGTGAGGGGTGGGGAGCACCCTCTTTGGGAACATAGGCCAGTAATACACCCAGATCTTTCCTCCAGTGTTGTATAGCTTCAGTGCCCTTACATAATAATTCTTATCAGCCTTCTTGCAGGAGGCTCAAACCCTTCCTTCAAGGAAAAGAAGTGTAGCTCTTTTGATTTGAAAAGAGGATCCATAGCTTTCTTTTTTCTTTTTTCCTGCAGAGCAAGAGTCAGCTGCTTCCCCTCGGCTTCCCACTTTATCTCCTTCCCCTTTTACTGCCTCGCAGCCCTCAGTTTGGTCCTTTCAGTCCTTCCCAACAACACCTGCACTACCGAGCTTCGCACATGAAGAAAGTGCCGGGGCCTCCTTCCTTCCGTCAGTCAGCTGTCTGCTTGTCTGCTGTCCACCAAGGCTTCGTCTGGCCCTAAGCCCAGGGGAGACTCCACCGGAACTTGGGCTCATTTGCCAATCGACCCAAAAGTTACAAATCTCAAACTGCACATATAGGGTGAAGTGATGTCTCATGTCCAGAGTCAGTAAGAGCTGAGTTATTCCATTTATCCCTAAGGTCCTGATGATGTGGCCCCCCAAACAGTAAATTCTATTTAAAACATATAAGCATTTTGGGGGGCACCTGGGTGGCTCAGCTGGTTAGGCATCCCACTTCGGCTCAGGTCATGATCTCATGGTTCATGGGTTCGAGCCCTGCATCGGGCTCTGCGCTGATGGCTTGGAGCCTGGAGCCTGCTGTACGGACAGCTGTAGCAGAACTCTCAGCCGACAGCTGGCACCAACAGGCCGTCCTGGAAGTGAGCCTTCCAGCCCCAACTCAAGCTCCCCACCCCCACCCCCATGTAATGCAGAGGAGAGAAAAGCTGTCCCCAACCAGTTCTTCCCAGATTGCAGGATCAAGAACGAATCAATGGCTGTTGATCATTAAGTCACCGGACACAGCAGTGGACAACGGACACATGGTTTATTGGGGGCATGGCGACTGAGCTGGGTTGTGCCAGTCCCAGAGCGAGTGCTGGGAAGCCCAGGTGATAGTGTGAGAAAGTCCTTGTAATTTGCTTTTTGTGGTTTTTCTCTTCTGGCTTTATTAGGAGGTCGGCTGTCACTTCTCGCAGAGGCTGAGTACTGTCCCTACACAAGGGCCCTCTGAGTCTTTGTGGAGAGCTGGAAATTGGGCCCGAAAGAGAGAAACAGGTGAGCACAGGAAGAAAGCCACAGGGTGGACGGCTGCTTCTGAGCGCCAGAGAGATTAACTAGGGGGTGTTTGTGCTTACCGGGAAGAGAGTAAGAAGAGCCTTAAAAACACTCATTCAGACGCTAAGTGCTCCTAGTAAACAGCAAAATGGTATGAACAAGCCATTAAACACCTGCACTCCGGCTACTTAACGTGATAAGCTAGAAGAGAAAAGACCAGTTAATGAAATTTATTTCAGGTAATGTACAGTTAAGAATAGTACACAGAGTGCTTAGGCATGAATTCTATGAAGTCCTCAGTAGACGATTAGGTATAATTTCGTGTAGTTAGAAGCTTCAGGGTTTTCTTTACCTTCATGATCTCTTTCTGTCTTTAGAAGAATTTTCATTAGGACATATTTACTCGTTTATTAGCCGGAAGAATTAT
>NW_027529428.1:18358047-18417226 GCF_008692635.1 Crocuta crocuta | reverse complement strand
GCCATCCTGTGGGCCTCACTTGGAATCCTCAGGATGTTTCAGCCCTCAGTTATGATAGAGACATCATCTGCGAAGTCCAGTATTCTGTATGCCAAACATTCCATCATTATCAGGATTTAAGAGCTTAATTGTTTTATAAACTGAATTTTGACTCTTGCTTAGTTTTTCCACCAGTATGCAAGTGGCCTGTTGGAAATAAGTACAGTTGACCTTTGAACAATGTGAGTTTGAACAGGATGGATCCACTTATATGTGTTTTTTTTTTTTTTAACTGTGGAAATTTTTATTGTTTTCATTTGGTACACAGCTTGGGAGAGGCTCCAAGGTGGTTAAAAAGGTGCCGGTGTCTTCATACCAGGGGAAGCCAGAGGGGCCCTTCGAGGACCAGAGGCTCCTACACATGCTCAAGGCTGAGCCTTTCTAAGAGATACTCCCCCAGCGTAGCCTGGGGGCCACCAGCCCATGGAGATAAGTCAGCTGGTCGCCTATCTTCTTGATGAGCTACACCTCTTGATTTAGGAAGCGGCTCTCTGAAGTCACAGACATGGGGGTCTGTATGGGCAGACCCCTGGGTGTGCAGATCCAAAGGGGCCTGGTTCAGTCTTCTCCAGGGCTAGGGCAGCTTCCATGGCCCCAGGGTTTGACTCCACTCATCCTGGGACTGCTTCGGTGCATCCTGGAAGAGGGCATGGCCTCCATGCTGGTTTTGCACCTTCAAGAGATTCTGGGTGCCCTGAGCTTTTCTTTGGCCAACTGGAGAAAGAAGTGGCCCCTGTGTTCCTGAGTCACATCACTGAGGTCAGAACAGAAGCCTAGAAAGAGGTGGAGGAGGCCCACACATGCACACTGACCAGGAGGTCCTAGAAGCAGAGGATGGCTGAGAAAAGGTGGGTCCAAAGGGTTCAGTTGGAAAAGAGGTTGGATGATGGCCAGAGGCTGGAAGAAGAGACATCATCAAATTAGCACTTTGCTCATTTTTAACACATACAATTGTATTTATGGTTATACTTTGATAAAGCTGGAAAAATAATACATGCTCTGCTATTTGATTTCTTGGAAGCTTTCAAAAGTTAGAACAGATATAATTTTATTTTACAAAGCATTTGCAAACCAAATGAAATCATTTTGGTTTCATTATTGCAGTCCTAGAGATTGGCCACAAAATGGTATCAATTTTGCAGTTTTAAAGCCCGTTGCCAAAGAGAAACTCAAACCATTTTCAGCAATTTCAGGATCATATGAATAATATGTGGTCCCCCAAAATAATACTAAGGTATTACTAAGGACACCATGCTTTCAACTATAGAAATATCATCGTGTAATTGTTTTTCTTTAGGAGATAATATTTAATAGTCACTCTGGCTTTTGTTGGCTCCTGACAGATATAATTACACAAGTCTACCATAGAAAAAATAAGATTTTTTTTAAGCCATAGAAGAATATTTATTGACATGGGAAAATGTTAACAGTGTACTTCTATATGAAATATGCAGGGTACAAACCAGTATATACGGGTTAATACCATTTTTATGGAAAGAAAAATAGCCGTATATACAAAATCATGAATAGGAAGAAAACAGAAGGAAGTACATAGCGAATGTTAATAATGGTTATCTTTAGAGGGCAGAATTAGAGGTGATTATGCCATTTTCCCAGGAAATGTCACCTGCCCGCCAAACAGAATCTGTTTCTTGCTCTTCTTTCTTGGGTGTGATTAGCTTGATATAATTCTTTCCAAATGCACGCTGTGTAAGGATACACACCTCAAATCATACTGCTTTTCCCATGTAAAAAATACATGCTACTTACTTTTACATACTGGCATATGGAGAAAAATTTTAACGAATACAGTATACCTTAAAATATGCCACAGCATTGGGGCACCTGGGTGGCTCCATCAGTTAAGCATCTGACTTCTGTTCAGGTCATGATCTCGCGGTTCATGGGTTCGAGCCTGGCATCGGGCTCTGTGCTGACAGCTCAGGGCCTGGAGCTGCTTCAGATTCTGTGTCTCCTCTCTCTCTCTGTCCTTCCCCCACTCACACACTCACTCTCTCTCTCTCTCTCAAAAGTAAATAGACATTAAAATTTTTTTTTATATGCCACAGAATAGGTCTGGCTAAAGAAAATTATTGTGTGGAGGATCTCAAAATCCTCGAATAGAGAGAAATTTTAAATAGAGAAAAAGAACTTGGTCCGAGGGTTTTGGGTTATTGTTAAACTGATTAAATAAAGAAAAAGATGTTATCATGAGTTCAGGGTCCATAATGGTTGACTGTAAATAACTTAGGTTCTAGAATGGGAGACTTGGGGACCTCTCCTTCCTAGCTAACTGACTTTAGGCAAAGGAGATTAGGTTTTATAGTTAGGGAAATGTGGTTAATAATTTTGTAGAAAGAAGCAAAAATAGGATTTGTTTTAAATAAGGGAAAAATGAGATCACAGATCTAAAGTCCTTCTAAAAGACCTAAACAAGTGTGAGATGAAACAGCAAGAAAGAAATTCACATTTGCTGCTAATTAAATTAGATTAAATTTTTCTGTAGCACCCAAAATTTCCCATTTTATATCTTCCTTCTCAGGTTAGACCTGTGCCAAAATTGTGAAATTATTTTAATGTGAATTAATGGTCTTCATCTTCTTTATTTAACAGTTAATAACATAGGACACACTTAACTTGTCCTAGACTCCCACCTCAGTGCTCTAGATGTATGCAGGGCGCCCTCCAACGACTCTTGATTACGGGCAACATTAAAAAAATAAATTTAGTTGCATGCTAACTAAAATATGCTCACTGGCTAAAATATTTCATCCTTGAATCGTAGGCAAAACAAGAAAAAAAACTCTTCAAACTGAATAAGCGTTTTAAGTTATTGGGTAGTGGTGTCCAATGCTTATTCGCCTATTAAAAGTTGGTAAGTAGGGGCACCTGGGTGGCTCAGTTGGTTGAGCGTCTGACTTCGATTCAGGTTGTGATCTCCCAGTTCACGAGTTCGAGCCCCAAGTCAGGCTCTGTGCTGAGAGCTCAGAGCCTGGAGCCTGCTTCGGATTTTGGGTCTCCCTCTCTCTCTGCCCCTCCCCTGCTCTCACTCTGTCTCTCTCTCTCAAAAATAAATAAAAACATGGGGAAAAAAGTCAGTAAGTACCCTGATGTTCACTGGAACATTACCCAGAGTAGCCAGGATGTGGAAGAACCCAAGTGCCCAAGGATAGATGAATGGATAAAGAAGATGTGGTATTTATACACACTGGGATATTATAATGTTAAGCAAAATACGTCAGCCAGAGAAACAGATATCGTAGGATTACTCTCATATGTGGAATTCAAGAAACAAAACAAATTAACAACAGCAACAAAAAGAGACAGAGAGGGGCCCCCGGGTGGCTCAGTCGGTCAAGCGTCCGACTTTCGCTTGGGTCACGATCTCGCGGTTCGTGGGTTCGAGCCCCGCGTCGGGCTCTGTGCTGACTGCCGGCTCAGAGCCTGGAGCCTGTTTCAGAGTCTGTGTCTCCCTCTCTCTCTGACCCTCCCCTGCTCACGCTGTCTCTCTCTCTCTCTCCTAGAAAAAAAAAAAGAGATAGAGAAATAGACTCTTAACTTGAGAGAACAAACTGATGGTTAGCAGAGGGAATGTGGATGGGGGATAGGGAAACAGGTGACAGGGAGGAAGTGTACTCACTTATGATGAGCACTGAGTAACATATAGAATTGTTGAATCCCTATATTGTACACCTGAAACTAATATAGCATTGTACATTCATTATACTTGAATCATTAAAAAAAGAAATCAGAAAAGAAAAAATGGGTTGGTAAGATATTTTCATACCCTGGTTAAAAAATACTTTCTGTCCATTTCAAATTAGTGGTAACTTAGTCAATGATCTGATTAAATGAACCCTAAGCATTCAGTTTAAAATTTTATTTATTTTTGAGAGACAGAGAGAGGCAGGGCACAAGTGGGGGAGAAACAGAGAGAGAGGGAGACTCAGAATCTGAAGCAGCTCCAGGCTCCAGACTCTGAGCTGTCACCGCAGAGCCCAACGTGGGACTTGAACCCACCAACCCTGAGATGGTGACCTGAGCTTAAGTCAGACGCTTAACCGACTGAGCCACCCAGGTGCCCCCTCTTAGCAGTTTAGTTTAAGCCAAATCATAAGGTACTTGGAACATGTATAAAAATATCAGTTAGGCGATGGTTAACTAGTAGACATCAAGATTTCTAGATAATGACTTTTCTATCACCTGTGGCAACCAGTAAAAATCTATTATTATTGTAAGTACCTGGAATATTTGCTGTCACTTTGCCAGGTTACATTTGCAAGTCCGGTATTTCAAGAGTGCCACATTCTCCCTTGCAGTCTGCCTGTGGCCGCATGGACTTTTGAGCTATCCCAGGTAGTATCATGAATTCATTTCAATCTGTATAGATAAACTTGAAGTAGAAGTATGATACATGATGCATCTTATGCTGAACACACACACACACACACACAGAGCGATATATTTCTATTATGATACAGCTTTATCTTTGTTAAATGCCTACTGGGTGCCATATACTGAGTTTGACTCTTTTATATAAAATCTTAGCTAGATAATTTCACAGAAAATCGACTTAATCTAATCGCATCTAGAGAGGAGGGTAGCATCATTTCTTGGTGCAGGTGAGAGTGGCAGATCTCGAGATTCAACCACATGCTGATGATGAAGCGAGGGTGTGGGTGTGAAGCGATCATGGCCATAGGGACGTCAGCCGGAGGCAGAGGAAGGGGATGTTGGTCTCTGACCATGGTAAGGTGCTGTGTGAGGACATGACACTCCCCATGGAGAAGAGAGAGGCCCCCGTGGAGGGTGGCAGGAGCCCGGATGAGGTGGGTCTGGCCTTGACGCCACTTCAAGCTGCGGGAAACCTGGAAACCACCCCGAGAATGTCCAGTCTCCAGACTTCTCGGTCTACAAGACAATTAGGATTCTGGATTTTATTTTTTAATTTTTTAAATGTTTTATTTATTTCTGAGAGAGAGAGAGAGAGACAGACAGCGTGAGCAGGGGAGGGGCAGAGAGAGAGGGAGACACAGACTCTGAAACAGGCGCCAGGCTCCGAGCTGGCAGCACAGAGCCTGATGCGGGGCTCGAACCCACAAACTGTGAGATCATGACCTGAGCTGCAGTCAGACGCTTAGCCGACTGAGCCCCCCAGGCGCCCCGGATTCTGGATTTTAAACCGTTGCTACGCCAAGGGTGGCCCAGAGGCCAGCAGGTGTCCACACTGTCTGGAGCTCTTTAGAAATGTGGGATCTGGGACCCACCCAGACCCGCTGGGCAGGCGTCTGTGTTTTAACCAGAGGACTTGATGATTTATGAGCATGCGCAAGCCTGAGCATCTTCAGCCGCTTTAGACTACTTTTGAGTGTTCCCTAACTTGTGACCGGAGGCACCCACCCGACAGAGACGTGCTTCTTCGGTCCCGGTGTGTGCCCCGCGGGGCTGGGCCAGCTCCACTCGGCACATTGTCTGACTTTCCATTCCCAGTAGCTCCTTTGGTCCAACTGCACAACTCCCTCCGAGCCCCTGTCCTCAGACACAAAGAACTTTCCATCAATACCAAATCCTATTTAATTGCCTGAAGAACACAGCATCAGAGGCTGGGAGGTTTGCAGGAAAATCTGACGAGGCCTGTTAACTCAGCGCGGGGGCTCTCCAAGCCATGCCGGTTCCTCGGGACTCCGAGACTTTTCGTCTTTGCTTTTCTGAATCAGATCTTCCATCCCATCCTCCCAAAGCCCCTAGTATTCTGAGAGGTACATTCTAGGGGTGCCTGTGGCTCAGCCAGTTAAGCACCAGCTCAGGTCACGGTCTCACACTCCATGAGTTTGGGCCCCTCATCAGGCTCTGTGCTGACAGCCTGCTTCAGATTCTATGTCTCCCTCTCTCTCTCTCTGCCCCTCCCCTACTCACTCTCTTTTCTCTGTCTCAAAAATAAATAAATGTTAAAAAATTTTTAAAAAGAAGCATTTGGAGACTACTTTTTTCCTGTTTTAATTCTCCCGTAGCACACTTTGAAAAAATCAGACATTTATTAGTGGATGTTAGCAACGTTTGTGGGCGTGCACTGGAAAAAATGCTGTGACTAGATTGTGTATTCCTATGTTTTTAAATAAGCCATGTTAAACATCATCCAGTACAACATAATTATTGGCATTTAGCATCGTAAAACTAGTAACTGTAGAGAAAGTCAAGATGTTTTCCCAGTTCCCAGAACATAATTTTCCATCATGGGAATTATTCTGACAGTTGCACAAATGGGAACTCCCCCCCTCTCTTGTTTCTGGACATGAAACTGGGCCTTCCTGACCCTTACACAAGTGATTATTAATCTTTCCAGACTCCCACTTTTTTTTTTCAGATCCATAAGGAACACAACCCTGTAACTGAACACAGTTTGAAGACAGATGACTAATTTCCCAAATTATTTGTGGATTTTCCCTTTTATTGCATATGGCCCAAACCAGCTTCAACAGAAACCATTGGCTGTGAAGTCCTCCTCATCCCCCCGGACGCCCTCCCCGTGTAAGAGGTAGAAAGTGAAAGGCTAGTAATGGAACACTTAAAAATGGTCCCACCGGGCCCTGCCTGTTATTCACCAGCCAGGAATGTGGCTGTGTTTATAAGGCCGAGGTTCGTCTAAAGGAATTTTCATAAACCACCAATTGCATTACATCAATGCCTCATCTTAAATCCCATGGTGATTTTCCTAAACAAAACTCGCTTGCTGGCTTCAAACACATTATCTCTTGTCGTTGCAGAGAATTCTCTGGATGTTTGTACTCCTTCAGGAGCATCCTAAAATGGCCCGTTAGCCAACGCGGAGCGGTCAGGGGAGGAGACGGCATACGCTGGGGTGGGCCAGGCCCGCCCTCAAGCCTCTGACATGGGGCGCCGACAGCCTGGCTCTGTGTATTTCGTTGTTGCTGGCGCGTGGCACATGGACCAGGCGTGGGCCCGGAGAGGACGGGACATGGAGAGAAGCTGGTGATGGATCCAGAGAGTTCTATTTCTCTCTCCAAAACTCCACGCGACGAAAACGTCCATCCCTGATCCTCTGAAACTGAGTAAGGGGCAGCCGTCAACCAGATACAGGGGAGAGGAGCTGTCACAAACCGAGGTCGGGCTCTTGAGCGTCGTGTGAAAAGGGCGACACAGAGACGGAATGAGGTGCTGCGTATCCTTAAAGGGACATTTTCCGCAGGACCTCGTCTTTCTAGGAGGGCTCTCATTCTGCACCTGCTCCCGTGTGCCGTCCACCAGCGCTCTGCCTCGCCCTCCACCCCCTCCCTGTCTCCCTTCTGAGCTCTAGATGCAAACCCCCAGCTGCCCCCAGGGCATCTCTGTGGGGAGGGCGGGTCCATGGCACCCACCATGCCCATGTCCAAAGTAACTCTTTCGCTAACCTGCCTTGCCTGCTAACCTCCAGCACGGTGACCTCCCCAGTGTATTCCAGAAGGACTGGAATTGTCATCCGCCCTCCCCTGAGCCCGGTAGCCCCCACTGCTTTGTGAAATGAGCCCCATGAGCTTGGCTGTGCTATGGGATGCAGGTCACCACTGAGGACCATCCCCCTCGGCGCCCCAAGCATCCCCACAAGGCTGAGCGAGGGATCGGAGCCGCCGGCGGGGAGAGGGCAACAGTGTGCTGAGGAGAAGCACTTAAAACTAAGCCCCACAGTAACTATGTGCACAGAGCACACGCTTTCTTAACACTGTGGAGAGAACACGGAAGGAGGGACGTGGGAGTTGGCGCGCAGATCCACGGCAGAAGCTGAGTCAGAGTCAAGGATGACGCTGGCCCCTGACGGGGCTCATTAAACTGTGTTTCATGGCCTCCACGCCGCCGTGGGAAAAGGAGGATCTGAAACAAGGAGTTGAAGCCGAGGATTGTTGGGAAATAAGTGGGCCGGCAAGTTCCTCCTGAGTTTAGAGGAAGGGCCTGCGTGGGCAGACGGAGCCGGAGAAGGTCCCTCTCGAGCCTGGAGCTCGTGGGTTCGGCCCAGCTCGCGGCGTGAGTGGGGCCGCAGGGTGAGCGCCTCTCCTCTGGGAAGAGCCTGCAGCCCTACATCGCCGCACACCGTGCTCACATTCTGATGTGTTCACCCGGGTGCTCACTAGCGCATCCAGGTTATGCATTCTCGGCAGGAACCCAACAGAAGTCAAGTGGCCTTTTTTTCTCAGCCCGTCTCACCAGCAGGGGCCCGAGTCAGTGTGTCCGGGTGTCCGGCCCGTGGCCTAGTTGGGGCGGGTGGGCAGGGCTTCCCCTCCCTGATGTTCATTGTCCTTCCTCCCCTTGTAACCGACGGGCATTGGCTCCCGGGACGGTGCTCACCGGCAGCGTGAACGTGCTCTGTCTGTCGAACTGTCACCTGCACATTCCGGCATCCGCCGATGACGGTCTGAATCCATCATTATTCTGATCGTTGCCAGAAGTCGATGTTCTGAGTAATTCATTCCTTCCATCCAAAGGGAGGGACCTTTACAAAGTAACTGGCTTGTATTCCTTAAAAATATTAATCTCATAAAAACCTGAGATTAAAGGGCCGGAAGAGAACCAGCAACTAGATGCAGTGTGTGATCCTGGACCAGGATTCCTTTGTCCTTTTCTCTGAAGGACATTGTTGGGACAACTGGTGACATTTGAAGAAGGCCTGGCTATTCTGTAATATTAGTACGTCAGTCAATGTCAAGTTTCTGGTTTTGTCATTGTGTGTGTGTGTGTACTTATGTAAAAGAATGCCTCCAGGCAGGACACGCTGGGACATTTCAGAATAAAGGGGATCGTGGCTACAACTCTCAACTGGCTCAGGAGAAATACTCTGCATCTACAGCAAATCATAAGGCAGGTGTGGTGAAATGCTACCATCCGAGGGATCTGGGTGGCGGGCATATGGGGCCCATTTGTACTTCTCTTGCAACTTTCTGCACATGTGAAATGATGTCAAAATGAACAAGTTTTAAAAATGTGTTGGGAATACAAAATGGACTCATTATGTGGGCATTGCTGGATTTTAAAACATTTTTTTACTGTTAATTTTATTTTTGAGTGAGAGAGACAGAGCGCGAGTGGGAAAGGGGCAGAGAGACAGAGGGAGGCACAGAAACCCGAGCAGGTTCAAGGTTCTGAGCTGTCAGCACAGAACCTAATGCAGGGCTCAAACTCGTGAACTTCAAGATCATGACCTGAGCCAAAGTTGGATGCTTAACCGACTGAGCCACCCAGGCACCCCATGGGCGTGGCCGTATTTGACGGGCACTGGATGGAATCACACCCCCGTGCGGAAGGTGGCCTGCGGATCCGGTCTCTGGGGACAGGCTGCAGGATAGTCAACCCCATCCTGCTGTGACAGAAGCAGACCCACAGGGCTATGTGGCAAGAGGCAGCTTTCCCTACTGTGCTGTTCACAAAGGCAAAGCCTTTGTGTCGTATCAACAAAGGCTGGTTTTCAAGGAAACTTACTACCAGCTCATTGCTTTCGCCTCCAAATTCCAGTTTCTGGGCACGACCCTGGGACTGTCCCATAACTTCATTCTGTATCAAGTGTCCTGAAATAGATTATTCCAGAGCCCACAGCTTGCCTCATGATGGAAGGTCTTACATGGCGACAACAATAAAGGTCTTCAGCCACTGAGCCCGCACGAAGGACAAGCACACCGAGGAATCAGTGCCCGCCACCACGTGAGTAGCTCCCGTCCCCACAGAACCGCGGGGACACAGGCTGCGAGCCCACGGGCCCAGCCGCAGATGATGACTGCAGCCTGCAGAGGAGAGAGAGAAGTGGCCCCCAAAATAGATCTGTAAAACACTCCCTTGTCTTTTGTGACAGTGCAATTTACTGTTTCGTTTTGGTCTCTTATCAGGAAGCCTTCTGAATCAGTGCTCTATTTTGAGCACAAAGTCAAGATTTTTGTGGCTGCAGCCAGGGCTGTTCACGTGGAAAGCTGCTGAGCTGGCTTGCTGATTCAGGCCCGATGATGCCTCACGTCCTCCTGGGTGAGTGGGAAGGGATTCATCCATAACAGCTTTTGCTTGGCCTTCCCATCCCTTTCCCATCCCGTCCACTTCGCATTCCACTGGAGAGAACACCAAATTGAATTCATGCCAGGAAGACAGACACACTCCACATACATCGGGAACTTTACTATATTAAGAGCTTGCCAAGAGTCAGCTCTCTCCCTAGAGGACCTAAGTCTCTCCCCTTGTGAGTGTCTATTTTTTCCTCTTTGTTCTTCCTCTCCCTTGGCCATCTTACAGAAATAACAGGGTCATTGGCATGTAACGCACTTATAAACCTGTGACCAGGCCCCCGTCTGGTGACGGCAGGGCTGAGCCAGCCGATACCTCAGGGACCCAGTCCCTGTAACGGCAGTGCCTTGCGCTGACCCATGTGACCCCCCAGGACAATCTGCAGGGTTAGCTGTGCCGTCCTGAGTTTTCCGGTGAGCAAATAGAAGCTCAGAGGACATGAGTATCATTTGCCCAAAGATCCACGGCGAGTCCAAGAGGTGAGCTTTAAACTCAGTTGTTTGTCCAGAAGGCTCTAGTGTTCCACTCTGTGTACTTTGATGGTAAATAGAGAGACACCCAGACCTCCTTCTTCATGGCCCCAGATGCTACCGAACTGGGTTTGGTGCCCCGATTGTATAAGAACCCATTGCCTTTAGCACCTCTTTCCCCTTGTGGCTGCCACCCCGGTAACCCCGCTGAGCAGGAAAGTGAATGTGTTCAAGACTTCACTCAGCTTGGTTGTTCGGTTTCCCCAACATGTGTGGGCTGGGTGTCTTCGGGGCCAACGCCGGGCAGGGTCACTGTTCCCCCTCAGAGACGGCCAGGTGGCCCTGCGTCCTGCCCTCTCCTACAGTGTCTAACCTCGTTTGGCTTCTTGTGAATTACGTGACACCTGAACCTGTGAGAGCAGGTGTTCCCGCCCCCTCAGGGGACCCGAAAGGCAGCCCTGGGTACACGACCCCTTCGTGGGAGGACCATTAGCCTGCTTCCAACAAGCACCTAAGTAGACCTCTCCTGCTAAGTAGGCGGGTCAGCCCAGCCTACTCCCAGGACTCACCAAAGCCACGGGCACTGGGGGGTTCTCACCGAAGCATCCACACCAGTCCATCTGAGGACCTCGAGTGCCTGACCCCCACATAGGACTCATGCAAAGTGGCCGGGAGTTGAAGACCCAGGCACAACCTTGAACTCATGAACACACAGAAGTTGGTAAATGAAGGCCCTGAACACTCTGACCCTCGGGTGGGACAAGCCTAAGGTGTGCTGTCCACTCTCCACCCATCTCAAGACCAGAGGGGTTGATCCATCACTGTCCACAGTCATAACTTCAGTAAAACACCTCACATCGGTTGGCTTCTCTTCTGTCTTACTTGCACTCCTTATCAGAGCTTGCCGGGAGCTGCTCCTAGTACATTCCTTGGACTCAGACCCTAGTCTCAGGGTGGACTTGGGGGGAACCGGCCCGGGACGCCCCACAGACCTCCTTCTCTGCAGCCCCAGTGCGGTAAGCACACCGCTGAGCCCTCCAGGGGAAAGCCATTGGCAGAGTTGAGGATGGTCATCCCTGAGCCCCACACTTAGACTTTTCCACACCAGACACCTGTTGTCCCAGCCAGATGGCAGCCGTCAGGAGCTCCCGTAGGACACGGGAGGTAGGGATCAGGGGGAGGCATCGGAAATGCTAGTGAGTTGTTATTGCAACGTGCTTGCACTGACACATGTCCCAACAGAAGACTTCTGGCTCCAACTCTAAGCAAGACGAGGCCCATGAACAAATGGGACCCTCTGTCCGCCAAGAGGGGCGGTCTTGATATTTACAGATCGACAATGTTTCAGATGAGAAGCAAGAGTAAGATGCTCCTTCTTCCCCCTTGAACTCCCTTCCTTCTCCATCCCGGGTCGTCTGCTCCATTAAGTCATCTGGATGACTTCTGGGGTGACATGGGGCTCCGGCGTCACGCATCCCACATCTGCTGGCCGACACCCGGGAACCGCTGGGGCCTGACCTCAGCACACGGGTGACGGAGTGGGTGAGTGCCTGTGTCCATTTCCTCCAGTGAAACGGCTCTGGGAGCGAGAGCTTTCACTTTGTCAAAGGTTCAGAATAACAGAAGTAAAACCAGTGAATCACCGCGGTAGCGGTTAGTAAGAGTTTATCACGCACACATCAAAAAGGCAGTTTGCGAAGCAGGAGCACTCCAACCATAACGTGGAATGAGGCTCGGGGGCAGATTGCTACAAAGCAGCTCATATGGCGAGAAGGCAGCGGCTGTGTGTTCCTCCCAAGGATTGGTCCTAATGTTAGAATGTTCTTCAGTCATAGGGAATTGATCAGTGGATACCTCACGCCAGCCCTGGGAAACCGTTCAGCGTTGCTTGTGACTTGCAGGGGCGCAAGCAGAGGGATGACCCGGGTCCAGTCAGTCATGCAAAATAATCTAAATTAAGCTTTGTTTGTACGACCAAACTGGTTTTGCCTGCTCAGGGAACTTTCAAGGCTGGTCTCGCTGTGTTTTTTATTTCAACAACCTCCTCCCTCGTGGGGATTAGATTGGAGGTGGGCACGTGATGCCCTGAGGCCCAGGGAAGCCTCTCCCAGAATCCCTGGGAGACAGTTCTTCGGGCTCCTCCGTGGGTCCCCAGGGCCTGGGCTGCCATATTGGTGCACTTGGCCAAGCGCCTGGGGCTGGAGTCCCAGGGGAGGCAGGGCCATGTCAAGTCCTTGTGCTGTGGGCAGTGGACTCGGCCTGTCCCCCTCCCCACCTTACAGTAATCGAGTCATTTCATTCCTGTTCTTGCTTACTCCGGTTTTGACAAGTTTTCTGTCACTTGCAGCAAAGAATCCTAAGCGACGCATGTGGAAGGGAGAAGTTTTCTTAACTTGTGTTTGCACCAGGACCAGAGATCCTTCTCCACGGTCCCTGTGGCCAAAGTGCATGGCTGCTGGGTATCCCTCAGTGTGTGTGTAGAACATCGGAAATCCTCTTGGGCTGTGGGAGCTCACTGGCTCTTCAGAAGGGAATGGCAGAACTTACTCGAATTTGCCCTTGAGATGCCCAAGGGTCTGAATCAGACATGCTGAGGTTTTATCCCCGAAGTTAAGATTTCATTCACAAGTAAGTTTATACAAAAGCACTTGGGGAAATTACACTTTAAATCCAAGCACAAAATATATCCAATTTAGTAAACTGGGACCAATATTTTGAAAAAGAGGAGAAAATATTCCATTGCAAACACATGAAGTCAAATATACAAAGTGATATTTATCCACCAGCTGATTTTGAAAGGTTATAGACTTGGCTTTCTTAAATGGAAATATACTCTTACCACATCATTTAAAAAATCCCTTAGCCTGTCTTCAGCCTTTTATTATGAAATAGCAACCTACAGAAAAGTTGCAAAAATAATCAGATGAACATCTATGCATCCTTCACCTAGAGCAACCAATTGTTAATGTTTTGCCATGCCTGTTCCAGATCCATATGTCTGTGACACACACACGCCTATGTCTTTAGGCAAAGATTGCGCACACACACGCACGCACATTCACACGCACAAGCTCACATAAATAGTTCTTTTGATGGACCATCTGAAAGTTAATTGCAGGCATCAGGTCACATCACTGTTGACCACGTCAGCATTTGTCTCCTAAAAAAAAAAATCAATTAATTTCCACACTCAGGAAAGTTAACATTGAAGTAATGTCATTACCTAAATAGATGGTCCATATTCATTCAATTTTTCTATTTGTGCTGATAATGACTTCTGGGGCTGGGGTTTGCTGCTGTTTTTTGTTTTTGCATTTTTCTGAATCTGGGATCCAACCAAATATCATGCATTGCATTTACTAATATTTACTTTGGAAACTTATTCTACAGTTTTTTTCTTGTTGTTAATAAAGGAATTTGGGTTATGGTAAAGCCAGGATTTAATCCATCGATTACTTATTTTCTATCAATTTCCATTCATCTCATTAATTATTTATTGAGAAAAGTGCCTGGCAATAGTGCCCGCAGAGGTTCAAGTATTTGTATAATATTTTAACGTAGAAGAATCTGTTGATTTTACACTTAGGAACAACTTTCATCCAACTGTGTTACGCGCTATTGCAGGCAGATAATCAGGGTCACAGGGAGAGGCTCGGTGGCAGAGGGCGTGAGGGTACTGATGGCTGAGGACAGAGGCAGCAGTGAAGAGGAGGAGGAGGAGGAGGAAGGAGCTTGCAGGGCTGTGAGTCATGCCGACCGAATACAAGTCGAGTCCAAAGACGGACACGTTTGTGGGATCGTGTGTTTGCACAAGGACAAGAGCACATCCGCAAACACCTCGGTGGAAGCCGCCTTCTCCACGGGGGTCACCTTGACCTCATTCCCCCCAAATCACCACATCCTGAGACCACGACGCCGGGCGTCGCCTCCCTGCCTGCCCCATCGGGCTGCCTCGCTGGAGCGCAATGCTGTCCGTGGGCGCCCTGCAATGACACGTGTCCTGGCCACCCACATCCAGTACCGGTGGCTGCCGAGGGCTTTGCAGCGTGATGAACTGCGACCGTGGACCTGAAGTTTAATTGTATTTGTTTTGTTNAGCCGCCTTCTCCACGGGGGTCACCTTGACCTCATTCCCCCCAAATCACCACATCCTGAGACCACGACGCCGGGCGTCGCCTCCCTGCCTGCCCCAACGGGCTGCCTCGCTGGAGCGCAATGCTGTCCGTGGGCGCCCTGCAATGACACGTGTCCTGGCCACCCACATCCAGTACCGGTGGCTGCCGAGGGCTTTGCAGCGTGATGAACTGTGACCGTGGACCTGAAGTTTAATTGTATTTGGTTTTTTTTGTTTGTTTGTTTGTTTTTTTTAAATTTTTTTTTAATGTTTTATTTATTTCTAGGAGAGNCAACCGACTAAGCCACCCAGGCGCCCCAGTTTAATTGTATTTGATTTAAAATAACTTAAATGCCACATGTGATTGGTGGCAGGAAGACTACAGCCCTCTGTCACCACTGAAACATGACCTGTGCCCTGCAGGGTCCCCGATTCAGATCCATACTCGCCTCTCACGGTGTGCCATCATCGAGACTTCACCGCCAGGGTCCCGTTCACAGCAGGAATGAGTTCAGAAGTGGCCTCCTCATTTAAATTCTTTAATTTTTTTTTAAATGTTTATTTCTGAGAGAGAGAGACAGAGACAGTGCGAGCGGGGGAGGGGCAGAGAGAGAGGGAGACACAGAATCCGAAGCAGCTCCAGGCTCTGAGCTGTCAGCACAGAGCCCGACACGGGGCTCAAACCCACAAACCGGGGAGATCATGACCTGAGCTGAAGTCAGATGCTCAACCGACTGAGCCACCCAGGCGCCCCCAAAGTGGCCACCTTATTTAAAACTCCAGCCTGCCCCGACGCAGAACACCCTGCTTGTCTTCAGTGGTCTATTTCCTCCATGGGGCCCATCGCCATTTGCTATATTATATACTCATTTAATTGTTTATCGTCTCTCTCTGCCCACTAGTACAGAAGCTGAGTGCTTCACACGTGGGGACTCATGTAAGTGTGCTTACTGGGCCCATTCTCAGTTGACAAAACTGAGACCCAGAGCATCACTGTTGTGGCTGAACTTGAACTCAGTGGTGCAGTCTGGTTCCAGGAGGTGTGGCCTGCTGCTGTCACTCATTCAGGCTGGGGCCCATCCTCGCAAGCCCTGCCGGAGTGTGATGGAGGTGGCTGGTTAGGGGCCCGCTGGCCACAGCCCCACTGCTGCAGGAAACTTCACCGATGAGCCATGCGGCTGACACACAGAGAAGGAGACATTTTTATCTAAAGACACTTTCAGGATCTTTAAAAGGCCTCTTACTGTTTGCTTCCAGGCTGGAGACTCTGAAGGGCGATTCATTCTAGCCGCTCGGGGGCTTACATTTCAAGGTCAGAGGCTGCAGGCGGCTCTTCTTTAGATATGCATCATGAGGTTTAAGTGCCCAGGCAGGGGAATTCATTTCGGTCGCCAATGTCACCCCAGAACGTTGTGCTTTCAGTGACTGCCACCCAGGCGTTGCTGCTGCGCACAGCGGAGCCCCATGGGCGGCCGGGCTGCACCCGCACGGGGACGGNGGGGGGGAGGGGCGGGAAGAAGAGAGGAACAAACCAAGAAGCAGAGTCTTCGCCGTAGACAAGCTGATGGTCACCAGAGGGGAGGTGGGGGGGGGTACATGACGGGGATTACGGAGTGCACGTGTGACAGTGTCGCATCCCTGTCATGACACCCGAAACTAGTGTAACCATGTAGGCTAACTATACTGGAGTTAAAATGAGATAGAAATAAATAAAACGTAAATAAAAATTAAAAAATAACAAACACACAGAAAAGAAGCCAGCTCCTCATGTCTTCACAGCAGCGACCACTCACAGTGCCCAGTCCCTGCGGCTTCCTGTGCCTCCCGGCGTCCGCTGGCGACGGAGGACCGTGGGCCTTCCCCTCTCGCCTCCAGGCTTTCGGATTTTGAGTAGGGTGCGTGGCACCCAGACTCTGTCTTCATCCTGCCGGGGCTGGGCCCAGCCCGGGATGCGACGGCATATCTCAGTAGAGCGGTCACGGGGGGCAGGGAACCAGAGGGAGAAAGACAGAGGACGGGAGGCGCCGGGGGGAGACACAGAGGCTTCAGCTCCCTACCTGGTCTGCCCTGGGGACGACGGCCCCCCCGGAGCCTGGCGTGGCCTTTGCGGAGCCGTAACCAGGGAAAGCACCGGGCAGGGGCGACTCCCAGGGGCCTCTTTGGGAGAAGAGGCAGGGAGACTCTAACGGGAGCCTGGATGCAGGCAGGGGGTCTCCCAGCCAGGGCGACCGAGCCCCACGGCCCTTCTGCAGAGAGGCGGTCAATGGTCTTCGGGCACATCTGTCCACATGTGCCCCTGCGGGGTGGCCCTGAGGCCTCCCCGCCCTGTAACCTGTACACCGGCTCTTCACCACGCCCTAGACCCGCACTCATGCGGCTCCTTAGAGGAATTCAATCACAGTAATCTGTGCACAGTCAAATCATCGTCGGCAGCGGCCGCAGCAGCATCAAGGCTTCGGTTCTTTGAGTTAAGCTCCCACCCACCCCCCAAGGCCAACAGCCAGGTATGTACTTGGCCACACTTTTCACAGCGTTCTTATATATTCAAGGTGATCTTTTACAAAACTGTTGTATGCTGGTCAAAACTGGACTCGTACTGAATACATTTCTCTGCAAACTGCCTTTCATCCTACTTTTTTTTTTGGCGAAAAGGGTGGCCAGAGACACCCTCCTTTTATAGTATGGTTTCTGGGAAGGGAGATGGCCCAGCCAGAGGGTAGGTGTCTACTTTCATAGATACTGGTATTAGAATGGATACTAATATTGGAGTATTTTAGTAGATACTGCCAGATTGCCTTCTGAAATGGTAGGTAGTCCTGTCCTCATGAACAAAGAGCACACGTTCTCTTCCCCTAATCCTTGCCAGCACTTGGCGGGGGGAGGGGGGCGCTTTGCTTTCTCTTCTTTCCTTTTCTTGTTTTTAGTTTATTTATTTTGAGATATATATAGAGAGAGAGACAGCATGAGTGGGAGAGGGGCAGAGAGAGGGAGAGAGAGAATCCTAAGCAGGCTCTGCACATGTCAGACCCATGAAACCATGAGATCATAACCTGAGCTGAAATCAAGAGTCAGACGCTTAACCGACTGAGCCACTCAGGTGCCTCAAGCAGGGCTTGAACTCTGGAACCGTGACATCGTGACCTGAGCTAGGTTGGGCACGTAATTGACTGAGCCACCCAGGCGCCCCGCTCTTATTTTCAAGCACATGTACCAGAAGAAATTGGTATCTTACTATTACTTGAGTTTTCCTTTCTCTGGGTATCACCTGTGTCTTTGGATCATCAATACTTCCTCTTCTCAAAATGGTCTACCCCTAGCCTTTGACTATTTCACACTGAGATAGGAAACTGCTTTTCTTATTAATTTTTAGGAGATTTTGGATGCTGTGGATAGTAACTCTTATTTGGCAAATGTATTTCCTTGTTGGTCATTTGTCCTTTTGACTTTGTGATATGTTTTTGCCATGCAATTGCTTTGATAGGAATGGGTCATCAGGATTTCCTGTGTTGTTTACACACATGTTCGATTATAAAATCAAAAGGAAAATAATTTGAAAAGAGTACAAAAGTAGACACAGGGCCGTATCAACGATGAGCACTATTTACCAGTAAATATGGAAATCACTTCCGTGTTCAAATATTCGAGGTATAATTCACTTGTGGCATGGTGGATGTTTTGTGTTTTTTAAATTATTTTCCTCATGCTTATTGTTTTCCTGACTGAATTGTCAATACTGCTACATTTTTGTTTTCTATACTTTTCTTTGCAAATAAGAAGTGTGTTAATTACATATGGATTGCAAAATTTCTTTCTTTTTAAAAAACTTTTTTTAATGTTTATTTTTCGGGGGAGAGAGAGAGAGAGAGCACGCAAGTAGGGGAGATCAGAAAGAGAGGATCCTAAGCAGGCTCCACACTGTCAGCACAGAGCCTAACACGGGGCTTGAACCCATGAACCATAAGATCATGACCTGAGCCGAAATCAAGAGCCAGGCACTCACCTGGTTGAGCCACCCAGGTGCACTTGGATTGCAAAATGGCTTATTGGCTGGCCTGAGACACCGACCGCAAAACTTAGCACTGTTTCTGTAGTAAAGTAAATTCCACAGGGAAAGGAACAAGTTTGGAAGCCCAGTTTTGGGATGTGTAAACTGAGGCTGCCTCTGTGCCAATTTAGGTGGGAAGTGAGCGAAATAAAACAGATAGGCCAGGACTTCTGATGGCCATGTCTACCAACATTTTCTTAGTTCATGGGATTTTTTTTGGGGGGGGGGGTGTTCTTTTTCCCCTTCTTTTGGGGTTGCTTGATAATAGCCACAGTTGGAAACTTCTATTAGTTTTCTTACATCTGCCAGCAATTGGCATCGTTCCATTGTGCTTGGATAATTCGGCAGCGTCGCCTCCTGTGGAAATAGCTGCTTCTGGCAAAACTGTTCAGTTTATCATTTAGTCAAAACATTTGCATAGTTGTAGCTGAGTTAGAAAGCAAAAGTGGGGTTGATCATATTTGCATAAAGACAAGTCAAATCAAGGAATGCTTTGAACCATGAAATGAAATTTAATTAAATATTGGAATGACAAACATTTCGCAAAGAGCAGACGTCTTTAAATAATGGTTAAATAATGCACAAAAGAAATTATAGTTTTACATATAGGAAACATCTAGTGGTGATGCAATAAATGTGTCCCGAGATCTTCGGAGCGGGTGACCGACGCGTGGCTTCCTCACCTGGGGGGTCAGTCGCTCTGTTGCCTTAGGCGATGCCACTCAGACTTCCCAGCGGAAAGGCCTTGGAGGAGCCTGGAGAATCCCACCCTGCCCAACACAGAGGTCGCTGTCCCTTCAGGCAGGGGGACAGCACCGGCATGGTTTCTGCCCCCTGGGTACTGATTATGTTGCCCACTCCTTGCCCACTTTTTTTTTGTTTTGTTTTGTTTTATTTACTTTTGAGAGAGCACAGCTGGGGAGGAGCAGAGGGAGGGAGACGGGGCATCCGCAGTGGGCTCTGCGCTGTCAGCACAGAGCCTGAGGCGGGGCTCAAACTCTTGAACCATGAGATAGTGAGCTGAGCCGAAGTTGAATGCTCAACGACTGAGCCACCCAGGCGCCCCACCCTGCCCACTTTTTAAAGAGCCTCCTTTGGAAAAACCACTCCGTGTATCCAGTTTGATGGTCATCTGGTTCTTATCTACATGGATTCTAATTGCTTTCCCCTCATCGTCAGAGGAGTCACCGTTTGTTTTCTGTATTTCTGCTTTCTTTTCTCTGCCAAAAGGGCTTTCAAACTGAAGTTCAGCCTCTTAAGCTTCCTGTGATCCTTTACCAAAATACACTGTTATAAGGGTTTGCTGCAAATCACCACATGTGATTTGCAAACGTGGGAACATAAAATCATGATGTCTCCTTGTGCAGCGGGGGGTCCTGGGGAGCCAAGGGAGGCACCAAGCAGGCATCCGTGTGTCCCCTTCCGTCTTGCTTGTCTCTGCTGCCCGTGGCAGAGCCCACCAGGAAGCCATGGACAGAGAGACGCAGCCGAGGGTGATGATGGATGGGTCTCCAGGGCCAAAGGGAGAGTTCCCATCTGTGGAAAGGAATCACAAGGCCTGTGGGACTTTGGCCAAGTCACAGAAGTCATCCCGGGGGCTTAAAGAGCACTTGCCCCAGGAGATTTTGCAAACTACCCAAAACCCCTTCTCATCCTGGAGAATCTTGGAATCAAAACGCCCCTGGGTCAAGGTCCTTTCCAAATTATACTTAAAGCACATGCAAAGTTACTTTCTTAGTGGTCTTATTAAATCGCCATTAGGCAGGTAAGCTTCCCCAAACAGGCGTACGGAAATACGCACGTGTAAAAATGCAGAGGGTAAGACAGGGTGGTGGGGGTGGAGGAGAAAAAGTAGATGCAGAGGGAATCTATTTTTTTAATGTTTATTTGTTTGTTTCTGAGAGGGAGAGAGAGTGTGCAAGCAGGGAAGGTCCAGGGAGAGAGAGGGAGAGAGAACCCCAAGCAGGTTCCACACTGTAAGCGTGGGGCCCAACACGGGGCTCAAATTCATGAACCGTGAGATGATGACCTAAGCAGAAATCAAGAATCAGTCGCTCAACCACCTGAGCCACCCAGGCGCCCCTAAGTGGTGTTCTACTCCTGGACCCTCCAAGTCTGTGCTCCGTGAAGTGAGGACTGCAGCTCTAGTGAGCCCCGGGGGGCCATCGGTAGACGACACAGATTGTGTTTGATGTGCCTGGTGGTTAAGCATTTGCTAGCATAGCACGACTAGCACATTCAGAGGGATACAGGTTAGCACAGGGGAAGTTCGTGTAATTTCCTAGATAGCAATGCTAAGGAAACGTGTGTAACTCTTTCTTATTGTTTTTTCCCCCCGGAAGAATGAAAAGCAGGATCAGTTCAATTCAGGAAGGGTTTATTGAAGGTGGCAGCCTGTGTGTTCAGCGCCGGGGTAGACACTTAGCATGAATGCTTAAAATTGTTTGTGCAAACAATGGCTCTTTCTAGAATCAGGATTAAGTGATTCACAGAAGATTCTTCTATTTCAATGAATCTATTCATCTATAAAGAAATACTCCATACAAGGCCCAGTAGCCAAGATGATTGTTTCTCTCCAGATTGTTGAGTTGCAACATCCTTTCTTCTATTTACCATTCAACGCACTCGGGCCATTCAGTGCGCCTGTATGAGCTCTTCCCGAGATATAAACAGATTTTCGAAATGTAGCTAATTGATGTTTGATGGAGTTCATCCTTATCGCCTGTTAGAGAACTCAGATAAGTTAATCTCGACTCTTCTTCTCTGGGATCCAAAGCGATTGACTTCCATTAAGCCCTATGCTTAGAAGAGCTGCTTGAACCAGTCCCCAGGTCGGTGTCTCTGCTTCCTTCCGTCCTGGTCTGAGCTGCCATTGTGCGTAGCAGGACACGGGAGGTAGTCATAATCTTGAGAAAAAGTCTCCTTTTTATTTTGATCCGCCATCTTTGCTGAACAGTGCCGTAAGTTTGGTTTAATCTTGAAAATTGTGGTCACTGTTAATTTTCACCTTATTAGAGAGATGCCATCTGTGTGCATAACTGTGGAAGGGGTTTGGAGACCCCACCTTAAAGCTGCTATTGATGTGAAATGGCCAAGATCTCTTGGCGGTGTTTACAAAGGGTGGGGGTTGGGGACCATCATCAGTGAGCCGTTAAAACGGAAATGTGGATTTGACATTTGAAAATCATGCAATTCACCATATTAACAGATAAAAAAGAAAAACGATATGATCATGTCAGTTCAAGAAAATATTGAAGTCATAAATTACCAACATCAGGAACCAAAGAGAAGACATCGTTACAGATTCTACAGACCAAAAATATACAATAAAGAAGTATTATGGAAAACTCTGTCAGCAGAGAGCCCGACGCGGGGCTCGAACCCGTGAAGCATGAGATCGTGACCTCAGCCGAAGTTGGACGCTTAACAAACTGAGCCACCCAGGTGCCCTGGGATCATGTTTTTATTGTCCACTTATTTATTTCTACAAACCTAGCACATGTCGCTCACAGCCCCGAGCTAGGCCTGGCTGACCTGTCACACCCCGCTAACCAGGCCCTGGGAGAGAAACAGGCCTCAGGCCCAGGCGCTTCTCATATGGAACTTCCTTAATCTCCACACTTTCCTGCCTCGATTCCCCACGCCCCGGGTCCTTCTGGCTTTCTTGCCCAGAGCAACACTGCTGTCTCATCCTGAGGTAGCGGTAGAGGGGTGTGGAGGGGGAGGAGGGGCTTCCTCGGAGTCTGAACACTCCACACAGATGTCAGCCATCCAATCTGTCAACCCGGCCCAACCCTGCACACGGTGCGTCAAACTCCTGAGCCCTTCACAGACTCCGGCCAGAAAAGGATTTTCTGCCTTTCCAGGCACCGTAGGTTAAAAATGTGTTTCCCCTTCCAATCAGTTACCAAACTATTCTCTGATCCTTATCTTGCAAAAATCTGTTGAAATCCCTTGTTTTTCCATCGCCTTCTGCACATTGCTTCCAGCTCAGGGTCAAATGACTAGTCGAGTTCTGGCCGCCACATCTGTGCCTCATTCAGCAGGGAAGAGAAGGACACAGAGAAGGTCCCGCACTCTTTTAAAGATGTTTCTGGAGTCCCATCTGATACACTGTTCCATTCTTACTGCCCAGGGCCTGGCCACACAGCTGCACAGAACGCAGTGAGAAGTGGGGTCTTTATTTAAGACACAGTTTTCAACTGGGAGTTGGGAGTCTACCGCCAAAGAAAAAGTGGACAGAGACTGGGGGACTTCCTTCAGTCTGTCACCCTCAGGATGATGACAAGCCCCTAAAAAGCATGACTTTCATTTGAGTCTGTACATGGGGGCCAAGAGAGGTGAGCTGTACCTACACCATACACATATTTGGTGCTTAGTGAATTTTTGTCGAAAGAATGAATGGACCCGAATAAACCATCAGCCAGAGGGGATGGTTTACTACAACCCGTGATGACTGATACCATCCGTTATTTTCCTATACCGAGATCATCAACAAATAGAAAATACCAACCTGCCTTTGACATTCGGTTACAGCTTCTATCTTGCTGCCATGTCGTATTTGGCCCACTAGCCATTGCCAAGTGCAAAGACTGGAGAGACCAGACAGAGAAATAGCTAGACGCCTTTGTTTGACTCACATATACCCACAGAGTCACCCCCAGTGCAGAACCAGTGATAAAATAAGCACCAGCTGACCAGCCATTGTTCTTGAACTTGAACCAGAAGCCACAGTTCTCATGTCTGGCATTTTTCAAAGAGGTCAAAGCAGCTCTGTTTAAAAGAGCTGCCTGCTGTGGGATAAATAATAATTTTTATTACAGAGACTTAGCAGGGAGCCTGAGAGCAAAGTTCCTCATGCGCAGAGCACGGGGGACTGTGGGAATGTTCCCTCTGCTGCAGCACACGCGATTCTCCTGAGGGACAGGGTGGTTCTTGAGTTACTGTAAAGATGTGAGAACTTAGTAAGTTACCTTCAGTGTTCCCAGAATCCTTCTCTTTGAATTAATTTTGAGAGAGAGAGAGAGAGGAGAGAGTTTTAATCAAGGTGGGGTTCAATCCCACGACCCTGAGCTTATGATTCGAAATCAAGAGTCAGATGCTCAATTGACTGAACCACCCAGATGCCCCTTTCTTCTCTTTGAAGAGAAGAAGAGGAGAAGAGGGACTGGAGGGAAGGTGTTTGTTTAACCCACAGAGAAATGTTTGTGTGTGCCTGTGCAACTTTTCTTTATACTTCCATAAAGAACAAAATAAAGACCCTTTATTTGTTCTGAAAATGCCTATTAAACAGGAGTACTGTTAGGAGCTCACAGTCTAGTGGTGGTAAGAAAGGCAGTTAGCAAGTAAGTACAGAGACCTATTCAGGTGGTACATTTGCTGGGCGGTACGAGGGAGAGTGATTTGTGGGGTGTCTGGGGGAGCACGACCCCCTCTGGGGAGTGACCTTCCATTAGACACCTGATGCGTGACCACAAGCCGGTCATGCAGAGTGAGTGTGAAGGGGTAGAGAGGGGACTGGGTGACTTCGCGGCAAACAGGTGAGCACTTGCTGGCCGCAGGAAGGAGCCGGGGCTGCACACCAGGCGCGGCAGTGATGGCTGGGGAGCACTACCATTTACACCGCGGTCTCTGCCTACGGCTCCTGGCCACAGAATGAGCTGCGAGAGCGAGGCGAGGCTGTTGCAGTATGGAGGCCACAGGTGATGACGGCTTTGATGAGTAGCAGCAAGACAGAAAGACTAGGAAGAACCAAAATACATCGTGACGGAGGGCCGGCAGCACTGGACTGTAGCAATGAAGCTTTTTGCGGTAGAACCGCCATTTAGTGCCGGGTTTGCTGTCCTGTTTGATACCTGAAAGCCCCTTGTGAAACCGCACTGTAGAAGGAAGGGGAGAGGAGATGCGGGACACAGTGTCCAAGGTAGGGGGGATTGGCTTCAGCACTCAGAGCCATATCCCTTCCCTAACAGATGAGGTGAAATGATCATTTTAAGAAGTATGGCTTCTCCTGATTTGGTAACACGTTACAGAAGGTGACCGTAACTCAGAAGTACTGTTTCCAGACTCAGGAACCCAGGTGTTGGTTAATAAATGCATGTGTGTGAGTGACCTCCAGGGCCTTCCAGAACATGAGACCTCTGGCGGACATCCCCCCCCGTGACCGGGTGACGTTTGCAGATGTCAGACAAGGGGGATGGGAGACAGGTAGACCCACGGGGTGTGCTGAAACTTCTGTCCCTCCGGTGACAAAAACAGAGCATGCACAATGAATACAGAGTACAGAGAGCCGTCACAAACATTTACTGAACGCCAACAATTTGCGCACCCAGATCGCCTCCTTGGACTGGCGGACATAAACACCGGCAGCTAATGCTGTCCCTAAGGGCAAAGGACAGGTCTTGAAGTGATAGGGCTACTTTGCCAGCTGCACATGAAAAGTAGACTCTTTACATATTAGTTGCACCTGCTTTGCACGCAGACTAAAACTGACGACTGCTCTAGACTGAATATTTGTGTCCCTCCGAAACCCACAGGCTGAAGCCTACCCTCCAAGGCGGAGGTATTAGGATGGGGGCTCTGAGAGGCGGCACCAGGGATATGTGCCCTTGAGAAAGGCACCCCGGAGAGCTCCCCTGTCCCTTCCGCCATGGAAGGAGTCCTCGAGAAGAGAGCTGTCTGCGAGCCGGAAGCCAGGTCTCACCCCGCGCCTGCCGGCAGCTTGATCTTGGACTTCCCGGCCCCCAGGACACAAAGACGTGAATGTCTGTTGTTTATAAGCCACTCAGTCTGTGTTATTTTGTTAGAGCTGCCTGAACAGACGAAGATAGCAATCATGCAAGAGGAGAGAAAACCCTGGTCGTGTGGTTCAAACCGAATGCAAAGACTGTAGGGATCTCAGCCTCCTCCAAGGAGGAGGAAGGTGTGGAAGGGACACTGAGTTGGGGGGCATGTGGCTACCTCCAAAAGGAAGTGGATGACAGTCTTTTTTCAAAGAAAGGAAGAATGTTACTAGACAGAAATGTGTGAAAATAAACGCTAAGGGGACTGCTTGGTCTATGTTACCCTTAGAGCCAGAAACTCCACCTGGGTCCTGCCCCTTTACATTCTGATCTCCCCACAGAAGATAGACTCTGCCAGACTGTTTGGTTATTCCGGCAGGTGTTTGTCTGGCATGGATTACAGGGCAGGGGTTCTGAGCACTGTCTGCACCATAAGGAAACTGTTATGGGCTGAGATGTGCCCCCCCCCAAATTCATATGTTGGAGTCCTGACCTCAGATTGAGACTATGTTTGGAGGCAGCTCTTGGTTTGTTTGTTGTTTTTTTTTTTTTCAGCTTTATTGCGCTATCACTGACATAGGACATTGTGTACATTTAAGGCATACAGCATGCAAACTGAACACAGTTATGTATTGCCGAATGATTACCATCATTGCGCTAACACATTGCGTAATCACTGTTTCCTTTCTGTGCCGAGAACATTGAAGGTCTATTCTCAGCAGTTTGGGAGTACAGAATGCAGTATTGTCAGCTATAATCACAATGCCGTGCATTCGATCCTCAGAACGCATTCGCCTTCTAAGTGGGTGCTGGTACCTTTTCACCCGTCTCCCCAGTTCCCCCACCCCCGGCTCCTGGTAACCGTCCTTCTACCCTCTACGTCTACGAGTTTGGCTTTTTTAGACCCTCCCTATGAGGAACGCCATCCAGTATTTGTCGTTCTCTGTCTGATGTGTTTCGCGTGGCATACAGCCCACAGAGGTCCATTCCCGTGTGCCTGCATCATTTTGGACGGTAACCACGATAAGAAAACGCCCCAGGTGCCTGTCAGTGGGCGAGTGGATAAAGGAGATGTGGTGTGCATGTACAATGGCGTGTTATTCAGCCACAAGGTGAAGGAAATCCTGCCGTTTGTGACAGCACGAAGATAAAGTCTTTACAGAGGTAACTGAGCTAAGAAGAGATCATTAGACCCTAACCCGACGTGACTGCTGTGTCCCTTTTAAGAGGAAATGTGGACACACACAGAGGGAGGATGATGTGAAGAGGCAGCGATCACTTGTTGATGAACAAATAATCATGGGTCAGCAGTGTTTACAAATATCGTAGTCCCAGAAAGTAATTCTTGGGGGAAAATAGTTTGTCCTTTAAACTTTGAGGGCGCTGGACCCCTCAATGGGACTCTTCTGTCTTGACAGTAAAGGACGTGAGAGCCTCGCTCCCGGGGGACAGCGTGGCCCACGGAGAGACTTTTCACCAAAGTTGTCAGAGTTCACCGGGGGCCCCACAACGACGACGTGAAACACGCACGCTCGTATTACTGTGCGTATTCTCTTAAGGAAAAGACAGTGAGTTCTACTCCCTGTTGCCGCATGGAATGGGACTTTATGCCTTTCGGCAGGGGGAGAGGGTGGGAGGTGTTGGGAAAGCCCCAGTGGGGGTGCAGCAGATTCGCCAGCTGCCCCCTGGCAAGCTGCCCCCAGCGTGAGGACACCAGGCCTGGGCAGGCAGCGGCAAGGCTCCACACGGCGCCGTAGCAGCCACGTGAGGGATGCACCCGGCACCGGCCCTGGCAGCATGGCTGGAAAAATCCACCACCGTCATCCCCCTCATTGCCGCTCAGGCCCCAGGTCTTGGGGGCAAGTTCAAACATTGCTTCCCATTGAGGACACGTCAGATCCCTGCATTTGCCCAAAATCGCCCACTGGATAATTAGTGGTGCTCACAAGGATCATTTATGAGCTGGTTGTTCATGGTGATGCCTGATTGGCAAGCGGTGCTGGTCCGAGGAGCCAGGGAGGACTCTCCAGGGCCCAGAACTCGACTTTTGAGGTGAGGCCGATTCAGACTTGCATCCTGGGAGCTTTCTTTTTATACCCAAGGTTTCTGCTATAAAAGGGACCAGAGGGACTGGACTCCCATGAGCTGGAGAATTCTTTGGAGTCGTAAGTTTGACACCATGTTTCTTTCTGGCTTTCATCCATCCAGATAAGCGAAGTTGGATGGGCTCCACTCAGCAAGCAAGCCAGCGGGGGAGGCGGAGAACATGTCGGAGTCCTAACCCGCCTGCCCAGGGCCTGGGTGAGCTGCTCAGGAGATGCTGGGAAATCAGGAGACCTGAATTTAAGTCCCGGCTCCGATTAAGCACTGAATTACCCTGTGTTATTGGTGCTGTGGCTGAGATCGGAGCGCTGGGCTGGACGGATCCCAGCCCTGTGGGCTCTGACATACCGTTTGCCGTCTATCAGGGGGACCCAGAATCACTGCTGAGACTGTGGCCTCCCCCGCCTTCCGTGCGAGGCACACCCCCTCCCCCAACCAGAGACATCTGCAGGTCTTGTGTAGACGCAGTCTCTTCTCTGTGAGGTGAAATGACTCTGAACTAGAACTTCAGGAGCTCGTCTCCTCAGAACTTGGGACTCAAGACTCCTCCTCAGTGTTTTCTGCCCCTCAGTTGTAACAGACTTTAAAAACAAATTTGTAAATGTTTATTTATTTTTGAGGGAGAGAGACAGAGTGCGAGCAGGGGAGGGGCAGAGGGAGAGGGAGACACAGAATCGGACGCAGCCACCAGGCTCCGAGCTGTCAGCACAGAGCCCGATGCGGGGCTCGAACCCACAAACTGCAAGATCATGATCTGAGCCAAAGTCGGATGTTTAACCGGCTGAGCCACCCAGGTGCCTCTAAGCTTTTTAAATTTTATTTTATTTTATTAAAAAAATTTTTTTAACGTTTATTTATTGTTGAGAGAGAGAGAGAGCAGGGGAGGGGCAGAGAGAGAGAGGGAGACAGAATCTGAAGCAGACTCCAGGCTCTGAGCTGTCAGCACAGAACCGGACGTGGGGCTTGAACTCACCAACTGTGAGATCATGACCTGAGCCGAAGCTGGACGCTTAACCAACTGAGCCGCCCAGACGCCCCTGCAGGAGGCTTTTTTCATCCAAATGTAGCCTCATAAACAAGAAGAATTGCCTCATGTGGTGCTCACGGTCAGCAAACAAATGTAACTGTCTCTTTTCTGGTCCATCTCACAACCAGCGGTCACGGGGATCTCGGTTCAGCAGCCAGCCTACCAGTCATGGTTGGCGCTGCCGGGCCCTCTCCGCGGGGCTTGGCCAGGCTCTTCCTGGAGCTCCATCTGCCCAGGGCGCCGGCTGCGGGAGACGCCGGCGCTCCCAGGCCACGGGCGGTCAGAGGGTTGCTGGTCCAGGATCACCGGCTCCCCCGGTGGTTTCTCCCCAGTCTCTGGCTCTGCTGCAGCTGCTGCACAAACCAGGCTCAGGGTCCCTCCTGGAGCCCTCCCCTCGGACCCCTGGGGGCGCAGAACCCTCAGGTCTGTGTGCGGTTTGCACCTGGTTCCGCTGGCCCGGCCGCCCCTCAGCGCCCTGCTCCGAGGTCCCTGTGAGCCCCTACCCAGCATCCTCGGGCACGCCCTGTCCCCCCGACTCCACAGAAGGGCTGCCTGGCGGCGCCCCCACGCGAAACTCGCTTTCCGCCACTTGGGCGGGTGTGGCTGCCCCTCGGGGGTGGAGGGAATCCCTCTGTAAGAAAGGTTCCTGCAAAGTCCCAAATTAAAGCAGGGGCGAGCCTGCTCTGCCTTCCTCTCCCCTTCACTCCATCCTGGGTCTGCGTCCTCTCACGGGGGGCTGATAAAATCCTCACCTTGGCCTTGGCCTTCCCTCCAAACCCCTCTCACTCTCCTCCACCTCCCCTGCCCACCCCTAGGCAGGACAGCCCGCCTCCTCTGCCCACTAGTGAGGGACATCCCTGTGCAGAGCAGCACCCCCCGCCCGCCCCGGGCTGGGAGGGCGTCGCATTACTGCCCTGCACTCAATATGGGAAGGCAAGTGCGGGAACTCCAAACCCCCCTTTCCCCCAAGCTTGGCTTGCGGGACTATCTTCTCACTGAGCACTTCAAAAGTCTACTTTGTAAGTCAAAGCTACACACTGCCTCTTTCTCTTTCCTCTCCATGCAGACACGTCTACACCTCCCTAGATAGCGGAAGGGCCTGGCTCAAGAGGGACAAGCTCACACCGAAGCCGGCAAAAAGCACAAGTGCATTAACATTCCTCCAAAAACATGTTCTCCTGGAATTTAGAAAAGGATTTCATTCTTCAGGAGGTTCAAAAAGCCTGGCATGGAGAAGATCTAGAAGTCCTGCAGGTGAAGCGAACCCCACTTTCATGAGTTTACATACGCGGAGGGGACCTGAAGACCCAGGTCACAGGACACTGTCCGTGGTTTCGAAATGCTTGTGTTCTTTAAGAGAGAACAAATTCTGTGAAAATATTTTTACTACTGTTGGCTCTTTGTGTTATGTTTTATTGCCAAATAACTTCTTTTCTTGCAATAGTCGTAATTATCCGTATACCAAAGGGAAGAGGGAGGTAGTTGTAACGGCTGAGAGAGGACAACGTTGGCGTTGACCGTACTGGTCGGGAAAAGCTTGGCTCTTCCAGAAGCCTGACGTCCTGGCAAGATGGGCCGCTTCCCTTTCTCCCAGACTGCCGAGGTGTCCCGTGCTGCCAACTGGCCCCGGGTCACCCACTTGGCCTTCTTTGCGAGAATACGTCCCAGCAAGGGGGAAGCATCTCTCTGCACTTTCTTCCTTCCCCGCTCCCACACCGGTGTCTCAGGTCAGTTGGAGATAATAAATATTCAAGGTGGATAAATAGGAAATACTATCATTAGCTCTGTGGATTTCGTGGGGCAGGAAATTGCATCCTGACTCATAGAAACTTTGAGATAATGTTTATTGCTTTAAGCTGCTAAACTTGTGGTAATTTTCCTTTTCGTTGCCAATACACTGGCTTTCTAAATTCCCATGCACTTCTGACCACTGCTGCTGCCTTTTTAGTGGACGGCCAAAGTGAAGACACCCATCACATAGATCCCACACTCTACTAGGGAGACGCTAACAGTGGTTATAACAGCTTGCTTGCCTCCTACCCTCCTGGCCTTCCTCTCTGTGATACTGAAGTATAGTGGACAAGACTTGGACTCTAACAGGCCCTCGCAGCTCCCATGGGGAGCCAAGAGGTGGGAGCCACTACAGGAGGAGGTATTTCCTTGGCTCAGATGACTCAGCCTTGCCCTTCTGCTGGACTATGAACTCCATGAAAGAGACATTAAATTTTATTTTTTTTCTCTTTTTCTTCCATTCCCCATACTATGCCAAATGATTAAAAAGAATATGGTGGATGACTGGGTGGATGAATGGATGGATAGATGAGCGGATGGATGGTTGAATGGATGAGTGGATGGATACATGCATGGATGATGGATGGATGGATGGATGGGGGATGGAGGGATGGGTAGATGGGTGGATAGATGGATGGACAATAGCAGGATAGCTGAATGTGTGGAAAGATGGATGATGGAGGATGGATGGATGGATGGAACAATGGATGGATAGATGGGTAGATGATGGGTAGATGGGTAAGGGATAGATGGATGGGCAGATAAATGAATGGCTGAGTAGGTGGATGATGGTTGCTAAGTGGAGATATCAATTTGTTGTTATTCTCTTATGACCTTGGGCCTGGACTTAAACCTTGTCTCTATAATAAAGCACCCACCTTTGTATCACAATCCACCAGCTTGTGGGTCCTGCTTTGTCCTTGCCAAAGGACAAAGGTCCAAGGTCCAAGGTTGCCAGTGACCTGCCCAGATCACTGTGTCTTCCCTATTCCTGGGCTCTGGATCCCACCATCTGCTGAATATCTTACCTCCTGGAGCCTTGGCTGCCACCAGTTGTGATCTTACAAATGTTCTCTGTTGATGACATTGGAGCCTGGATGCTAACTGGGGTCTTCTGAATGCCTTCTTTTAATGACCCAGGTTCTGCCCCTCCTTCCCACTCAGAGCTCTGCTGTGCCCAGGGTTCCCCCTCCTCTGGCCTGGCCTATTTACATTCCTCCCTGGCAGGTGCTATAAAACATAGTCCCATCAGGCACGGGCCATGTCAAGTGGGATATTGTAAACTACCATATGGTTACTATTTGGGGGAATACAATCTCAGAAACACGAGAAAAGCAGCCACGATGGGTTTAGATGGAAGCAGGAAAAAGTGGTCGTGGCCCCTAAGCCTCGCTCCTCCATGCTCCGCTGCACAGGGGAGGGACGGAGGGCAGGCACTGACCGGAGAACTTGCTGCAGACTGGGATGTGCCTCTTGAGTCCAGCAGATCCGCCTGATTTCCTCCTTTGACAAAGTTAGGGGCTCTTTGCCGGCTTGGACAGCTGCCCGGGTGGCTGTAAAGTGGGAAGGGTCACTGAAGGACACCGTCTCGAGCAGGAGCGTGTCATGAGCTGGACTGTTGCCTCAGAGGGAGGGAGCACCGAGCGCGTCCCTGGGCGGCACCGACCAAAACCAGATCCAAGCAGAATTTGACCTGAGGAGGCCTGAGATGAGTCTCCTTCCATATCTTGCCATGATGCGCTGCAAGAGTTCGCACAACTACGGGGTTGTCATAAGGAGTTAATAGTCCTTTGAACACTCTTTTTTGAACGTTAAATAATTATTAGTTAAATACAATTTTAAGCCCAAGATTAATTCACTTTTTAGGACACAACCACTTACCAAAGTTCTAGCCACCATTTTTGTGCACCTGGGTGTTTTAGGGGCTTTTTCTCAATTATCCCTTATACATACCCCGTGATTGTCCCCATTTTACCAGTGAGGACACTAACTGAGGTCACACAGCTCATGAGCGACCGAGCCAGGGTTCAAGCTGGGGCTGAGTCCGAAGGGTCCCGGCTTCAGCTCACTGCGCAACCTCCGACACCCATCTCGTCCAAGCTGCAGCTAGCGGGAACCTGGGAAGGTCGAACCGAGGGGTCAGCAGGCTCTCCAGCACCTGGTAGGTTCGCAAGGCGCTTGCAAGAGCTTCCCGGTCTCATCCGTCTCCAGCGCCACACCGGGGAGGCGTGTCAGAGGCACGGGCACCAGAGAGGCAGGTGCAAGGTTTGGGTTTATCAGAGCTGACGTCGACTTTCCATTCTACCATTGCTTCATTGCGTGAACACAGGGACGCTATTTAACCTCCCTTGCCTCTGTTTCTCATCCATAAAATGGGAGTGATCGCAGTCCCTGAACCTTATACGGTGGTCGTGAAGACTCAATTTGTGTAAGTACCCAAGCCAATACCTCACACCTACTGAGAACTGAGAGGTGGGTCGCTGTTACTGTGCTGGCTTCACTGGGGACACAACGGCGCCCTGATGGCCGGGACCCACAGAGAAAGCCCGGACACCTGCTCTGAACAGGGACCTCGCGCCCCCGTGTGTCCCGGCTGAGCTCGGGGCTGGAGGTGGACGCGGAGGGTGGCCATGGGCACAGGTGACGGACGGCACAGGAGCGCTGTGTTAGTGCGGCGGCGGCACGGCTTGAGAAGCCTTGGAGCCGTGGCGTCAGAGGGCCCCACGGTCTCCTTGCTCGCAGATCCGCGCAGGATCCACTGAGGGTCGCAGTCCCCGAGCTGGGGGCCCTTCGGGGAAACGCGCGCATGGTGGAGGCGTGCTCCCGGCTGGCGGTCCACCCCGAGTTCTCGTGGCTTCGGCAGCGCAGGCGGTGTGTGCGGGGTGGGGCGGCCCGCAGGCCCTGGACGGCGGTCCCCGCAGGCGGCTTTGATGTGGTCCGCGTTAGCCGGGGCTGCCCAGCCGACTCTGACAGCGTATGGACAGCACCATCTGCACACACCCAAGCCTGACGTGTCATTCTCGCCTTGGGAGCTAAACAGAGCTGACGGAACATTCTGGAAACGTTGCCAGAGAGTGACGAAAGATGTTAGTTTAACTATTAAAACTCAACAAAGGGGCCCCCTTGTTAACAAAGAACAATGTCAGACGGGAAGGAAGCGAAGGAAGCACCATCCGAACTCTGGGCTGGAAGGCGACAGCCGTAGGGCTGTGTTAGAGGGGGCTGTCGTCTCCCGTGGAATTAACCTGAAAGCTGACAGCACTCAGGCAATGCCTTTCATCCCCAACCCCCACACTGCAGCTCCTGGAGCAGCCTTCAGGCACCGAGGCGGGGCCGTGGGTCCTGTCTTGTTCCCCAGTGCCTCTGGGGAGCCTGTGTGCTCCCCACACTTTGGATCTTTCTCCCCTGTGCTCCCACGCAGATCGGTGGCAGACACGCACCCCAGGGGCACTCTGTTGGGTGAGCACTGCTCAGGTCGCGTCGTCTCCAGACCCTATCCCAGCTGGGGGCCGGGCATCTGCCCACGGATCCTGAGCTCAGGCCCCCCTCTGAACATCATGGCACCAGCTTTGGGGGATCGCAGGGAACATCCTGTAGGAAAAGTGAAGGCAAACCGGTGTTTGCGTAAAATGGACAGCACAGTGTGTGCTAAACACCATCGTTGCTGTGCTTAGACACGGCCATCGAATCTTCCAGAAAACCGTTGCACCCTTCTGGCCAGTGCAGCTCTGGGGAGAGAGGATCGTGACCACTCCGTGGGTACCACTGCCATTCCGCTCCTTGGGCTGGTCCCAACAGGGCGCTGGCTGCTGTCATTAGTTCCGTGAAATGTTTGCGGAGAGCCAGGCACAGCACAGAAATGACACTTGGGTGTTTTAACGAGACTCTGCAGTGGTACAAATCGGACGTTTAAGAAACTTTAAATTCTGTTTTCTCACTGGAGACTTTCATTAAGTATCTGTCCTGCTGATTGCTTTGCGGCTGAATCTCGCTGTCTGTGTAACAACCCTGGATAGCCGTCATAGACCGGGGACAATCTCTCTTAGGTGGGTATTGCTTGTCAACCAAGCATTCAGTCAAATGACAGATGGGCTCCAAGGTGTCATATTGATGAAATAAGGAGGTTGGGTCCCGTTTGGGTGGAAAGGGGAAAGAGAAAAGCACTTCTCTTCATTTCTGGATTCCTTCAACCTAAGCCAAATAGTTCAGTTAGGACACTGTAGGTTCTGGCTTCACGAAGGCTGCAGATTGCAGATGGGAGGGGAGGTGAAGAGATGCCTGAAGGCCTTTTAGGAATGCGGCTCTGGGGCACCTGGGGGGCTCCGTCACTTAAGCATCCGACTCTTGGATTCTGCTCAGGTCATAATCTCACAGTTTTATGGGTTCGAACCCTGTGTCAGGCTCTGGACCGGCAGCAGGGAGCCCGCTTGGGATTCTCTCTCTCCCTCTCTGCCCCTCCTCCACTCTGTCTCTCCCAGAAAAACAAATAAATAAACGCAAAGGAAAAAAAAAAAAAAAAGAAACGCAGCTATGGTCTTGATTAAGGATCTGAGCTTCTGAACAAGCGACGATGTGGTCCGACACCGGCAGCGAGGAAGGAATGAAGCAGAACCACGCGTCTCTGACTGTGGGATGGTCTCCCCAGGGTCTCCCTGGCCTCCCCGCCTCCTTATTCTCCTCGACTAGTCCAATAGCTTGTCCTGCACATAAGCTTTCTCTTACACGTGTTCTTCACCTTCGTTAGCCTTCTTCAGGTCGCAGGTGCATCTTCTGAACATTCAGCGCAAAACGTGAAGTGTCTCCCCGGGAAGCGACCAGACAGACCGGCTGGAGCCTCGAAGAGCGCCTTACCTTACCTTTTTCCTCCTTTCCAACCTGGACCGTCCAGTGTGCGGTCCCCTGGCTCTGCTCCCAGGCGCCGGGCAGGGCAGGCTGAGGCCGAGCGTGGTGTAGGCCCCGCAGGGTGGGAGGTGGGGACGTGTTTCTCCGAGAGACAGAGCCAGTAAGGACCTATGTCTGCAGGGGAAAGGGATTTATCTTCAGAAGGTGGCTGGCATGAATATGGAGGTTGGCAAGTCCCAGCCCGGTAGGGTGGAGACCCAGAAAGGCCCAAAGCTGCAGCTGGAGTCTGCCGGCAGAATATTCCCCCTTGCTCTGGGGGTGACTGTCTTTGTTCTCTTCAGGCCTTCAACTGCTTAGATGCAGCCCACCCACGCTTTGGAGGGAAATCTGCTTTGCTCAAATGCCACCGATATGGATGTTAACCTCATCCCAAAAGTCCTCTCGGAAACATCCCAGGTCATGTTTGGCCACATGTGAGCACCGTGACCCGGCCAAGTCGACATGGAAAATTAACTCTCCCATGGGGCAATGGGCTGGGGGGCAGGTGGCTCCGAATCTGCCGGTGGCAGTTCCGGCCATCCTGACCGTGTTTTCTTGCCCCGCCCTGGCCTCCAGCCCTTGGTGTTGCCTCCTTTGCCTGGTTAACTTGTCTTCCCAAGCGGCTCTCTCTCCCGCGTGAACGAGGGGCCTTGTGCAGGAAGGAGGTTCCTTTGGGACGTGACTAAAGCCATCTTTATGCAAACAGGTCAAGAGCTGCTGTGAGTTTTTGCTTTTGTAAACAGCTGAGCAGGTCACCACTGGTGTGGTAGGTTGTGCGGCCCCGGGGTCCACACGGCCACACCGGAGGGGACCCACAGTAAACCTCGTTGGCCACGCTGGCCAACTCATGCCACGCTGAAGCAAAACGGCAGCTGGATAAAGGAAATGGAGATACCACTGAGTTCCCTACAATTAAATTCTGCACCCACGGGCCGCCATCAAACAGAAATCAAAATAAAATAAACAAAACCTCCACGTTTCCTAATAGCCGGCAACCTTGACGAGGTGCGAGCTGGTTGGGAGATTAGCTCAGCTTCTCCCCTCCCCCTTTTAAATCCTTCTTTCCTAGTTGGGTGCTGTCTCCCGCCAAGCCTGGGGACCTTCTCTCTCCTTCCTGAGAAAAAGCATCGAGCCAGAACTTGGCAGAGAGGCAGAAACAATAAAGACACAACACGCTCGCTCACCCTCGTAACCACCGGGAGGCTTAAGGAAAGCCATGCACTTGACACACCTGAGCTTCTGAGGTCTTGTCCAAGAACAATCACGGGGAAGCCGCAGAGGCGCGCGTCAGGCCCGAGCCTGCAGCCCGGGTTCCCCTTCTCCTGCCTGGGCACGCTCGCGCCGCTCGGAGGGACCCCGCAGTCCCACACCTGCGTGCCCGCCTTCCGGCTGCCTCCCTCCCGGACCCCGGCCCAGCCCCGAAAGGTGAAGGGGGGTGTAGGCCCGTCTCGCCTCTCAGTGAGCGCAAGATCGTCTGTACGGTGTTGAACTACATGGATTCCAAAACCACTCCTAAGGCTCAGAGGACACGACGTGAACTGTCCCTTTGCCTCGACACTGGTCCCGGAGGCCAGCCTTCTTCGGGAGCAGTGGTTTTCACAGCGTGCTCCCCAGGACGCCTGCCTGACGTCGCTGCTTGGACGAGCCCGCACGGGGTTCTGAGGTGGCTCCTCTGAAAAGCTCTGCGGTCAGGATTCGGGCCATAGAGTTTGGCTTCTGGAAGCACCCGAACAAGGGGCCCTCGGACAGGCTGCGCCCCAGCCGGCTTTGTTTCCTGNAGGTCTGGGTGTGCAGCCTCCCTCCCTCGTCTTCCCTTCCCCACTCTCCTCCCCTCCCCACTTCCCGCATTCTGTCTCTGTCTCTCTTTTCTTCTACAGAAAGTGAATCATCAAAAGTACAGGGAACGTGTAGAATTTACTCAGCACTGTAAGTCTGCACATTAGCCAGTTAGTTCCTCCCTTAGGTGACCCCCCCGACCCGTGCAGGTGAGTCCCCCACCCCCCGCCCCATGCTTCTTCCTCTCCAGAAGCTACCCTTCTCCTGACACGTGTGGGGACTTACCAGACCCATGCGCTTATACCTTTACCTCATGATTATCGTTCACAACCAATTTATGATACTGCAATAGTATGTGTTCTAAGATTTTAAAAAGGGTTTTTATAATCTTTATTTTTCAGAGAGAGAGAGAGAGAGAGCACGAGTAGGGAAGGAGCAGAGAGAGACGGAGACACAGAATCCGACGCAGGATCCAGGCTCCGAGCTGTCAGCACAGAGCCCAATGCAGGGCTTGAACTCATGAACCATAAGATCATGAACTGAGCTGAAGTTGGACACTTAACCCACTGAGCCACCCAGACGCCCCCCCCGCCGCCATTTTTTTAATTGCAGCGTTTCTATAGACTGACTGTTCTACCCCTCCCCATTCCTGTGTTGAAACCCATCTGGTAATATGGTGGCATTAGGAGGTGGGGTCTTTGGTGGTGATTATGTCATGAGGAGGGGGCCCTCCCGATGGCATTAGTGCCCTTATGAAGGAGGATCCAGAGACCTCCCTTGCTCTTTCTACCACCTGAAGAGGCAGAGAGAAGATGGCTGTCCACCAACCGGGAAGCAAGCTCTCACCAGATGCCAGATCCACAGGCACCTTCACTTTGGACTTCCAGCCTCCAGAATGTGAGAAACAGATTTTTTCTGTCGATGACCCACCCAGCCTGTGGCATTCTGTTATGGAAGCCACAACGGACTAGGACCATTGTCTTTTTCTTGCGGTTTTGCATGAATCTCATATATTATGAAAGTACCAATCTTCTGTGGTTACACGTCTGTCTCTGCTTTCTTTTACATTTTCCATACTGACAACGTATTATCTGCATATAATGATTGACTTTTGTTCTTCTTTCCAACTGTTATGCCTCTTTCCTGTGTCGCCTGCCAGCCAGGCCTTTCAAGACAAAGCAGACTTGAATGGTCACCTTGAGTTTAAGGGGACTGTTTCTAATCTGTGCCTGTTAAGTGGCAATATTCACCGTAGGTTTTCAGAAGATGGTGTTTACCTGGTAATGGAAGTTCCATTCTATTACTAGTTTCTTAATGTATTTCGTAGTAAATAAATGCAGAATTGCATCAAATACTTTTTTCTGCGTCTTCTGAGAATCACACGCTTTTCCTTATTTAAGCTGTAACACGGGCAATTATATTAACAGGTTTCCTAAGGTTTCTCATTGCAGTTTTTGGGTGATTTGCCGATGTGTAAGGTATTGTACACTGAAGCGTATAGATTATAGATATATTTTTAGGATTTTTGCATTTACCTTCATAAGTGAGATTGGTCTGTCTGCCTTGGAAGCTACTCTGTTACACTTTTGTGGAGAAGTCTTATAAGATACAGAGGATTTTGGGGCACCTGGGGGCTCAGTCGGCTAGGCATCTGACTTTGGCTCAGGTCATGATCTCACGGTTTGTGAGTTTGAGCCTCACGTCGCACTCACTGCTGTCAGTGCAGAGCCCGCTTTGGATCTTCTGTTCCCCCTCCCCTTACCCTTCCCCCACTCCCCTCTCTGCTCTCTCTGTCTCCCTCAAAAAAAAAAAAATTAAAAAAGATACAAAGGATTTTGCATCATTGGTTTCCTTTTTATGTGTAATGCTGGGCTATTCTATGCATCTAATGCAATAAATGGCATCTCCGTGGGGGTATGGATTTGATGGGTCTCTTCAACTGTCCATGGCAAGAGGCCTGGAAAATGGTATTTGGATTCAAGTAAGAGGTGGGGAGTGTAGCTGGGGTGGCTATACTTACATCGGGCAAAAGAAACTTTAAAATAAAGACCATAACAAAAGATACAGAAGGACGCTCCATAATGATAAATGGGCCAATCCAGTAAGAGGACATAACAGGCATAAACATTTATGCACTCAACATAGAAGCACCTGAGCATAGGCAGCAAATACTAACAGAAGTGAAGGGAGAAATATACAACAATATACTAATAGTAGGAGACTCCAACAGCCCACTTACATCAATGGACAGATATCATACAGATAGAAAATCAGTAAGGAAGCATCAGCCTCAAAGGACAGGGAAGACCAGATGGACTTAGCAGATACCCCTAGAACATTCCATCCAAAGGCAGCAAAATATACACTCTTCTCAAGTGCACATGGAACATTCTCCAAAACAGATCACCTGCTAGGCCACACAACAAGTCTCAATGAATTCAAGAAGACTGAAATCACATCAAGCGTCTCCTCCAATCTCAACAGTGTGAAACTAGCCATCAGTCACAAGAGGCAGCAATGGAAGAAGCACAGACACATAGAGATGAAACAACATTTAATCAAGCAGCCAAGGGTTCAATAAAGAAATCAAATAGGAAATAAAAAACTGCCTCGAGGGAAATGAAAATGGAAACACAGTGGTCCAAAATCTCCAGGATGCAGCAAAAGCTGTTCTAAAAGGGAAGTTCATAGCAATACAGGCCTGCCTCCAGAAGCAAGAGAACTTGCAATTAAACAATTTACCTTTATGCTTAAAGGAGCTAGTAAAAGAGGAACAAACAGAGCCCAAATTTGATAGAAGGAAGGAAATAATAAAGATTAGAAAGGAAGTAGAGACTAAAAAAAAAATAGACCAATGAAACTAAAAGCTGGTTTTTTAAAAGATAAAACTGACAAAGCTTTAGTTAGAGCCATCAGGAAAAAAAAAGAGAAAGGTTCAAATAAATAAAATCAGAGATCAAACAAAAGAAATTACAACCAGTACAGAAGTACAAAAGGTCATCAGAACATGCTATGAACAATTATACCAACAAACTGCACAACCTAGAACATACAGCTTTCCAAGATTGAATCAGGAAGAAATAGAAAATCTGAACAGACTGATTACTACAAACAAAACTGAACCAGGGGCGCCTGGGTGGCTCAGTCGGTTAAGCGTCCAACTTAGTTGAGGTTATGCATGATCTCACAGTTCGTGGGTTCGAACCCCTGGTTCAGGCTCAGTGTGGACAGCTCAGAGCCTGGAGCCCGCTTTGGAGTCTGTGTCTCCCTGTCTCTCTGCCCCTCCCCCACTCACTCTCTGTCTCTCTCTCTCTTTCTCTCTCAAAAATAAATAAACATTAAAAAGAAAAACAATTAAAACAAAACAAAACAGAAAACAAAAAAACAAAAAAAATGAACCATTAATAAAAAACCTCCCAACAAGCGAAAGCGCTGGTCTGGGTGGCTTCACAGGTGAATTGAACCAAACATGTAAGGAAGAGTTAATACCTGTCTTCAAATCAGTCCCCCAAATTTAAGCACCTTGGACTCACGGGTGCTCAAGGTGCTTCCTGACCTTTGAGAAACTGGTCAGGGCCAGATGGGAAAGCCTTCTTCTAGAACCACAAGCCGGAAGTTATGTCAAGGGTAGAAATGTTTTTTTTCTTTTCTTTTATTGTATTTATTTATTTTGAAAGAGAGACAGAAAAAGCGAGAAAGTGAGGATAGGGGAGAGGCAGAGAGAGAGAGAGAGGAGAGAGAGAGAGAGAGAAAGAGAGAGAGAGAGAGAGAGAGAATCCCAAGCAGGCTCTGTCAGTGCAGAGCCCAAGTTGGGGCTCAAATTCACAAACCAGGAGATCATGACCTGAGCCAAAATCAAGAACTGGAGGCTTAACCCACTGAGCCACTCAGGTGCCCCAGAAAAAAAATGTTTTTTGATTCCTACCTAGCAGAACTGCCTGGCAACATTTTATGGGGTGTTCTATGTGGTCTGCACCCTAGGTGAAAATAACCCAGTCACAGAAAAGGAGAAAGGAAATCAGACACCCAAGCCTACATAAAACAAAAAAAGAAAATATTTTAAATATTTATAACTAGCTTATTCAAATAATGACTCAAGGCAGCTCGCAAAAATGCAAACACTATTAAGATTTAAAAAAATAGAAGGAAGGGAAATGGGGAAGGGAGATTAAGGTCAGGGTGTTAGGGGTCAAATCAGCTCCCAAAACGCACCCACGTTGTTCTGCGGTGTGTCGGACGGCAGTCGTGGCTTGATCCAGCTTTCAGCAGCCGACGCTAGGAGCCAGAGGAAAAGAAAGACCCCGGGCTTCCAGAGGATGAAGAGGAAGAAGAGGAGGAAGAGGAGGCAGCCCTCCTGACTGACTTGGGAGGGAGAGCTCCCAGAGGGCCTCTTAGGGAGTTCAAGTTCATGGCTGTCCGTGAAGTTTACAGGCTTCCTCAGCATCTCTCAGAGTCCAAGACTACAAGGCCAGCTGTCCCCGGAAGGGGGCGCGGTCCATGGAAACAGAGGCACCCTTGGGTCTGATCATTGCTCCTCAATGCTATCCGTCAGAAAAGGAGTTAGTTGTCAGTTCGCTGGGAGACGGGGAACCCGGCTGTGACTCTAAATTCTGGCAACACCCAGCCCCGAGCCCCCACTTCTCAGGCACCCAAGGGTACGCACAGGTGTCTGTCATGGTGGTGGTCAGATACTCCCAAGATGGCAACTCTTTACCTTGACGGTGAAGTGGCCGGGTGTGTGGTAAAAATCCTCACATTTACCCTTTCCCGTGACTCCCCCAAACATCTCCTTCTTTCCTAAAAGGGAAAGAAAGTCATTTATAATTGTGGGAGGTACAGTCTGGTGCAGAGAACTTCACCATAACACCCATAACACATGGGCAGGTTAGCAAATACTCCTTTCTCTGCCACGGCCCCGCCAACGTCCGTAATTACAACAGGAGATCTTTTTCCTTATAATAAGAAGTAGTTGAACACTGTGTTCTGCTGGTGTCTCACGGTGACCAGTCTGAATCACAGTCATAAGCAAGTGTCTAACACATGGGTGGGAAGCGCCCCTGAGAAGCTCCATCTTTGCCCGTCCACAGATCAGTAAACATGGCGCCCATTTCAGCCCTGATGTTCCCTCTGCAAGCGGCCTCCCAAGACCGTGCACCACACTGTGCTATTTCCTTGTGCAAATGGTTGTTCTTTAACTTTCGATATTATTAAAAATCAGAGGGGCGCCTGGGGGGCTCAGTCAGTTGAGCGTCCGGCTTCGGCTCAAGTCATAATCTCGCAGTTCTTGGGTTTGGGCCCCACGTCGGGCTCTGTGCTGACAGCTCAGAGCCTGGAGCTGCTTCAGATTCTGTGTCTCCCTCTCTCTCTGCTCCTTCCTTGCTCATGCTCTGCCTCTCTCTGTCTCAAATAAACTATAAAAAATAAACCATAAATAATAAATAAATATTAATTTATTAATAAACTATAAAGTATAAAAATAAACTATAAACAAATAAATACAACATGGATGGACCTTGAGGGTGTTATGCTGAGTGAAATAAGTCAGGCAGAGAAGGACAAATACCATATGTTTGCACGTATAGGAGGATTAGGAGGAACTTAACGGAGGACCGTGGGGGAGAAGAAGGGGGGAAATGGTGGGGGAAAGGGAGGGAGGCAAACCATGAGAGACTCTTGAATGCTGACAAAAACTGAGGACTGATGGATGTGGGGGGGAGGAGGGATGGGCATGGAGGAGGGCACTTGTGGGGATGAGCACTGGGTGTTATGTGGAAACCAACTTGACAATAAACTATTTTTTAAAAACATGATAAATAAATAAATAAAAACAAAAAATTTAAAAAATGAGAAAAAAGATTTTGAGTGGTGGGAAAACAAATCTTTGTGTCTCAGATCATTTCATTTGAAGGTAAAGTCAAGACGTATTTATTGAATAATACAGTTAATTTTGTGAAGCTCCCTGAGAAAGCCATTTCTTTAGAGTATCTGTATTATGAAACATGTTTTTATTTTCCAAATATTATATGCAGATGGGTTTTTGAGAGCAAATAAAAGCATAAATGAATTCAGTAACATGCACATTGCCATTTGCTTTTGAAGACAATAAAACTCACCTTTCTAAACCGATGTAGGTTCTTTCCAACTCATTATCGGTAGACGTTTCCATCTAATATTTACTGAATGCCTATTATGTGCAGGCGCTCGTATACAGAAGAGTTTTATGAGATAGGCTTTCTTTAGCCCCTTCGATAGATGAAGAAACTGAACACAGAGAAGGAAGTCCTTCCCCGTAAGACCTGTTACTCTGTGCCCACCCGGCCTTCATCTTTCCTAGGATCTCGTGAACCTGTAAGTCCGCGACGGGCGGTGGGGCAGCCACTAGCCGTACGAGGCTATCTGAACTGAACCATAGGTGAAATAAAATGAAATAAATGGAATCAAATTAAAAATTCAACCCGTCTGTTGCACTAGCCCCAATTCAAGGGCTCCAAAGCCTTCTATGGCCAGCGGCACGCACGCTGCCCAGCGCAGCATACGAGCCTTTCCGCTACTGCAGACAGTTCTGTCTTGGACCTCCGGCTCCTCCAGACGAAACAGGGCACCGCGAGCTGGCCTCCCCGGGCCAGGCTTACCTTCCCTCCAGTTCGCTGACCTCAGTAACCTTGCCCTTTTTACTGGCTTTCTACTTCCTTCATACAGATGTTCTGTTCAGGTTTTCTGGGTCTCGGGGGGAGGATCGGCCTGAAACTCCTCAGGTCGCTTTTCCAGCCCTTCATTTCGCCGCAGATCTGTCTGTGAGCCTTCCTCTGTGCTTATCGGCAGGTTCTTATATCGCCTGGTGATGCATATCCAACCGTGCCTGAAATTTAAAGTAAGCGTTTATACATGTCGTCTGGTGATGGTCCCAAGGGGCAGTACATCCAGAAAACGGTTCTGCCCCAATACCGGGACTCCAGGTCCTCGCAGGCGTGCAGAGCCCGTCAGGCCGCTCTTCCCGGGCCTCCCCGAGGGAGGTCTCCTTCGAGCATCCAACCATGCACAGCCAGCCGTGGTCACCACTCAGCTCTGCCTGCGCTGACCCTGCACCTCCGGGTCCCCTTTGCCAACATATCCACAGTCCCGAGGCCACGAGAGGTGTCACACCCACCGCCGCTTACGGGACTCATCCTGAGGGCTCTATTCTTTATGCCTCTTGAAGCTGCCTGGGTTCAAAGTGCCAGGGACCCGGAGCACGGGGAGAATGGCTCGCCCTCCGCCTCTTTGCTGGGGCTTGTTACCTGTCCCTACACACCTGTGCCTGTTCCTGGTCTCCTGGCTCAGAGGCTCCTCCAGCTCTCCCCACCCCCTCCCTCCCTCCCAGGAGCAGCGTGGGAGGCACACCATTCATTCCCTCCATCATCCGATCTCTCCTCTTCTTCCTGGTGGGGACTGTTCATTAAAACCCTTGACACTCCCATAGACTCACATCCCAGATTAATGGATGGGGTGGACGCCAGTGCGTGGAGGAGGGGAGGGTACTTTCTCTAAGATCAGTAGGTGAATTCAGCCTGTCCAATCGCCCCTTCTGTCTCAGGCCTCTAAGTGCTTTATCCAGACCCGAGCATGAAGTCGGCCTCGAGTTGTTTCATGTGCCTCTATTACACCGTCAGCCGGTGCGCTGCGAATCCGTCCTGGTGCTGACCCTCTAGAATCGGCGCAGGTCTCACGAGCTAAGGGCACCGTCGTCTGAAAGACTGCCCCCTCTTCAGACCCCAGCTATGTGTTCAGGGCGTCCCGGGCCACCCACACTTCTGACCAACCAGCTACACATTCACAAATTCCCATGACCCCATCCAGTTTGAGAATTCACAAGAATAGTGCCCAGAACTCAGGAAAGGGCTGTTCTCCCAATTACCGTTTTATTTCAAAGGGTACAACTCAGGACCTCGGGTGAGGTCCGGGAGGGTCCCAAATGCCTGCAGGAAACCGGGTTCTCCACGCTGCAGCCACACCAATTCACTTATCGGCTGAAACTCCTCTGGATTTCAGCATCCAGAGTTTTTACCGGGTCTCATTGCAGAGACACGATTAATCCAATCACTAGCTATTGGTGGTTAAGCTCATCTCCAGCTCTCCCTCCCGTCTCAGGGGGTCGGGCTGGCTCAGAGTCCCAACCCTCTGACCACAGGGTTGCTCTTTCTGGAGAGTAACCCTGTCCACACGGAAGCTACAGGCGACCACTGTGATTCACCTCATTAGCATAACCTCAGGAGAGATCCAAGGGTCTCACGACTAACAAAGGCACTTCTACGCCCTCAGGAAGTTCCAAGGGTTTGAGAAGCTCGGGGCCAGGAGCCTGGACAAAGACCAGACACCTTCTGCACTGTAACACCTTACAGCTTACCCAGAGTTACATCCTGGCACTCTAACTCACCAGCACAGATGAGACGATCTTGTCTTAGCCACAAAGAAATCTAAATGCCTTCTCCTTTTGGGGAGGAGTTCCCCGAATTCTGCCCAAAGAAAAATTTTCGCGCTAAGTGGCAACGGAACGTATTATTTTTACTTGAAAAAGATAATATTGCAAAAAGAAAAAAAAAAGATGGTCTTGCTACTGATGTTTTGTCTATCATGATCTAATTGCAATCCCTAATCTTGCTTTTTGGGCATATACTGTACTCTACCTAAGGGCAATACACTAGGTTAAAGGCATTAAATATAAGAGAGTCAGACTTCAGAACACAGTTAAATTTTTTTAAATGTTTATGTATTTGTGAAAGAGAGAGAGACAGAGTGTGAGGGGAGGGGCAGAGAGGCAGGGAGACACAGAATCCAAAGCAGCTCCAGGCTCTGAGCTGTCAGCACAGAGTCCAGCGCGGCGCTCCAACCCACAAACTGTGAGACTATGACCTGAGCTGAAGTTGGACATTCAAATGACTGAGCCGCCCAGGCACCTCAGGCTTCAGAAAATAGTTTTAAAAGTTTGTCTCTTGGAATTGAGTTCCACCAAAGGCAAACGTTATACATCTATACAGGTACATCAGCATGAGTCATAAGAAAATATGATTGCTTATCGTATACAAGAATATTTGTATATCATATAAGAATATGTGATTTTTTTTTTATCATATATAAGAATGGCTGGAAAGCCACATTTGCAAAGCCCTAGTGCCAGGCTTGAGTGAAAATCCAAAGCTCAGAGCCAAAACCAATTTACAGTATGAAATGCAGTTGGTTGGCTGAAAGTATGCAGTAAGGCTTGAAAAATAAACAAACAAACAAACAAATAAATATTTATTTATTTGCCTGGACACCTGATTGTAATCAGGAAGTGCTAGAAAGCTCATGGAAAGTTCCAGGCCTGAGTAATATGAAGGAGCTGGCAGAAGCCCCCTCCAGGGCCAATTATCACTGGTAATGTAAGGGGCACTTGGGCGGCTCAGTCAGTTAAGCGTACAACTTTGGCTCACGATCTCTCGGTCTGTGAGTTCGAGCCCCATGTTGGGCACCGTGCAGACAGCTCGGAGCCTGGAGCCTGCTTCGGATTCTGTGTCTCCTCTCTCTCTGCCCCTCCCCCACTCGCACTTTGTCTCTCTTTCTCTCTCTTTCTCTCTGTCTCAAAAATAAACATTAAAAAAACCACTGGTAATGTTAACATGAAGTTTTGAAGGGACCATTTGGCTATGCTCAAAAGACTCACCACATCTGCCAGAGCAATGACATTTCCAAACGCTTCATTTTTTTGCAAGATGTTTACATGTTTTCCGTTTTCAGTTTATGCATGACTGAGAGAAAAAGAAAGAGCCAGAGAGAAAGTATTTTCCTCTTTCATTAACTGGACAGAGCCTGGGCCGCAGTCTTTGCGCCCTGCACACGGCAAGGTTCACAGCATGCCTACCACGCCAGGGGTGCTGCTGAGCAAGAAATAAGAGTTGAGCTAATTCCTCCTTCACCTCAACAAGCGTCATGAATTTTTCATTTCCCGAGCGTCCAGTACTCCCAAGCATTTTTGGAATTGCATCCTGAGAAAGGGACTTTTACTATGTTCCACGAGGAAGAATGTCTATGTTGATTCAGGGAGAGAGTTTGTGAAGTGTTTTTTCGCTTTCGTGTGTGTGTGTGTACAAGTCTTGCAAGTGTCATGAACACCAACCACACAGAAAGCCTACTGAATGGGAGCCTACTTCACTTCGGTCAGTGAGTAAAAGGGTCAACTTTGGTCTGAGAGACAAAGGCCGAAAGTTGACCTTCTTCCACAGACTCTTTGGATGCTGGGCTGGTGAATTCACGAACAAGACCATGGGGTCTCACCACCTACTGAAAACCCGGGTGAAGAGGGCCCTACCTCCGCTCCCCTCGGCTTCCCTAACTCCCTTCCTCTCCTCCACCTCAGGTTTGTTCCCAAGAGAAGAGAGAGCACTTTGTCAGGATCCTGAGATAAGATCTCTGAGTTGTACGTTTTCTTTCATTTATTTATCCAACGAGTATCTATGGAGCGACCGCTGCATGCTACAAGGTGTCAGCCCTCAGGTTCAGTGGGTCTGGTCTCCTGGTGATATAGTCTAGTAAAGAGGCAAACATTAACAGACAAAAGTTACAAATAATAGCAAGAACTCTGACGGTGATGGATGCGAGCCTGTGATCCGAAGTTTCCGGCAGGTGAGTGTTGGACGGCACAGCTCTGAAAAGCCAGGCTGAAACAGCACCGCTTGCTGGGGTTGACGACGAAGGGCTCTAGTCATCAGAGGCTGGCCAAGCAGAGCGCCGGTGCCGGGAGAAGGCAGCGAGGGTGTCAAACAGGGGCTACGTGGGGGCGAAATGGAAGTGGAGACCAGGGCGGTCCGTGGAAGGATTGGAAAGAAGGCTCTTCTGGACAGAACGTGCGTTTTCATGGTAAGAGACAGAATCCGGGAAACGGGCATGAACCAGACCATGCCGGCACCAAGCTAAGGTGTTTGCATTTTGTTCCCAGCGTGCTGGGGGCCCCACTGGAGACTCTGCAGCCAGGGAGGAGTATATTCTGATTTCTCTGGCTGTTGCATGGGGATCACCTGCGAATACTCTCATGAAGGCATCAGGGGCTACTCTCATGAAGGCGTCAGGGGCTTCTTCCCGCAGAGTTCTATGCCCGATGATGGGCTCTCTCACTGGGACAGCCATGCTGGCTCCAGAAGCAGCCAGGAGGAAATTCCAAGGCTGAGAACGAGGATGGAGAAAGGGTGGGAAAGAGTGAGCTGAAGTCTGAGCACAGCACATGAGAAACACGAAAATCCAGAGATAAATTTTGGGACCGGCCCCACAGAGAAGGGCCAGCCTTGCACCCCACACAGGCTTAGGGATGGAACTTGAGCTCCAGGAAGAGCCGTGCGGATCGAGCTTGGTAGTTTCCCAGCAGAACCACAAAAAGGGTGTCTGTTGAGAAGTAACCTGTTGTAACCTTGGGGTTTTCTCCGATTAAGTTCAATCACACATGAGCTCACAACCTATAGTCATCGACATCCAGAGAAACAAGCCGGCAACCTGATTGACCGTAACCTGGGAAAAGCCTTGGGGCTAAAATACCATTCTCCACTAAAAAGGATCAGGGTTTCTAAAGATGTGTACGTGGCGGGGCGCCTGGGGGCTCAGTCAGTGAAACATCTGATTCCTGATTTCGGCTCAGGTCATGATCTCACGGTTTGTGGGATGGAGCCCCACATCAGGCTCTGCACTGGCAGTGGGGAGCCTGCTTGGGATTCTCTCTCTTTCTCCCTCTCTGTCTTCCCCTCCCCCACTCATTCTCTCTCTCAAGATAAATAGATAGACTTAAAACAATACGGGGACATGGCAAAAAGACATGGAAGCAATCACTGAAGAAGATTCTGCTGGCTAAAAATCAGGAATGATTTCATCAAGATATATAATGGTATTAGAGGATTACAGCCCTCAGAATAAAATAGGAAATCATGAATCTATGCAATACAAACCAAGAGACAAAAAACCAAATAAACACAAATGGTGAGAAAAAACACTTTTCTTTACAGTTAATGGTAATAACAAATGCGTAATAAATGTCAATGCCAAACATCATAGTAGTAATTAATTCAGCCAAGGAGCATCACTAAGTGCTAAAACTAGTGGGTGGAAGTTTGATATGGAATTGGGTAATGATATCGCCTCAAATGCCTTTCCACAAAATGCCACTTATAGAGACAGAAAGCACGGCACTGGAGGGGAAAGCTAGAACACCCTAACCCAGGGGCCCAACAGCGTCACCTGGAGTGGGACCCACTGACGTCACTTTCCACCTGGTAGGAGGCAGTGAGACCCTAGCACACTTCTGTACCATTTTGCTAAAAAATTTATAACCGGCACCCATTCGTGAGGAAGTGTCAGGCAAACCCAAAGTGAGGCTCATGCCACAAACTGCCTGCTTTCAGGTGTCAAGGTCAAACTCTTCCAGAGTGAAAACGATGGAAGACACATGCTAACTAACCCTGGCACATGACCCTGGGGTGGATCTCTAGCTCTAAGGGCCATGTCTGGTGAGACACAAACACAAACTAGATCTGAGGAGGGATGGCAGTCCCGTGTCAGGGTGATGTCCCGGCTTCTGCTGGTCACACTGTGATCGCCCAGGACGATGTCCTTGTTAGTCATGCATGTACTTTAGCACTGGGGATGGTGGACACCCTGGCCACAACTTACCCTCAAATCATTCAGGAAAAAAAAATCCCACTTGTACAATACAGAACTTGTAATTTTTTTGAATATTTAGATCAGAAAATAAAAATAGCACCCAGACAGCTCTGTAAAGAACCAAGAACAGGGGCGCCTGAGGGGGGCTCAGTCAGTCAAGCGTCTGGCTCTTGGTTTCTGCTTCGGTCATGATCTCACAATTTGTGGCCTCGAGCCCAGAGTCGGGCTGCACGCTGACGGCTCAGAGCCTGCTTGGGATTCCCTCTCTCCCTCTCTCACTGCCCCTCCCCTGCCTGCTCTCTCTGCCCCTCTCTCAAAATTAAAATAAATTAAAAAAAAAAAAGAACCAGGAACAGATGGAGTCTACGAATCTGTTCTGCTGCTTGATGGCCCAAAGTTTTGAACGTTAACGTCAGACTTTTAGGGGGTTTTAAGTCTTCAGGCTTCCGAGTAACGTGCAAGGGACGGTGTCAATAGCTTCAGTCTTTGTAGTCGAGAGTAGAGAGTAGAGAACGGCAAACACTATTAATCGCCTTAAACAGCCTATCCGGACTTCTACTCGGGTTACGTCATCCCCACTACTGCCGTTTTTCAAATGCAAAAGTCGAAGCTCAGAAAAATGAATCCCGTTGGCCAAGATCACACAGTGTGCGCTCCAGCGGCAGTCAGAGCACAGACACCGAGGCCCGTGCCCTTGGCAGCTCCCTGGCAGCAGTTTTCCTCCTGGGTAATCAGGAGCCAAAGGGTAGCCTGCCGTGGTGGCCGGGAGACGACAGCAAGGGGGTGTGCCCAAGATCGACGCCGGCACTCGAGGCCCCGCACAAGATCGACGCCGGCACTCGAGGCCCCGCACTCCCACTGCATGTGGGCAGCCCTGCCTCCTTGCCGCCCACCTCTCTCGCTGGGGGGTCCCAGGAAGCCCTTGATTGACAGGCAGAGCCTCCCTCACCTGTGCCTTGGAACTTGCAAGGCCTTCCTTTGCTGCAGTCAGCTAGGAAATAGAGAGACACAGCCCCACAGAATTGCATTTGCCTCATGTCCTCTGGACCCCCCGGAGTATCATGTCTCTTACACACATCGTTCGAGACTTTTCATTCCTCTTGGTCGGTTACGAAGGCATCTGATTAGCATAGGCTTCAGTGACAGTGTATATGGACTCTAAGAATTTAATTTCACCTAATTGTTATTTACCAAGCCGGGGCACTGGAATACAAAAGATGAGAGTTTCTGTCTGCAAAGGCATGCCAAGGATTTTAACCTACAGTTTAAAAGAGCATTTCTGAGGAAATAAAAATATCAGATTCTGGGGGCACCTGAGTGGCTTAGTCGGTTGAGCGCCTGACTTTCGCTTAGGTCATGATCTCGCGGTTGGTGGGTTCGAGCCCCGTGTCAGGCTCTGTGCTGACTGCCAGCTCGGAGCCTGGAGCCTGTTTCAGTCTGTGACTCCCTCTCTCTCTGACCCTCCCCTGCTCACGCTATTTCTCTCTCTCCTAGAAATAAATAAAAATATTTAAAAAAAAAAAAATCAGATTCTGTCAGGCCTCATATTTGTTCCCTCCTAACGAAAACCAGTGAGCTGCTTTTGAAACGGAGGTTTGCTCTGTTCTAAACACAGCATTCAGTGCTCTTCACAGAGGAAGTATGCAAAAGCTACTTGTTGTACGGATTTGTTAATGCTGACATCAAGGGCCAAGAAAACTGCCAATATCACTCAAATGCTTCATGTGCTTACTGGCTTGCTTGAAACGCAAGTTGTGTATAATTAAATTTATGACACGGAATTTCCTTTAAGAAAGTTCCAAAATTGAGTCCGTAACTGTCACTCTACTAGTCTTGTGCAACAGTGATGTTCAAACAGTTTATTGACATTGAAAGTATGTCTTGCAAATAAAGGTATTTGAAAGCGTGAGGGGACAGCACAGGAAGGAGACTGATGGACAATCTCAGGTCAAACTATAGCTTCCAGTGTTGTATTCTGATCTTCATTACTTAAGTTTATTTATATGTTGATTTAAAAATTTTTTAATGTTTATTTATTTTACAGAGAGAGAGAGAAAGAGAGAGAGAGAGAGCATGAACAGGGGAGGGAGGGGCAGAGAGAGAGGGAGACAGAGAATCCCAAGCAGGCTCTGCACCATCTGGACAGAGCCTGACACGGGGCTCAAACTCACGAACTGCAAGACCATGACCTGAGCTGAAGTCAGATGCTTAATCACCTGAGCCACCCGGACGCCCCTCTATTTCGATTTTTAAAATTTAAAGTGTACTCTTTTAAACTTTAAAAATGACTGTTTCCTGTACTGTGGATGCTCTGGTGTTATATCCAGTGTGCCCCAGGGACTTGGCTCCAGAGGGAGGGGCCCAGGAAGCACGGATTCCACCTCTGTGCTAATTACTTGCCACCCGCCTTCCCTCCCTCCAGCCCGCTTCTTCTCCCCTGCGTGTTCTGGAGGCTCACCTCCAGGTGCCCCACTACCCATGCTCCACGGCTGCTGCTTCCCAGCAAATCGTGCTCACCAGCAGGCAGTCAGCCACAGGAAGAGCGAGCCGTTGGGAGTATCGACGTTCCCTGCTCGTTCCTTGCCTCGCCAAGTGTGTTGGGGGTCCCCAAGCCCCGCCCCCCCCCGTTTCGATGACTGTCTAGGACAACCCATGGGACTCAGCATTTGGTCACCGTCATTATTTAATACGGTGGAGAAATATGAAGGAAAATCAGCAAAGGAAGTGGCCCGTGGGACAGTGTCTGTAGGAGACCAGGCTCAAACTGCCAAGTCCCATTTTCAGTAGATTCACACAGGATGCACTGAATTCCTTCAGCGACAAGTTGTGACAACACGTGAAATGGTGCAGCCCACGCAAGCTCACTCGGGCTGGGTGCTGTTACTGGGAACTGATCGGTGCAGGAGCCCTCTGCCTCTCCTGCACCAAATCCCAGACTCCAGAAAGAACACAGGGCTTCAGCATAAACCACATTGCTTGTGCAGAGTAGAGGCACAGTGGGCGAGTCTTATCAGTTAGGGTGCTGGGGGTCCTCCTGAAATCCAAGCTCCTGGAGGCCAGTCGAGGGCCAGCCTTGCCAAGTGGACCTTCTGGAGGACAGCGGCCAGGTCTGCTACTCCGAAGTTTGCACTCCAAGGGGCCGGCAGTGGCTATTTCCTCCCACAGTCCTTTGCTCTCCTCAGGCCCCAGAGGAAAGCTCTTTCCCATTCTTTGCTCCATCAGGTCCAGGAAGGGGCTGACCCCTGAGTGTGTCCCTGTAGGTTCCCTTAATTCTGCCTGCAGTTACCACCTCTGAGATGTTTGTCACCAGTCAAGATGGAGGAAAAGGGACTAGATTTACCCCCCTGCACAAAACAAACAAAGGAAAATAAAAGAAGAGAAAAGAAAAGTAAAGAAAAGAAAAAGCAGACAAAAATATATGAAACAGCAGTCTTTAGGATACTGGACATCAGGCAACAAAAGCCAGTGATGTCTGAGGGACAGGAAACAGATGAGGTGACCCCATGCCCACCCCAGCTTACTGCCTGGGAGGGTTTGCAGGCGCCGGTCCAGGGAGGGCAGAAGCCAGAGGCCGCCTCGGGTTGAGGACAGGGACCGAGGTGCCTGGGGCTTCAGGAAGGACTGGCCAGAGGGAATCCTGGGACGTGCAGCAGGTGCGTATTCACACAATAAAAAAAATAAAAAATAATAAAAACAATTGATGATCTCAATAGACACAGAAAAAGCATTTGAAAATATCCGACACTTACTCCTGATTTTAAAAAACCTCACAGAGAACTAGAAATAAAAGGGAACTGTCCTCAGCGTGATAAGGGGAGTGCATGAAACACCCACAGCTCACAAGTACTTAATGGTGAGCAACTGGCTTCTTTCCCCCAAACATACGGAACAAGCTAAGGATGTTTGCTCCACCAATCCTACCCATCTGACTGCGGACTCAGCCAGTGGTATCAGGCAAGCAAAGGAGATGAAAGGCAGACAGATTGGAAAGGAAGAATTAAAATTGTCTTTCTTCATAGGCAACATGATCATCTATATTGAAAAACAAAGCAATAGGGGCACCTGGGTGGCTCAGTAAGTTGGGCATCCAACTCTTGATTTCTGCTCAGGTCATGGTCTCGCGGTTCGTGGGTTTGAGCCCCACATCAGGCACTGCGCTGCTTGGGGTTCTCTCTCTCCAAGTCCCTTTCTGCCCCTCCCCTGCTTGCGCTCTCTCTCTCTCTCTCTCTCTCTCTCTCTCTCTCTCTCTCTCTCTCTCTCTCTCAAAAATAAATAAACATTAAAAACTAGAAGAAGAAAACCCAAAGCATCAGAAACGAAATCACCTGGAACTAGTAAGTGAGTTTAGGCAGGTCGCAGGATAGAAGATAAGCATAAAAAAACAAAAACTGTTCTTCTATTTCTTGCCAATGAACAATGGATATTTAAAATTTGACAACTTGATTGGGATATAATTCACAAACCGTGCAGTTCACCTATTTAAAGCGTATAATCCAGCAGTTTGTAATATATTTGTAGATACATGCAACCATCAAGATGGATCATTTTTATCACCTCAGAATAAGACCATCACTTTCCACAACCATGTCCACCACCTCCTTCACCCCAGTCCCTGAGCAACACAATCTGCTTTCTATCTCTGTGATTTCCCTGTTGTGGATACTTCATATAAATGCAGTTGTATAATAGATAGTCTTTTGTGACCGACTTCTCTCACATGGCACCATGTTCTCAAGGTTCACTCACATTGTAACAGGTGTCATTTTCTTTTCTGGCTGAAGAGTGTCCCATGGTATGGAGAGACCAAACTTTGCTTATCTGTCTGTCGCAGACTGAGTCTGGAGTTCTCTCTTGTCCAGCAAGAGAGCAGATGCAGAATTGAATACCAGAGGGGCTAATGTCTGGGAGGAGACAAGAGCCCAGAGCAGGGGTTTCATCTCTCTCTGTATTTATTGAGCTCATGAGATATTACTCATGTGGTGAATATGAAGAAAACAAGATCTTACACACATGAACGTGGAGAAAACAATCAGATAGTAATCATTAACTCGTGTAGGTAAAAAGAAAGGATCTGGGGGGCAAGAGAAGTTTGTGATCAACGTATAGTGGTATATTGGCATCAGATGGAAAGTAATTTCCTGCAGGTGATATAACAAGTTACTCATGATCCCATTACAATATGTTAAACTTGGGCGCTTTCACCCTGTGGTGGTGGCTTTCTGCCCTAAGCTTTTTTCTAACCCATTTATGTAAGTAGAGCCTATTTCCTCACATCCATCCATCTGTCGATACACATTTGGGTTGTTTCCACCTTCTGATTATTGAATTTTAGAATCATCTTGTAATTTCTACAAAGTCAGCTGGGATTCTGGTAGGAATTGCGTTGACTCTAATGACTGGCTTGGTTAGTATTTCCATCTTAACAACGTTGTCTTCCAGTCCGTGAGTGTGGGACTTTTTTCTGATTATGTAAGTATTCTATAATTTCTCTCAACAATAGTTTTTGGAGTATACATTTTGCACTACATTTGATAAATTAAGCTAACTTTCTTTGATGTTGCTACAAATGAACTTGTCTTAATTTTATTTCACATTGTTCATTGCCAGTGTATAAAAATATGGATCTTGTATATGGATCCATATAGAAATATTATATCCTTTAGCCTTGCTGTACTCATTTATCAATTCTACTTTTAGTGGGATTCTTAGTATTTTCTATATATAATATCATGTCATCTGTGACTAGAAATAGATTTGCTTCTTCCTTTCCAAACGAGATGATTTTAACTTCTTTTTCCTGCCTAAATGTCCTGACTAGCTCCTCTAGTATGTTATTGAATGAAAGTGGCTAGATCAGCCATACCTTTCTTACTTTTGACCTGAGGAGGAAGGCATCTAGTCTTTCACTGTTGAAGATGATATTTTCTGTGGGTTTTGCATAGAGGCCCTATATCAAGTTAGGCAATTCTATTCCTAATTGGTTGGGAATTTTACATCATGGAATGATGTTGGACTTTACCAAATGCTTTTGCTGAGTCTGTTGAGATAATCAGTCCAAAGCCTTCTTATCAAGGAGCCTCTGGGTTTCCTGATGAGATTAGCTTGAAATTAGGGTTTACTTACACATCTTACCATATCAGAATCAGCTTCAGATTTATAATAGCTTATTTCCAGTGCTACATTGAAATGTTAGTACAATACAGCTCTATTCCTTTCCTCCCCTTTTGTCATGTTATTTATATATATCTCTTAATGTTATAAACCCAACAAAAATTGTCATAATAATTACTTTACCATTTCTAGTCATTCCTATACCCCCAAATAGGTTTGGTCTACACACTTCTTTTGTGCTGCTATTGACAAATATGTGGTGTATATGTGACATTTCTATATGCAGCCCCCACCTCCTGGTGGCATTTGCTCAGGGCCCAGTAAGGGGTAATAGAAAGGGATTACGAGGGACAAGAGAACACTTTTGGATGTGACGATCATGCTGTTGACAACGATGATTCAATGGATGTATACATATCTGAAAACAAAACACACCTATGTGCCTATTATAGGTCAATTACATCAGAGTGAAACTCAAAATGGGGGAGGGAAACTAGGGGGAGATATTTCCATTATAATAAAGAGTTAGTTTAGGAAGAGCTCATATGTACCAAGTGGTGGAGGAAACCAGACAGAATAATGTGAATGAATTCAGTCGTGAACTTGGGAGGCAGACGTGTGGAATACGGGCAGGATGCCAGGAAGAGAGCTTGGCATTCACTGCATACTTTGTAAATGTTTGTTGAGTAAACATTTGCTGAGTCCACAGCCCCTGGAAAGTGACTTTCGTACCCATCACACCCCTAGGGTCATTCTCTAGGTAATATCAGTGCTCTCCTAACACAACCGTAATAAATAGCCCTTTATGACAACAGGAAGTCATATTGCATTAGGACCAGGAGTCACTCAGCACATTTTCCTTCCATCGCCTTAGTCATAATAATGAAGAGCGCTGACCTGTTCATTACAAAGAAACATTGTGGTAGCATTGCATTTAATTCCTTAACTTATTCTTTATCTCAGAATCTTAAAAGGCAGGTGGCTGAGGGACTCCACGGTCAGCCAGAGCTCGAAGCCGGCGCTCAGTCTCATGAACCGTGAGATCGTGACCTGAGCTGAAACCAAAAGTTAGATGCTGAACCGACTGAGCCACACAGGCGCCCCATCATTAATGATGTTTTATGGTTTGTATCCTACAGCGCCCTCCAAATTCTACATGCTTGCGTTTTCCTCCACCAGACCGGCCTCCTCATCACTCCTGCCTCATCCCATTATGATAATAGTCATCACGTGGCATCATTTCATGAGCACCACACACATCATACACACTCCACATATGTCAGCAATAATCCTCACATCTCCCCTCAACATAGGCATTAATTATTCCCCATTTTACAGATGTGAGAATTGATGGTCAGAGAGATTAGATAACTTGCCCCGAGTCTCTCCACAAGTGGCAAGTTCCTGTCTGACTCCCCAGACCTGTGCTGTCAGGCTGTCCTGTTTAGATTTCCATCTTTGCATTTTTGCTCTTGCAATGTCCCCAGTCTGGACCATCCCTCCCTCTCTTCCTTCAAGATTCTCTGAAATCTAGTTCTCCCTTTGGCACAAAGTCCGACAGTCCTGGCTCCTAGCTCCTCCTGGTCCACCTTATCGGTCCCTTGTCTGGGGAAGGAAAGGAGTGGCAGAGAGAGAGAGAGAGAGAGAGAGATGGAGATCAGAAGTGAAACTGTTAGAAAAATCAGGGGGTGACAGGTAGGGAGATTAAAAGGCAAACTTAAGAAAAAGAAACCCATGGCGGGGCACCTGGGTGGCTCAGTCGGTTAAGTGTCTGACTCTGGATTTCAGCTCAGCTCATGATCTCATGGTTTGTGGGTTCAAGCTCCGCATCAGGATCTGTGTTGAGAGCACTGCAGCCTGTCTGGAATTCTCTCTCTCTCTCTCTCTCCTCCACCCCAATCTCTCTCTTTCTCTCAGAATAAATACATAAACATTTTTTAGAAGTTAAAAAAAAAGAAAACAACTCTTAATTCCTTTCCCTCCTCCTTTTAAAATTATGCAGGGCAATCTCACCTTTGAGAGCAGATAAGGAGAATGAGAAAGCTGAGGGTCAAGTAGAAGATTCTTCATCATCCAGAAATGCCATCAGCACTCCCCGGGGCCAGAGTCCAGTCTTTGCCAGACAAGAGTGGGGTGGGGGGAGGGCAACCATTCCTTGCCTCACCCAGCCATGGACATCCTGATTCCTTTGTCCACGTAAAAAAATTTTTATCTTGAGAGAGAGGAAGAGAAAAAGGCAGAGAGAGAGGGAGAGAAAGAATCCCAAGCAGGCTCCCTCCCAGTGCTGGAGCCTAACATGGGGCTCCATCCCACGAACCGTGAGATCATGACCTGGGTCAAAACCAAGAGTCAGGCACTCAACCGCCTAGCCACCCAGGCGCCCTTGTCCATTTTTTAAAAACTAAACTAGAGATAATTTACGATCAGCCCATGATGGCCCCCAAGCCTGGTCTTCAGCTGTGTGCACCTGATTTGAAACGGCAGGAAAACGCAGGCTCCACTAAACCTGATTTCAAAAAAGAGAATCCAACATAGGGTTGCAGGACTGGCTCCGTTTGGGCAGCAAACAACTTGATGGAAAGAACTGTCTACAAATCATTTTTCTTTCCTGGATCTGCAAAGAAAGCCGGGGGGACTCTCTCTACAGGGATGATGGTAAATGTCCCAGATCCCGACTGGGGTGGTGGTGACACAGGCGTATACATTGTCAAGTCATCAAACTGTACCTTTAACGTATGTGCATTTTTAAAATGTTTGTTTATTTTTAGAGAGGGAGAGAGCAGGTGAGGGACAGAGAGGGAGACAGAGAACCCCCAGCAGGCTCCGTGCCGTCAGTGCAGAGCCCGATGCAGGGCTCGGACCCATGAACTGTGAGATCGTGACCTGAGCTGAAATCGAGTCGGACACTTAAGGGACGGAGCCATCCAGGCTCCCCTCAAGGTCAGTGCATTTTATTGCAGATACGTTGCACCACAATATAAGCACAGGGAGGCAGAAAAAAAAAATGAAATGAAAAGAAAACCGTCCCTTATCCTCTAGTCTTAGGCTCTGCTGTGGAAGAAATCCTGGTTCTGTGGGGAGGAACCGAGTCAGCATTCTGCTGCACTGGTACCCGTGCAAACACCTAGACCCTTTGGGTCGCTCTCGCCTGTGGGCCTGCAGGTGACAAAAGGATCTGCAGACCTCAGCTGCCGTGAGAAGTTGGGGTCGCTGCTACAAAGCGGGGTGGGCGAGGTCTGGAATGCGGGGGACTCGGCGGGCCTCTCCGGGTGCTCCGTGGCTAGCGCTGACGGCACACCACTGCAGCCGGCCTGGCCTTCAGGGAAAGTTGTGGGGGGGGGGGGGGGGGGG
>NW_027529428.1:18314322-18358020 GCF_008692635.1 Crocuta crocuta | reverse complement strand
CTCCCTGGGTCGTGGGAGCTGGCATGTCCATTTGAGGGTCAGTCAAAAGGCTTCTTGTCAAAGAGCCTCTGAGATTAGCTTGAAACTTGCTTCCTTCCCAGCGGCTGAGTGATGGGATAAAGAGCCAGCTGTCAGCCTCGACTCCTCCACACTCATCATTACACCTGCACACCCTTCCCGTCTCAGGGCTGTGCTACCGTTCCCAGCCTCATACATGCTAATTATGATCTGGTTCGCATACACACAACAGGTTATCTGTTGTAGAGACTGCTATAAAGATTTTCATTAAGGTTGACTCATTCGTTTACCTGGCTGGAAGGATTAGACCATATCACAGAGTACTCATGCGTTCTCAGGTACTAAAAATGAAACAGTCCTCACAGGCTTACTTACTCCCACAAAGAGGCTAAAATAAAAATAGAGGTAGAAGGGAAAAGGTGGAGGGGTCTTTCTCTAGTTCCTTCCAGGTCTATTTCCTATTCCAGGATACCCATGATCAGAAAGGTGCTGTCTGATCTCACATTCCCGATGCTTGTGGGCCCACACAGTCCTTCCCAGCTACCAGTTCTGATTGTTTAAGCTCAATCAGAACAGCATCTCAGGGCTGTGTTCATCTAACACACACTCTAGGATTGTCTGTCTCGCTCACATACCACCAAGAGTGGCAACAGTGTCTTTACCATGTGAATTTAGTAGGCAGCCTCTTGGAGACTATGAAGAATATGTTTGAAGGTTTTATCCTTCAAAATGCTATTTCAAGAGGCAACCAGGCAGAGAGTAAGTTATGGCTCTTACAAGGTTGGCACTTGAGTGGGGCCGTATGTTTCCAAACCACATTGTGCTTTTCACAGAGAAGTCGGAGAGGGTCTATCCAGCATGGATACACGTTTCTTCTGGTGGCTATAGGTGTGTCCTCCAGGATTCTCTCTCTGGTTTTGTAATTCTGAAATATTCCTATAGATTTCTCTTTTTATTGAGGTAGAGTTGACATACCACGTTATGTTAGTTTCAGAGGTACAACACAGAGATCTGAAAATTCTATGCATTACTCAGTGGTCATCACGGTAAATGTCGTCACCATCTGTCACATCAACATTAATACAACATTATTGACTATGTTCCCGATGCTGTCTTTTTCATCTCCGTGACCTGTGTATTTTATAACTTGAAGTCTGTTTGTATATTTCATCCCATCAACGTGTTAAAGACAAGGTTCTCCATAGGCTACCACACTAGAAAAATGCAGATTTATTGGAAAAAAAAATTGACCCCAGATGGAAACTCTGGACAACAGAATCACAAAGCATGAGGTTGCAGTACAACAACTCTCTTTTATGTAACTTCATCATTTGGTGACTAATTCCAGAGAGCATTTGGTAAAATGTCCACCAGCTAGTCTGCTGAGTGAGATAAAAGGCGAGGTTGGCGCAACAAAAGGTGCTTCGTAAAAGCTGTTTGAGTGGGAAACATAGGGAAATGAATGATGACACGAAGAGAAGAAAGGGAAAAAGGAAAGGAAAGGAAACTATACAGTATGTAGCAAAAAGGCCATAAAAGTAAACAAAAGGCTTTCTCTTACATTATAAATCATTCTAATAAAGGCATAAGAAAAAATCTGCATGACAATGCTTAAGAGTTATGACCTCTTTAAATGCAGAAGACATTGTCAGAACAAGATTCTGCCTCTAAGTCATGCTCCACAAAGAAGAATGTGACATCTTCACGTTTTTTCTTCTGAATACTTTCTTCTCTGTGTAAAGGAAACTAAAACACTAGATGAGGAACGTTTCCTTTTCTCTAAGGCCTGCCCTCAGTCTTTGTTTATAGCATCCAAGAATAATCTAGATGTGGATTATTTTTCTCACCTTTCTTTACCGTTCACTGTAGAACAGCCGAGTGACTTTCAGGGGTACCAGGGACCATCCTCAGTGTCCTGAGCGCTCGAACACTCCCAGGTGGGTGGAGTGGATCGTCCTTAGAAAATCTCACAGATCTAACAAAATACTGCCTGCTACCTGGTGTTAAGAAGAAAACACATGAAGGGGCCAGCCTCCTTCCATTGCCTCATTAGGTTTTACTCCTCTGGCATTGCAATCCTTTGTTCAGCTGCCCTAGCATCTCGTTTACTCTTTGAAACGCAGTAGGCTTTCCTGCCAACGGATCAAGTTCTTGTTGCCTCACAATTGAGCCCAGCCTTCCTGGAAACAACCTTCCAGCCTTGGCTTATAGCCTGCTTTTCAGATTTAAGGAAATCATACCTGGTGTCATGAGAATAGAATAGGGAGACTGTGGGTGGACTTTGAAGTGTCCCAGTTAGAAGTGGATTCTTCCCCAGTTGAGCCCCTGATGAGAACCCAGCCCTGGAAAGCACCTTGACTGCAGCCTCGTGAACTTGTGAGCAGAGGACCCAGCTAAAGCTGTGCCCAGACTCCTGACCCCTAGACACTTTGAGATAATAAATGCATGTTGCTGTAAGCTTCTAATTTTGTGAGCCTTTATTACACGGAATAGATAGCTAAGACACAGACTTCTGAATACTCGCTGTGCTTGGTCTTTTCAACCTCTCCCCACCTTATTGATGAGGAATATGGTACCCAAATGGGTGATGGCACTGGTCCCGGATCACCCAGATGTGATGTTATCCTGGGGTGTCCCTTCATTGCTCTCATCTGAAGCTACATTAGATCTTTAACTTTCTTATTTTGTATAACAACGCTTTCATTTTGCTAAAGTGATTTTTCAAGAAAGAGAGAACAATGCCTGAATTCTTGCTATTGATTCCATCTTGATTGGAAATAGAATTCTAAATTTAAGATGGTTTGACCTTAAAACACTGAAGATTGCTTCATTATAAGAAGTCCAATGCCAACCTAACTATCATCCTTTAAAAAGGAACTTTTTTTGTTCTTCTTTCTGGAAGTTTCTAGGAACTTCTTTTGTTTTTTTCCTTTGGTGTTCTGAAATTTCTTGCGGATGTGTCCCAGATGGGGTCTTTTCTCATGCACTGCATTTAGGAGACAACATGCCCATTCATCCTTCAGCCTGGAAAATTTCCTTCAAATTTTTACGAAATTTCTATTTATTTTTTGTTGAAAAATATACAGTTGACACATAAGGTTACACATTAGCTTCAGGTATACAATGTAGTGATGTGGTAAGTCTTTATGCTATGCTACCATCTGTCACTGTGCAACGCTGTTATAGTATCACTCACTCTACCTATGCGGTAGCTTTCATCCCTGTGACTTAGTCATTCCATAACTGAAAGGCTCTATCTCTCTTGCCCCCTTCCTCTGTTATGCTCACCCTTCACCTGCCTCCCCGCTGGCAACCATCAGGTTTTTCTCTGTATTTATGGGTCTGTTTCTGGTTAGTTTGTTTTGTTTTTTAGATTCCACCCATAAGTGAATGCATTTGGTACTTGTCTTTCTCCGTCTGACTTATTTCACTTAGTGTCTCAGTCCATCCATGTTACAAATGACAAGATCTCATTTGTTGTCATGGCTGAGTAACATTCCATTGTGTATAGATACCCCATCTTCTCTATCCATTCATCTACTGACGGACATTTCAGTTGCTTCCATATCTTGGCTAGTGTAAATAATGCCGCAGTAAACACAGGGGTGCACGAATCTTTTCAAATCAGTATTTTCCTTTTCTTTGGGTAAGCACTCAGTAGTGGAATTACTGGCTCAAATGGTAATTCTATTTTTAATTTATTGAAGAACCATAATGCTGTTTTCCATAGTGGTCGCACCAATTTACATTCCCACCAATTTACATTCCCACCAACAGTGCATGAGGGCTCCCTTTTCTTCACATCCTCACCAACGCTTCTTATCTCTTGTCTTTTTGGTATTAGTCACTCTGACAGGTGTAAGGTGGTATCTCATTGTGGTTTCGATTTGCATTTCCTTCATGATTAGTGATATTGAGCATATGTCTGTTGGCCAGCTGTATGTCTTCTTTGGAAAAATGTCTAATCAGGTCCTCAGCCCACTTTTTAATCACCTTCTTTGTTCTCTTGGTATTGCGTGTTGTGTAAGTTTTTTATAGAAAGAACAGCCAGACCAGTCACCAGCTGAATGAAAAGAGCTACCTGAAGGTACTGAAGAATGATCTGAGCAGACAGATACTTGAAGAAGATGGACAAATGGACAAATGGAGGAGGGAACAGAGCTGGGTTTGTTCCCATTTGTTTTAGTTCTTAGCCTGAGTGCAATCTCCAGTGTATACCACGAAATGGATACAACTCGGAAAAAAAATAATCAGAACAAAGCCTGCAATTTTACAGGCTTGAAAAACAAGAAGAAGAGCTTAATGCAACCATGGCACATGGAAATGAAAGAAAAGGGAAGGCCGCAGAGAGGACCCCAAATTCTTGAATGTTGTATGTGTGAGGCAGAAGGCAAGCAGCTTGGCAAAGGCTGGTGAACTGAGCTGAGACTTTGTAGCACAGATCTGATTTCATCCAGGCTCATCCTACTAAAGTGAACAAAAATCAATAGTCTTTGGGGTAACACAGAATCCAGAGCCTCAACAACATATTCTTCATAATGTGCATAAAATCCAAAATCCAACAGAAAAACAGGACAGCCCTCATTTAAAAGAAAAAGACATCCAAAGAAGGTACACTCATATTGACCCAGATGTCAAAAGTAACAAAAAGGAAAATAAAGCAATTATGATAACTATGCTTAAGAATGTGAATGCATTCAATGAATGAAAATATTTCTCAGGAGTGAAATGGAAAAAGCAGAAAGAACCAAGTGGAAATGCTAGAGATAAAAATTACAATGTTAATATTATAATACGAAGAACAGATTGATGATGGGTTGAAGATGACTGAACAAGTTTAGCTTGATGATTAATCACTGAAAAGTATTCAATCTGAAGACAAGAAGATAAGGGGCTCCAGGGTGGCTCCATCAGTTAAGCATCTGACTCTTGACTTCAGCCCAAGTCATGATCTCACGGTTCGTGAGTTCAAGCCCTGCATAGACCTCTGTGCTGACAGTGTGTAACCTACTTGAGATTCTCTCTTTCACTCATTCTCTCTCTGCTTCTCCTCCACACATAAACACACACTCTCTCTCTATCAAAATAAGTAAACTTAAAAAAAAAAAAAAAGAAACTGCGTTTCATATTCTGAATATTGATCTTTTCCTGGGCTAGTGATACATGGTATGATCTCCTCTCTGGGTACTGGACAGCGGGAGTGAGCCGTGCCTCCCAGGCAGCCTCGCCATCACCAGGGAGAACAGCCCGTACATTTAAAACCATCCCGTTCTGCACTTTTAGTACTGTCGTCAATAAATTATAGGAGACAGTCACCACTTCATTATAAAAGAGGCTCTGTGTTTGATGATTTTGCCCAACTGTGGGCTAATGTGAACGCTCTGTCCGCATTTAACATAGGCTAGGCTAAACTACGACATTCAGTAGGTTAGCTGTACTCATGTATTTTTTATTTAAGATACTTTCAACCTACAGTGGATTTATTGGAACATGACCCCATTGTAAATTGAGGAAGATCTGTAGATGGAGAAGAGGAAATCTCTTGGAATTAATTCTTTTTTTTTTTAAATGTTTTATTTATTTCTAGGAGAGAGAGACAGCGTGAGCAGGGGAGGGTCAGAGAGAGAGGGAGTCACAGACTGAAACAGGCTCCAGGCTCCGAGCTGGCAGTCAGCACAGAGCCCGACGCGGGGCTCGAACCCACGAACCGCGAGATCATGACCTAAGCGAAAGTCGGACGCTTAACCGACTAAGCCACCCAGGCGCCCCTCTTGGAATTAATTCTTAACCATCACTTTTACCATTGCTCCAAAATTGGGTGGTTTTTAAAAAGGAGTTTCTTAAGATTCCTTCTGCTAGTACTCCACTTATTTGACAAACTACTGATATCAATATCAGTTCTAATATCAAACAAATAATTGTGCCCCAAACACCATTGTTTTGGTGTCTGCTCTAATGGGTTGAGACAAAGAGAAACAATGTGGTTAGTAAGAGATGGTTGTCTCTTAATTATTCTCTGCAGTACCAGCTGTATTCAAGTGCTGAACACTACTTGAGGCCGCCATATCCTGTAACAACGTAGCGGGGAAGCAAAGGAAGCCTTCTTTACTATTTTGTTGGGTTTGAGTTGATCTCTTCTTGATATATACAGATATTAATGCATAATTTGATGAGCTTGGACAAATGCATACACCCACGAAATCCCCCTCCCCTTGAAGATAGAAGCCTTTCCATCCTCCCCCGCAATTCGCCCTGTACGGCCAACAACGTCCTGATGTCTATGCTCATATATAAAGATGGTTTGTTCTCCATTTTCATATTAAGGGAAACAGACAGTGAGTTCCCTCTTGTGTCTGGCTTCTTTTATGTTTTGGGTATTTATAAATATTGCTGTGAGTTCTGGTAGTTTATTATTTTATTTAATTGCTTAAGTAGTATTCCACCACACGGCCACACCAGTTTGTTTCTCTACATAACCTGGTTTTATGCTTCGTTAGGGCTGATCTGTTTTAATTCTGCCCCTAATTTTAGGCTTTTCTGAGATTTCAGTAAAAACCCAAGGTGTTCACTAAGTCCCTTAAACTAAATAAGACTCAGACCCCAAGCTCAGGTCTAGTAGAAAAAACACAAAAACACACACTGCTCTTTTAGGGTTCCAGATGTTACTTTCTGCTGATCACAGTGATGACCCCCATGTCAGAATTTCTAGGGTAAGAAGAGGGTTTGAGGGGGTTGTGTGGAGATCTGGGGGCTGGTCACTCTGTGACTGTTCAATTCCAGCTGTTCTGAGAGCCTCTCCGCCAGTTCTCTGACACCTGAAGGAGATAAGACCCCAGGTGTGTCTTGAGTTCTTGCAACCCTATGCCAAGCAGACAGGGGAATGCCCTCGGAGGAAAGGGTCTATAAGGTCCTGTCTCACGGTTGAATCTACTCCAGTTTTTTTCCCCGCCCTTAGAGATATAGAAAGATGATGGGTAGATAGATAGATAGGTGATAGATAGATAGATAAATNTGCCAAGCAGACAGGGGAATGCCCTCGGAGGAAAGGGTCTATAAGGTCCTGTCTCACGGTTGAATCTACTCCAGTTTTTTTCCCCGCCCTTAGAGAGATAGAAAGATGATGGATAGATAGACAGATAAGTGATAGATAGATAGATAAATGATAAGAGATCGATAGATAGATAGATGATAGATAGATAGATAGATAGATAGATAGATAGATAGATAGATAGATAATGAATGGATGGATAAATGATAGATGGATAGATAGGTGATAGATAGATAGATAGATAATGGATATATAGATACATAGATGATAGATAGAAGATTGATAAATAGATGATAGATAATAGATGGATAGACAGGTGATAGATGGATAGACAGATGATGAATAATAGATAAATGATAGATACATAGATAGATGATAGATGACAGAGAGACAGAGAGACATGATAAATAGCTGATGAGATAGATAACAGAGGGTAGATGGTGGGGAGGTGACACACAGGTGACATGTGGCTGGAGAGAGAAAAGCGTCGACACGTAGATGCACACACGCACTCCTCAGCTCTCACAACGCACAGCCGCCGGGAGGGCGGGGCAGCTGGCTGTGTAGCAGCTGTGGGGTGCAAGGAAGCTCCCTGCCCTCAGCCAGGGAGGAAGCTAGAACACTGGCCATTCTTCGTCCTACATAAAAAGACCTACGGGAAGGGGCCACAGCCACCCAAGCTCAGGCCACACAAGGGACACGGCAGGAGAAGCAGGGACCCTGTGGGAGGGCATAGGGCAGGGAGGGAGGGTCAGAGGTGCCAGGCAGGGGCCCTGAACCCCCACCCCCCCGACCTCCACAGGGCCCCACAAGAGAAAGTAACCCGCTCAGTTATCGGCATCACCTGTTAGGCCTGCACACCGCGACCCCGAGGAGGGTCCCACCAGGTGATAGTTCCCTCCCTCCTGCCCGACGGCACATCCAGGGTTTACCTTTGTCTCAGGAGGACACTGATTTCCAAGCAGGTGCCGGACAGGCTGGAGGGGTCCTGGGACCCGCCCACGCCTCCCAGGGAGGAGGGCAAGCTCGTCCTGTGAAATCCTGCAGAAAGACAGCAGAAAGCCAAGTCGGGCTTGCCAGGCTCGCCACAGCACTGGCCACAGCCTCAGGGACTTCCACGTGGGGGTCACAGGCGCTGGCCAGAGGGACAGGTGACTGTGAAGAGCTGACCAACCAGATGCCTTTCTAAGAAAAAGAGCAAGAGACTCCGGCAAGAAGGAACTCGAGAGGAAGTGATATTAACGGGGAGGTGTCGTCGAGGCCAGTGCTTCTCAGGGGCCGTACCTGGGAGGAAGGGATGAGGCTCCATGAGCTGAGGGGGGCCTTTGAGGGAGCACGTGACCGCCTGGCTTCACCACCAGGTTCACAGCCAAAGGAGTAAACACCGGCCACCTGGTCAAACACAGATCTCTGCGGTTCTAACTCCTACGTGTGGGGCGGGCTTGGGAACTTGTACGTCAAAAACTGCCCAGATGAGGCTAAAGCTCTCGGGCCAGGGACCCCACTTTGAGAACCGCTGAGGGACAGATGCTGTCAACAGAGTCGTGTGGTGGCAAAGCTGCTCATCCGTGCCCAGGGATTACACCATCTGACGTCAAACATCATGGCGCAACAGCGGTAAGTAGCGCACTTTGCATCAAAAGTGGAGATTAATCACAATACGGCAGAAAGCACCAGATAGACCCTGTGCTCCGCAGCAGGAAGGTGCCCGCAAGCGTGTAAATAAACATCGCCGCTCCCTGGGGGAGGGGCCCCGGGAGAAAGGAACGTGACCCTGAAAATCTCGGCAGGCCTTTGAAGGTGCACATTGGGTTTGGAGCCAAGAAGGGATTAGCTGCGGTAATGACTGTGTGCTGAAATGAGAATTCTCTCATTTGGTAAATCAATAATTACAAGCACACTGGGGAAATTAAGCAGAGAAAATTGCATCACATCAGTGTTGCTACCAGAATCGTAGATGCCTACAAAGAACAAATCAGGCCCCCCCCCCCACCGGCAGTCATCACTAAGCCACATGCGTCGCACACTTGCGCAGCAATGTTTAAAACACACAGCGTCTGCCCTCCGTCGACGATAACACACATGTGAGCTGACTCTAAAATGTGACAGTTCTAACAGCCCCGGAAACCATCGCTTTATGTCTTCTGTGGCGTGAGCTTGTGCGTTTGTGTGTGCGTGTGCATACGTGTGTGTGTGAGTGCGTCAGAGGTGGGGCTGTGAGGGTTCCCAGGGAAGGCACTGTTTTTCTCTCCGGGATCAAAATACTGAGTTCTAAGAATTGGCAGTGAACCATCTCAGAGATCCAAACACCAGCTTTCAGGATCCGCTCGGTCTCCCCAAAGCCAAGTGCATCTCCCAGGTGAAGGGGTTTTGAATTTGTTCTTGCCTCACCTCCCTCACATGTCAAGGCGAAAGCTAAAATATAAGCAGGTCGTTGAGACCTAGCGGAGAAAGTGGCCCAGCCAGCCAGCCTCACCCTGGGACATCAGCAGAGGGCGCTGCCTCCACTCGCCAAGCCCGCCCACCTACCATTTTCTGCCTGGGGGGTAACCTGTGAGTAGCTGCACCCCCACTCTGCCCACCCCACCATTCTGCGAATACACCCCTTTGATTTTCTCGTCAACAACTGGAGGCCATTCTCCTTAGAAGGGAGCCCCCGTGCTATCCACCCCCAAATCCTCAGTGTCCTTGAAATCTTTCCAGATTGACGTCACCCCTCACAGACAAGGGACCCCTTTCTCGCTATTCTTGATGAAATTCATCAACCAGATACATTGGTTCTCCTCCCTTCCCAAGTGTCATTTCCCTGAATTCTAACCTTCTGCCCCAAATGTCTCTTCAGTGACCCAAAGTCAATACCTCTACTAGGCCTGACCCTGTTCCCTTTCCACCAGTGTAGAAAAACCATGCCTTCCGGGGACACAGGCCGCATGGGTGGCACTTACTGAGTGCTGGCTCCCAGGAGGGACACGGAGGGTCTCCCAGACTCCAGGCAGCTGACTTGAGCCGCTTTCCTAGCTCACAGGTCTGGTTTTTCCTCACTATTTGCCTCATCTAGTGTCCCCTGTGCTTACAAAATCAGTGGAAAGGCTGAAATATGTGGGAAAAAGGTGGGTGCATCACGCTGGTGTGTTTGAGGCACTGCCATGTGTAGCGATCACCTGAAGCCTCTCTGTAGATGGAAGGTCCAACCAGGAGTAAAGGAAAAAGAGCTTAGGCCAGGGTACCAGCGGAGGAGAGATCAACTTTATGGAATCAACTTAGCACAACCAAAGAGAAAAAGGATGTGTCTGGAGCTCCCTCTTCTCCTTTTGTCTTTCAACTTCTCTTGCTTTCTTTTTATGAAGTGAAAGATGGGTTGTCAGAAAACAAAGGAGAATGGAAGAAAAAGGAAAAAAATGTTATGCAATCTGTCATTGCAGTTGGTAATTAATTAATGTAAGTAGTTTAAGGTTTATTTATTGATTTTGAGAGAGAGTGTGTGAGCAGGAGAGGGGCAGAGAGAGAGAGAGAGAGAGAGAGAGAGAATCCCAAGCAGGCTCCATGCTCAGTGTAGAGCCCCATGCGGGGCTCCATCCCACAACCATGAGATCATGACCTGAGCCAAAATCTAGAGTTGGACACTTAATAGACTGAGCTAGCCAGGGGCCCCAATTAATGCATACTTTTACACTTATGCTTATATTACCTTCTGTGATAAAATTCCTAGTAGAGCCATTTTACAGATGAGGAAATCAGACCTCGAAGAGATTAAGTTATGTATTCAAGATGCTAGAAGTAATACTAGGTAGAGACAGGGTTTGAATGCAGGTCAGTTTGGCTTCAGAAACACCATAATTCTAGAGTTAAATATATATCAGTGGAAATCATCTCAACTAAATAAATTACACTAAGAAGACAGATTGAAAAATTGAACAGAGCCTCAGAGTTGTGCAATAATAATAAAAGAGCTGATGTGTGTATCATAGTAGTTCCAGAAGAGGGAGAGAAAGACTGTAGGGTGAAAAAAATATTTGGAGAAATAATAGCTGAAAATGTACAAAACTTGGTTGAAAACATAAGCCCACAAATTCAAGAAGGTGAAAGAATCCTCAGTAGGAAAAATCCAAAGAAGCCAAATATATTTTAATCTATTTTTTAAAAAACGCAAACCAAACCAACAAAAAAACTTGAAAGTAGCCAGAAAGAAATGAAACGCTACTTGCAGGAGAAAAATTATTCAAAGAAGTCTGGATAAATCATGAAAAACCATGCAGATGGTGGCACAATATACTTCAAATGTTAAAAGAAATGTGAACTCAAAATTCCATATTCATCAGAAATATTTCTTAGGAATGAAGTAAAATAAACATACTCCCAGATGAAAGAAAACCAGGAGAATCCAAAGCACAGACTTGCTTTAAAAGAACTGCTACAGGATGTTCTTTAGACAGAAAGGAAACAATGAGTTGGGGCGCCTGGGTGGCTCAGTCAGTTAAGCACGCGACTTCAGCTCAGGTCATGACTTCAGGGTCCATGAGTTCGAGCCCCGCGTCAGACTCTGTGGACAGCTCAGAGCCTGGAGCCTGTTTTGGACTATCTCCTTCTCTCTGCCCCTCCCCTGCTCGTACTCTGTCTCCCTCTCTCTCAAAAATAAATAGACATTAAATTTTTTTTTAATTTCAAAATCATGTATGTTGCACAAAGCAATGTTATAACATTGCCCGTACTGTTCTTACTGAGTGTGGAGGCGATAGTTAAGAAAATTATGCAGAGGGGGGTGAGTAGAAGAGCCTGAATAGTGGTCACTCTCTACATTCCATTGAAAGTAGCAAAAGATTGATACTAGGAAACTAACACATTTAAATTTCTAGACTGCACACACACACATACATACACACATCTCACACACACACTATACAAAAATGCATACTCAAAACTATCCATGAATAATGAGAAAATACTAAAAAATGCTCAAGCGATCCATAGGAAGTCAGAAAGAGATAAACAGAGTAAAGAAAAACAAAAGAAACAGAAAAAAAATAATAAAATGGGCAACCTAAAAATTAGCATAGCAATAATTACAAAATGTAAATGTTCTAAACATCTCAATTAGAAGACAGATGATTTTTTTTCTTAAATAAGCTCCATGCCCAATGTGGGGCTTGAACACACAACCTTGGGATAAAGAGTCGCATGCTTTACTGACTGAGCCAGCCGGGTAGCCCCAGAATGGACTTTTTAAAGAACACTTGAGCTAACTATATGCTGTCTTCAGGAAACTCACTTCAAACACAGTTACATAGTATGTTCAAAGTTAAAAAATGGAAAATGTATAGCATTTAAACACTAATAGAAAGAAAGCAGGAGTGTCTATATTAATATCAAACTAAGTGACCTTCAAAGCAAAGAAAATTACCAAGGATAAAAAGGAACATTACATAATGATAAAAGAATTAATTCACCAAGAAAATGTAACAATCCTAAATGTGTATGCACCAAAAAAACAGCTTCAATATACATGAAGTGAAAACTGACAGACCTGAAAAGATAAATAGACAAATGCACAATTAGGACTGTGGGCCTCAAACCCCAATCTCAATAATAAATACAACACCTAGACAGAAAATCGACAAGGTCATAGATGAGCTGAATAACACCATTAACCAACGGGATCTAATTAACATTTATAAAATGCTTTCCTCAACACTAGCAGAATACATACTCTTTTTAAGCACGCATGAAACATCCATTTAAATGGACCATATTCTGGTTCATAAAACAAAATTTTAAAAATTGATGTTCTCTGGCCATAATGGAATTAAAGTAGAAATGAACAGCAGAAGGATCATTTCCTTACTTTAAAAAGGGAAAATCTCTAAACTGTAAAGATTAAATAACATACTTCTAAATAATACAAAGAGAAAATCTCATGGGACAGGAAAATGCATTGAAGTGAATGAAAATAAAATTACAATATGAAAACTCTGTGGGATGCAGCCAAAGTAGCGTAACTGGGGAAATTTATAGCTCTAAATACTTCTATTATATAAATACTTCTATTAGTAACACTAAATACTTCCTTTTTTTAAAGTAGGCTCCACTCCCAGAGTGGAGCCCAATGTACGGTTTGAACTCACAACCCTGACAATCAAGAGTCAGACACTCAACCAACTAAGCCACCCAGGTGCCCCAGAGATACTACATAAAGGGGCGCCTGGGTGGCTCAGTGGGTTAAGCATCCGACTTCGGCTCAGGTCATGGTCTTGCAGTCTGTGAGTTTGAGCCCCGCGTCGGGCTCTGTGCCGATAGCTCAGAGCCTGGAGTCTGCTTTGGGTTCGGTGTCTCCCTCTCTCTCCACCCCTCCCCGACTTCTGTCTCTCTCTCTCTCTCTCTCTCTCAAAATAAATAAACATTAAAATAAATAAATAAGAGAAACACTAAATAAATATTCCTATTAGGAAAGGCAAGCAAGTTAGAAAATTAATGATCTAAGCTTTTACTTCAACAAACCGTAGAAAGAACAAAATAAACCCAAAGCAAGCAGACGGAAGTAAATAATAAAGAGCAGAAATTAATGAAATTGAAAATAGAAAAATAATAGATAAAATTCACTCAAAAGCTGATTTTTGAAGTAATCAATAAAATTGATTAACCTCTAGCAAGAATGACCCATGAAAAGAGAGAAGACCCCAGAGTTACCAATATCAGGAATGAAAAAGAAGCATCACTACCAATTTCCACAGACATTAAAAAGATAAGGGGGGGGGGCGCCTGGGTGGCTTAGTCAGTTGAGCGTCCGACTTTCGCTTAGGTCATGATCTCGCGGTTCGTGGGTTCGAGCCCCGCGTTGGGCTCTGTGCTGACTGCCGGCTCAGAGCCTGGAGCCTGTTTCAGTCTGTGACTCCCTCTCTCTCTGACCCTCCCCTGCTCACGCTGTCTCTCTCTCTCTCTCCTAGAAATAAATAAAACATTAAAAAAATAATAAAAAAAATAAGAAGATAAGGGAATACTATGGACAACCCTACACGCATAAGCTTAATAACTTAGATGAGATCGACCAGTTCCTCAAAAACCGCTCATACCAACACTCGCCTGAGATTAAATCATGAAAGTAGTCCCATAACTATTAAATAAGTTGAATTAGTAATTTAAAACCTACAAAAAGAAAAGAACTCAGTAGGCCCAAAGAGTTTCACTGGTGAGTTCTTCCAAACATTTTAATAAGAAGTACATGTTTAAAAATTGAGGAATCCAAATAAGGTCCGCAATTTAGTTGCTGGTATGATGTCAATGCAATTTTGGTTTTTGTTCTTTTAAATCTAAAAGAAAAGGCTCTCAGAGTCTGGGGGAGCAAACTCACTAGAGGAAGCCCTGCTGGCCAGCGGAGCGTGCGGCTCCGGAACAGGAAGTTACGACCTAGGGCGCTGAGGGCTAGTGCTGCCTTCTGCACGAGGCCCTGCTTGCTTGCAAGTGCAGGGAAAAAGGACTTTCATGACTCCGTGAACCAGAGACTAACCGAGGAGGCTCAGCAGTGCTTTGTTATCTACTTGGTGCAAAGCTCAGGCGTGTAGAGAATGCCTTAGGCCTTCGGCCCCTGCCTGGCCACGGCCGTGATCATTAGTGCAGGCCATGTAGGACTCCGAGTCGGCATGGCTCCCTTGGATGGAGGGGCCCGCACAGGGGGGCTGACCGAGGCCCCCGGAGCTAAGAACTCTTGAAGCGCCCTGTTTCGAAGCATCAGGTGAGTGCTGGACGCCTTCCTGTCATTCATCTCCCCATTTCAACATCAGTTTCCCTTCTCCCATCTCCGTCTGCCCTTCCTCAGCTTCCCCTTCCTAACATGACGAGCGGTAGGAAGTGTCCGCTTTTCCAATGTCAACTTTTCCTTCTCCCTTCCCTGTCTCCGTTCCACGCAGGAGCATAGCCCTTTGCACGTTCACGCTTTGCAGGCCGCCAGCTCCCGTCCTCAGCCCACGCCTTGGGTCCTGCAGCCGGGACCGGTACCACTCTCTGCATGTAGGGTCACTCCCCCCCGTCCCTGTAGGGTCACTCCTCGCCTGTCCCTAGGGCCCCCCGTCAAGCTGCCCTCGGTGACTTCCACGCCCCCCCAGCAGCGTGGGCCTGAGGACCCCGAGCCGGCAGCGCCCGCCGCACCTCTAAGCCTCCGTCACCGCCTGTCCTCTGAACGTTGGTCCCTTGCTCCTGGCCCTCCTCCATCCCTGCCTCTCCCCACAACACTTGGGCACTAGAAGGAGTGGTTTGCTTGCTTTCCTCAAAGGTTCAGCCCATACTGGCTTTCATGCGCCACCCGTCTTCCCAGGGCGTGGACACGGCCCTGCCTCGAAGCAGATGTACCCGAGTTCAAACCCCTGTCTTACCACTCAGTTTGGCACCTTTGGGAGAAGCTCTTAGCCTCTCTTCCCAAAGGCAAATTGGGGGTGGCGATTCCCTGTGTAAGGGGAAGCTCAGGTCATTAATTTTCTAACTTGCTTTTTTCCTAATAGAAGTCTTTTTTAGTATATCTGGGGCACCTGGGTGGCTCGGTCGGTGAAGTGCCTAATTCTTGATCCCAGCTCAGGTCTGGATCTCAGGCTTGTGAGTTCCAGCCCTGCATCATGCTGTGTAGACCGCTGGAAGCCAGTAGCTCACTGGTGTAGCTCCTTCTCCGGCCCCTTTGAACACAGAGACTTCAAGATCTGAAGTGTCTCCACCCAGGAGGGAAGTCCGTGCGGGAAGGTCAGGGAGGGGCAGAGCGTTTGGTTCCCTTCGTGTCTCACCGTGTAGACACTCACCTACTCGAACCACTAAGAAACCTGCAAGCCAGGACAACTATAGGATGTGGTGTTCAGACCGGGGCCCCCTTGAGAGTGGAAGGAAGTATCGTTAGTCAGTACCTAGGGTGACAGGCCTGAGCCACGACCGTCAGGAGGAGCCCAGACAGGGTCGGCTGCAGCTCGCAGGAACGGTCCTAACAATGGCCGCCTGCAACCCCCGCCTCCCTCCCATCTTGGAGCAGCTCAGCTCATGCTCCGCTTTGGGGGAGCAGAGATGAACTCTCTCCGCACAAGATGCTCGCGTCTGCACAGCCGGGACCGGCAGCACCTGTAGAAAGAACAGCAGTTTCCAAATCCTCCGAGTCGATAAACAAACAGCACCCACTGGGTATGAAAACAAAGTGGCCGACGGGTTGGAGCACTCAGGGCTCCACGTAGCTGGCGCCCTGGGCCTTCTCCAGGCAGGGTCCCCTCCCCCTGACTGCTTACATCACAGCGGGGGGAGCATAATGAGCGTTTGAGAATAATTAGCAGATGACACACTGCCCCCAGGGGATGGCGGGATAACAGCAGAACCAGCGCGAGAGCATTTCGAAACGTCGGTGCCTTTATAAGTTCCCGCGGTGCCCGGCTGTGCCAGAACACTCGCTGAGGCGGGGCCCAGGCCTGCGCCAGCTCCCCGACGCCCGCCGGAGCCAACGGTGTGAGAGCGCGCGGCTCTGGGGGGCAGATGCCGATCTCCTCTCTCAGCCAGAGCCCGGTGCTGCCCCATCGGGAGCAACATTAATTAGTGATGGAGAGCAAAGTCCGCAGGTAATTAGAGGACCCTCCTCACGCCGGCCACGGCCAGGCTCCTTCCGGCGCTTCCTTTCCCGGCCCCCTGCCCCTCCTCAGATAGACTCGTGGGGGTCCTGGTGCCCATCTTCCAGAGTATCTGCCGGACTCATGCCAGGTAGGGAGGAAGGCCGTCTGAACCGGAGATCGGCAGCTGTTCACGCTTCCAGGCTCCCAGAGAGCATTGCCAAGGATGCGGCCGACGGGGACCCACCTTGTGGGGCCGCCAGTGTGACGGGCCGGCTGCAAGGGTCCCGGGAGAGGCGCTTTGGAAACCGCTGCCTAACGGACACGAGGTGGGGTGGACACCACCCTGCAGGTGCTGTTCAAAGGCGGAGGAGCCCAGAGAAAGCTTTCCGGGTGAAAAAGCGTGCGCAGGGGAGGGGCAGAGAGAGAGGGAGACACAGAATCTGAAGCAGGTTCCAGGCTCTGAGCTGGCCGTCAGCACAGAGCCCGACGTGGGGCTCGAACCCATGAACCACGAGATCGTGGCCTCAGTTAAAGCTGGATGCTTCACCGCCCCAGCCACCCAGGCGCCCCGTTGGTGAAAGCTTTCTAACGCTGCGCCTCTGTCGCAGGCAGATCCCCGAGGCCAGTCACCAACCCTCTGTGAATACACACCTTCCTTAAGAGAAGCAAGGTCATAAGGGAAGAGAGAAGGCAGGGGACGTAGCAGGTGAGCAGGCACCGCGAGGAAGTGCCAGCAGCGTCTCCCAAGGGGACTTGCAGGTGGCCCGCGATGCCTGCTTCGCGGTGGACCCTAATGGTCTGAATTCAGCAGAGGGACAGTGCAGTGAGAGGTTTATGTCTTACTCAGATAAAAGGGTCCTTGTGGACGCTCCAAATAGTCAAGAAGGGCCCGACGTAGCAGTTCGGTCCCTCAGGGGGTCACAGAAGGCTCTAGAATTTAATTCTTGTGCATTCAATGAATATTCATGCAGAGCGCATGAGAACTGGCTCTAGGAAGACCGTGCGCTATCCCCGTCAACAACCAGACAGGCGCGCACTCCGGCCGAGTTTAGATACCTTTGTCGATCCCCAGGGCTGCTGCCTCGACCGCGTGGGGCAGAGCAAACCCGCGGTGTGGTGACTTCGCCATCAGCCCAGGGACGCCCGGCCGCTGTACTCAGAGGGCAGGTAATGAGGCGTGGCTCACACAGGGCCTCCGCGCAAACTAGGTGACCTGACGTCTTGTGCCACCTTGTGGGATAAAGCAGCTTGATCAACCCCACCCTGTAGCTTTGCGTTAGCGGCGGCCGAAGGGCAAAGTGGTGGCCGACACCGAATGGGTAGGAGAAACGGATGAGGTCTCCACACATCTGTTCCGCACATTTAGATTTTTATACCGTATCCCTCACAATTAGCTTTTGAAGGCTACAGACCCCTAAGCTGTTTCTCCCATCTGGGCCACGATACTCGGATCTACTGATTTCGTGCCAATGTGTGTATTCTCTGAACGGCCCAGAGAATCAATCACTCAACCCCAATTCACACCACTGTCCTTGATGCAGACCAGCCTCAGAAGTTACTACATCTGTTAACAATTTACTTGGAAAACAGAAAAACCCCAACTGAAGTTGTGTTTGTTAATTGCTGTATCAATCATTATTTTTGTGGGACAGTTTCTGTGTAGGCTCACCAGCCCCAAGGGAAAATTTTGCAGATTTTCCAACACAACAAATGCTCTAAATTAGGGGAATGCTTTAATGGTTTAATTGTACAAACCATCAAATACCTTATCCCCAAACTTGGGACAAATATGATGACTGTTTATAAATTATGATCAAATATGTTTTCATATATTATATACATTATGTATGGTATATTCTATATTAGTATGTCATGCTATATATTATATATTACTGGTTTGGGCAAATTTTATCTTAAGGGGAAGACGGTAAATATTTTAGGCTTGTGGGACATAGGGACCGTGTTGTCACTACTCGTGCCATTGTAGCAAAAGTAGCCATAAGCAATCTGTAAATGAATGAGTGTGACCACATTCAAATAAAAACAAATCTGCTTTACAGCACAGGTGACTAATGCAGTTTAGTAGGACACACCTCATGTCACATATCACACTTTATTATGCACTGGACGTTGTAAAGTATGAACGTGTACTACGTACTACAAACAGTTCATATACATGGATGGAATGACCCAGCAAGGCTGCTCAGGTTCACCCCACGTGCAGCAGGGACTTCCAGGAGGCATTTGAAATGGTGAACAACAACAGAGATAAAATACGTCAGTGACATTCGCAAAATGTTAACACTGAATGTAAATCCATTCACAAGTGAATGTAGAAAATGCTCATTTAATCTACTCCGCTCTCTGACTAGAGGCTGCAGACGTTCTGTCCGGGGTCTCGAGTGACCCCCATTCTCCTCTCGCGACCCTTAGTGGCAGGTCGCCGTGCACATCCTAAGTCCCAGACACGGCTCAAGCGGTGGATCTCCTTGCTTGGATCTCTCTGCAACTCAGAAGATAAATGCTCTGCTTGAACTCACATATAGCTTCCTCGCCACTCAGTGAAAACTTTCCACCTTGACATCTTTTCCATCATATTCTCGATGCACTGGCATGCAGCAGGCTTCCTTGATTTCGGGATGTTGGTTTCACGTGGCAGAGTCCCCCAGTGCTTTCTTCTTCCTCAAAGGTTTCCACAGGTCCACACTTTGAAGGGTTTGTGGGTCTGGGCGGGTGTCCAGCAGGCTGTACAATCCTCATAGGACAACTGAATTCCCATAGACAATTCAGGGCTGGCCACTCGGAGTTCTCCCTCAGCACTGCCTCTTACACCCTCAAGGGAAGAAAGTGCCTGTGCATGTGTGTGTGCTCTTGTAGGAGAAGTGAACTGTCACCACAGACATGCTTATGACTGTGTGGACACTCAAGAGGACATAAGAAAAGCTCTCAAAAATTAAAAAGGAGAAAGGATCGTGGGATCCTTTAAAATTAAGGGGGATCCTAATTTTAAAATTAAGTTCAGCTTGGGGCACCTGGGTGGCTCACTCAAGGTAAGTGTCCGACTTCAGCTCAGGTCATGATCTCTCAGTTCACAGGTTTGAGCCCCACGTTGGGCTCTGTGCTGACAGCTCAGAGCCTGGAGCCTGCCTCGGATTCTGTGTCTCCCTCTCTCTCAAAAAAAATAAACATTAAAAAATTTTAATAAAAAATAAAATTGGGTTCAGCTTAATAAGCAATTGGAGCCTTTGAAGAAAGGTGAGCTCTGGGGTGCCTGGGTGGCTCAGTCTGTTAAGCATCCAACTCTTGGTTTCAGCTCAGGTCATGATCTCGCAGCTAGTGGGATCGAGTCCTGCATCGGGCTCTGCACTGACAGCATAGAGCCTGCTTTGGATTCTCTCTCTCCCTTTCTCTCTGTCCCTCACCTGCTTACACACATGCTCTCTCTCAAAATAAAGAAATAATCTTTAAAAAAAGAAGAAGAAAGGTAAGTTCTAATGATGACGAGATTAAAACACCTTACACCACGGGGCAGAGAGGAGACATGACCAAGGAAAGTTAACAGGAGTTGAGTGTGGAGTCCTGTACTTGGATCCAAAATTAACACAATGCAAAACTGAGTATGTAAACAAAGTGGGCGTGATATTGATTGTAAATTCAATATCAATAGCTCATCAATAAAATTAATGCGGTCGTGAATATATCAATGGTCACCAATAAGGTTGGCCACGCTCCCTCCATCTGTGTGTTGCCCTATCTGTGGGGTCCCAGGAATCCAAGGAAAAGACGGTGACGCCCAAACCCAGCTATCAAGCATGGGGAAGAGAGAAGCCAAAAAGAAGAGAAGAAGTCTAGGGTTCACCAGCCACCAAACCAGGGGCCATACAACTAGTGAAGCATTGGAGGTCGAGAAAACTCCAGGAGTAGGTGGAGATGGGGGGACGTTCACCCCATGTTACCTCCTGCTGCTGACAACAGTTTGCATTTCTCCGTCTGCCAGGCTCCGGGGCTAGGAGGCCCGGGGACCAGCACGGTCCACTGGGAAGGCTAAGACCAGGCCAGAGCACCGTGGCCGCTGTCGGGACGCCTTTGCTGGGGCGCATCTCAGGCACAGCAACTAGACTGTGGGGGCACACGGCAGCAGGGCTGTAGCCTGGAAGAGACGAGCTCAAACAAGGGCACGTGGACGTGGTCTGTAATGTGTGAAGAGCTGTCTTCTGCACGAGGAATTTCGTCCTGTTTGATGAGTCGCCAACAGAGGTTAGACACACACAGAGTTCAGATACAGAGTTTGCAGTCAGTGGACGAGAAAGGAGTGAAAAGAGGCTCAACCCAAGGAGATATGTGTTGTGGTGTGGCGGTGTGGCTGCTGCGTGGGACCTGGTCCTGCCCGTCTCCAGGGGCTGTGCGTAGACAGAGTCATTGCAGCCTCATTCTAGCTGTTATCTGAATACTGCACGACCCCGGGCACGTCATTTACATCTCCCGTCATGCTGTGCATCCGGGTCATTGTGAAGAACATACCTGAAAGTGTTCCCCAAGCACAGAGACACTACAATGCAGGTGTTATTATCTGACGATGGGATTGTGGGTAGTTGTACTGATTCACTTGAACTTAAGGTCCCTTTCGATCTCCAGATTCTATGATTTCCAAGACAGTGCAAAGTTAAATTACAGCCCACACAGGGAGAACTATGACGTATTTCAAGATATGGAATCTAAACACTCCCTGAGCGTGTGTCTTTTCTGTCTCCATCTGCTCGCCATGCACGGATGCTGAATCCCTACAGCATGGCCGCTTCTGGTAAGAAGATGAGTTAGGACAGTCATTGATTCTCAGACTTACTCATGAAAAGATAGGCAAGGAGCGTTGGGTACTCCTCCAGCCACCCCACTGACTCCAGTCCCCCACCCCTCGAAGGCTTTCGGAGGTCCCAGAGTCTGGAAAGGTCCACCCGCCTTGACACACATGCCACACTCTCACACTCCTCTGCACCTGCTCCACCACACCCAAAGGTAAAGGACTGGTACGTTCCGGAAATGGCTGACCAATTGGTACAATAGACTGATGCCTTGATGTCTTCTTCTCTAAAAGGAGGTGATGGGGCACCTGGGTGGCTTAGTTGGTTAAGCAGCCGACTTTGGCTCAGGTCATGATCTCATAGCTCAAAGGCTCCTGAGTTCGAGCCCCGCGTCGGGCTCCGTGCTGATGACTCAGAGCCTGGAGCTGCTTCTGATTCTGTGTCTCCCTCTCTCTCTGCCCCTCCCCTGTTCCTGCTCTCTCTCTCTCTCTCAAAAATAAATCAACATTTAAAAAAGTTTTTTAAAAATCTAAAAGGAGGTGAATACCTCTCCCCTTCCCACCGCCATGGGTTGTTACGGGGATCAAATGATTACATAATATAAAACATTTTTTAATTTTAGTAATCGTTTAAGAACTTTCAAAATCCCACATTCCACATCTCTGTACTAAAGCATTTCCCCAAATATTACCTTCTGATTCTCCAAAGTCTCTGTGATGCTTAGTTTTATGTGTTAACTTGACTGGACCACAGTGTGTCTATATAGTTGGTCAAACATTATTCTGGGTGTGTCTGTGAGAGTGTAAATGACGAGTTTAACATTTAAATCGGTAGATAGAGTAAAGTGGATTTTTCCCTGCCCAGTGTGGATGGGCCTTATCTAATCAATTGAAGGCATGAATAGAACAAAGAAGATGACACACTCCCAAGTGAGAGGGAATTCCTCCTGCCCGACTGCCTTTAAATTGAGACATTAGTCCTTTCTCGTTTTCACATTTGAATTTTTTTTAAATATTTTTTTCTTTATTTCTGAGAAAGAGAGAGGGGCAGTGTGAGCAGGGGAGGGTCAGAGAGAGGGAGACAAAGAAGCCGAAGCAGCTCCAGGCTCTGAGCTGTCAGCACAGAGCCCGACGCGGGGCTCGAACCTACAAACCGTGAGATCATGACCTGAGCTGAAGTCGGACGCTTAACCGACTGAGCCCCCCAGACGCCCCTCGTTTTCACATTTGAACTGAAACATCCACTCTTCCTGGGTCTCGAGCCAGCAGGCCTTTGGACTAGAACCAAACCATTGGCTCTTCTGGGTCTCTAGCTGCTAACTCATCCTGCAGATCAGCTTCCATAACTGTGTGATCCAGTTCCTTACAATAAACCCCACTGTGTGCATGTGTGCGTGCACGTGTGCGCGTGTGTGCATTCATACACACGTCCTACTGGCTCTGTTATTATGGAAACAGTCTCCTATTAAAGTATTCCTGCTCTGTTTGACACAGAAAGAAACAGACGTGCAGGCCGCACGGAACTTGTAAAGAGTAGCTTTACCAGGATTGCGATGCGGCTCTGCCTCCAAATCCTGTGTTCTGCCCCATAGCTTATACTGCCTCCTTCTTCTGCCCATTATGATCACCCTTGGACGAAGCCAGGAAGGTCCTGGGGGAAAGGGGGGCAAACAGGGTAAGCCCTGCAACCTGCCAGAAGTCAAGTTCCTGGGGCGCCTGGGGGCTTGGTCAGCTAAGCATCCGCCTTCGGCTCAGGTCACCATCTCACGGTTCGTGAGTTCGAGCCCCACATCGGTCTGTGTGCTGACAGCTGGGACCTGCCTGGGATTCTCGATCTCCCCTCTCTCTCTGTCTCTACTCTGCTTGCACTCTCTTTCTCAAAATAAATAGATACACTTAAAAAACAGTTAAATACATTTTTTAAAAAGAAGTAAAGCTCCTGTGTCTTCAGGAACCCACCAGAGAAACAGAGGCAGGAGGGAGTGCGATCGTACCCCGTGAGCTGCTGTGGAAGGCACGTGCGGGCGCCGAGCGCCTTCAGCTGGAGGCAGGTGGCCGTCGGGATGGTCAGGCGCCGCTGACGGCTGTCAACGCTGGGGGACGGCGCTCGCGCTGACGCGGATCTGCTGGAAGCCTTCCCGGAGATGCACGCACCCCGGCGGCATTCTGCAGCCAGATTCATCAACAGATTGTTATCAAGACACAAATCTGCTTGCAACGATATTTTCATGGAGTTTAATTCCACAAAGAAAACACTGCTGCTTGTTAACGTGAAAGAGAGATACCTAAGATCCTGAGGGAGGAACGCGGGGCTGTTCCCAGAGCCAGGTGAACAGAAAGAAGAGTGATGACTTGAACTGACCATGAATCTTGGGATTTGGGGGAGAGGGTCTGTCTGGGTCAAGCGTTTTCAGATTCCTTTCGTGGTTCACTGTGGTCAATGTGAGGCCCGTGCAACGCACACCTTCGGGAGGCCTCCACGAGTCCACCATGTGGCTTTGGGGACCAAACGTTCCAAGGGCCACCATTTTGCGTGATGTATTGGTGAAACCAAGGAAACAGGGTGGAGCGTCCCGCCAGCCCTCTGTGTCTTGGGGAAATTTGGGTGACTTCCTGATCGTGTGCCGGCCCTCACCTTGTTTCTCTGTCCCCGTCCAAGGCAGGGACAGTGGGCTACTTCCATTTGTTGGGAGAGCTGAGAAGGTGCACTGTCTCCTGCGGACTTCACTTGTCTGACCACTAACGTCCTTCACACGCAGAGGAGGCGAGAATGCCCACCGCCATCTCCTGGCCTGTTGTCCCCTAAGTCAGCACAGATGGTCTACTGCTGTGGAAATATCACAAAAGGTCTACGGTATTGTGTTCATAAAAGGTAAGTATGTCTGTGCTTACGCGGATGCCTGAATTGGCTAATCCGTGCTCGCTTCTCTTCCATTCTGTTTCTTCAGTGGTGGCTTCTCCTTTTTAAATTATCTTTAACTGGAGACCTTTAACACTTACGCAAGCCTGGTTTTCATTATAAATCTGTGGTGCTGTTTGACATTGTTTAGAACATCTCTGTATCACTTGAGTAAGAAGTAATCTCTCTCCAATTCTCCCATTCCACTGTTCTTTCGAGGAAGTTTTATCAATTTCTTGTGTATCCTTTTATAAATATTCTATGAATATACAAATGTATTTTTTATATATTGACATACGTATGAATAGAAACATAATTGCCAATATATATGGTAGAAGCTTCAATAAAGCTTTACCCTTTACTCTCTAATATTCAAATTTCATTTGAACTGCTACCCTTATACATTTTAAAGTATTTATAGTATATGTTGTTCTGCTTCACTATTTTTTTAATTTCCTCAATATTCCAGTATATAGAAGTACCATATTTTATTTAACCAATTAACTATTAAAGACAGGAAAGTGGCTCACATTTTGGACAATTATAAACAATGCTTCACATAACTTCCCCTCATATATGTTGATACTTCCTGCATGAGAACTTCTATGTCATAAATTTCTACCATGTACTCTGCTGGATCCAAGGGTCGTAATAGTTACATTTCTACAAAAATAGTGACCCAGCCCTTGAACTGTGTGCATGAACATCTTCTTCCTCATATCTTCAGAGCTCAGGTCTCCATCACTTGCTTTAATCAATTAATCCACTTAATCTCATTAATTTGTATTTCATTAATTATTGGTAAGGCTGAGTTTCTTTTCAGATATTGTTAAACATCTTGGTTTTCTTCTTCTCTGTTCATTTCCTTGGGCTGTTTTTTAGTTCCATGATCTCTTTCTTGTTAACAGGAGTATTTGACTTACTACTCATTATTGTTTCAAATGTATTTGCATAGATCTTGCTGTTTTCTTCATGGTATGGCTTATTAAGTATGAAGTCTGTGGTCTTCCAGGCTTGCAATTCTACATCATGCTCAGAACTACTCTTCCACCTGAATATTATAAAAAGTATCTATGTTTTCTGCCACTAATAATTAGATTTTAGTTCTTGAATCTTTCTGGAATTTGTTTATGACTTAACATAGAGCTCTAACTTGTTTTGTTTTAGATGGCCAATTTTCTCAAATAATCCATATCTTCCAAACTAATTTGAAATGCAACTCTTACCATGTACCAAATTTCCATATTTATTTATTTGAATTGCTGGACTCAGTTCTGTTGACCCTTTGGTCTCTACCACACAGTTTTAACTGGTGTAACTTTGCATTTTGTCACGTGGGGAACTTTAAAAAATACAGTTATAGATCAAAGACAGTGGAGAGAGGGCTGGTGTTCCCTTCCCACTTCTCCCAGTAGTTACATCTCATGTAATTATAACACAACCTCAGAAGAAGGAAGTTGATGTCACACCCTGTGTGCTTCCATGCCGTGTAATCACAGGTGCAAATCTGTGTCACAAAAACTACAATCAGGAGACAAAAATATCCCATCATCACACGGATCTTGCCTGTGTGACCCCTTGTAGTTACCGCACACACACACCCTGCCACACACACACCAGTCCCCATCATCCCTGACCAGTTCCTGGCAACCACGAATCTGTTTTCCATCTCTACTATTTTGTTTTTCCAAGAATGGTGTATAAATGGAATCAGGCAACATGTGACCCTTGGTAGTGGCTTTTTCTGCTCCGCATAATGCCCTTGAGACTCAGCCCAGCTGCTGTGTGTATCAACAGCCCACTCCACATATGATGTCTCACACTTTGCTTGACCGCTCATCCATTTAGGGACACTGCAATTGTTTCCACTTTGGGGCTATTACAAGTAGAGCTGCTACAGGAGGGAGGCAAACCATGAGAGACTCTTGAATGCTGAGAACAAACTAAGGGCTGATGGGGGTGGGGGTAGGGGAAGGGAGGAGATGGGCATAGAGGAGGGCACTTGTGGGGATGAGCACTGGGTGTTACATGGAAACCAACTTGACAATATACCATTAAAAAAAAAACAAGTAGAGCCACAACAAACAATTATTTACGGGTTTTCTGTGAACATAAGTTTTCATTGATCTGAGATAAATGTTCAAGAGTACAACTGCCGAGTTTTTTTGCTACACGTATGATTTAGTTTTTTATGAAACTGCAACACTTTGCTAGAGTGGCTGTAACATGTCACATCCCCACCAGCAATATGTGAGAGACCCAGTGTCTCATCAGAATTTGGGATTATCACTATTTTTAAAATTTTCATTCTAACAGATGTATAATGATATCCCATCAAGGTTCTAATCTGCATTTCCTTAATGCGAATTAAGTTAATGATATTAAATACCTTTCTAAGAGCTTATTCACTACCCATATGGTCTCTTCATACCATTGGCGATCCGATTATTTTTTTATCTTTGATTTCTGAGAATTTATTATTTTAGATAGGAGTCTCTTGTCAGATATGTGGCTTGCAAGTATTTCTTTATCCCTTTGTCTTTCCATGTTCTTTTTTTTTTTTTTTAATTTCTGAGAGAGAGAGAGAGAGAGAGAGAGAGACAGCGTGAGCAGGGGAGGGTCAGAGAGAGAGGGAGTCACAGACTGAAACAGGCTCCAGGCTCCGAGCTGGCAGTCAGCACAGAGCCCGACGTGGGGCTCGAACCCACGAACTGCGAGATCACGACCTAAGCGAAAGTCGGACGCTTAACCGACTAAGCCACCCAGGCGCCCCTGTCTTTCCATGTTCTTAACAGGGTATGTTGAAGACAAAAGTTTTAATTTATGATGAAGTCTACTTCATGATTTTTTAAAAAATATATACAATATGCTTTTGATGTCATAACTAAAAATGCTTCACTAAAGGTCCCAAAGGTTTAGTTTCCTATCCTTTTTTTCTAAACATGTTAAGTTTTGTTTTTAAATCTATGCTCAATTTTGTGTGAGTTCTTGCATGAAGTGGGAACTATAGGTGGAGGTTCTTTTCTGAGTTTTTTTTGCCTGCAGATACCCAATTCAACACTACGTGTTGAAAAGACTATCTCTTGCAACTCCGTCAAAACTTATTTGGCCATAATCGTGGGACTATTTAAGGGTCCACTATTTTGTTCCACTGATTCGTGTGTCTACCCTTCTTTCTATTCCATGACAGCCGAGACTATTAGACCAGACTATAGTAAAGTCTTGAAATTGGGCAGAATGATTGCTCACATCAAATTTGTCTTGATGCAATAATCTTGTCTATGTCTATAAAAAAATCTTTCTGAGATTTTATAGGCATGGTGTTAAATCTGTATATGATTCTGCGGAGAATTAGCAACCTAACTTTGTCGAGTCTTCCAGACTATGAATGCAGACAATCTCTCCATTTATTGAGATATTCAGTGAGAACTTTGCCAACATACAATGTCCCATGGGTGTTTTCTTAGATCTATGCCCAAGCGTTTCATTATTCATTGAGAATTTGAGAGAATTATTCACACTGCATAGGATTTAAAGCTTCATGTTCGGGGCACCTGGGTGGCTCAATCGGTTAAGTGTCCGACTTCGGCTCACGTCATGATCTCACAGTTTGTGGGTTCGAGTCCCATGTTGGGCTCTGTGCTGACAGCTCGGAGCCTGGAGCCTGCTTCGGATTCTGTGTCTCCCTCTCTCTCTGCCTCTCCCCTGCTCACAATTTCTCTGCCTCTCAAAAATAAATAAACATTAAAAAAATTGTTTAAAAAAATAAAGCTTCATGTTCACTTCTAGTATATGGAAATGAAGCTGATTTTTTGTGTGTTGACCTTCTACCCTGCAACCTTGCTCAACTCCTTTATTAGTTCTAGGAATCTGGGGACTTTGGTTCTTTTTCTTGTTTACTGTATTTTCCTGTCCTTTCGACACAGACTAGCGTGTCATCTGCAATTATTCTACCTTACTTTCTTGTGTCTGATTTCTATTTCCTTCTCTTGCCTTATTATATCGCCTTGAACTTCCAGTACTGCATTGAATAGCGACAATGAGCATGGCCATCCTTGCCTCATTCCTGATTATAGTGGGAAAACACCCACTGTTGTCGATTATTTTAGCTGTGAGTTTTAACTACATATCTGTTGTCAGCTAAGCAGGTTCCCCTCCACTCCCAGTTTTCCTAGAGTTTTTTTTTTTTTTTATAAATTAGTGCTGAGTTTTTCAAATGAGTTTTTTCTTTATCGATTGATAGAGTCGATCAGAAGAAAGCTGGAGTGGCCACATTAATATCAGATAAAGTAGACTATAGAGCAAAGAAAATTACCAGTGCTAGAGAGAAACATTACATACAAAGACGGAGTCAACTCACAAAGAAACATAACAATTCCAAAGGTGAGTGAGCCAAAGGGCTGCCGAATACATTCAGCAGAAATGGGTAAAACTGGAAGGAGAAAGACAAGTCCACACTGTCTTGACCTTTCTTCTTGAGTATGTGAATATCATGGAATACATGGATCGGTTTTTTAGTTTTCAAGCATTCTTGCACATATTTTGGGTATGATGTGTAGTTCTTTTCACATACTGGTGAATTCTATTTGCTAATATTAAGAGCTTTTCATCTTTGTGAAGACGCTACTCTATGTTTTCTTTCTTTTATGTGCTATCTTTGTCTTGTTTTGCTATTAGGGTAATATTTGCTTCATAGAATGAGGTGAAAACGGTTCCTTCTCTTTTATTTTCTGAAAGATATTCTGTAGAATTAGTGACAATTCTTCTTTAAATACTTGGTAAAACTCTCCAGTGAAACCATCTGGGTCTGGAGATTTCTTTTTCAGGAGCTTTTTAATTACACATTTAATTGTTTTAATTGTTAAATGGCTTCAGATGATCTATTTCGTATTAGGTGAATTGTGGCAGCTTATTTTCTAAGGAATTGGTCCGTTTCATGTAAGTTGTCAAACTTCTGTGGACACAATTGTTCCCAATGCTTCCTTATTACCCTTCCGACGTCTGTAGGGTCTGTCAGGGTATCCTCTGTTTCACTCCTGATATCAGTAATTCGTGTCTGCTCTTCTTTCCTTTGTCAATCCTGCAGAGATTTGTCAATCTCATTGACCTTTTCAAAGAGCCAGTCTTTCGTTGCATCGATTTTCTCTTGTTTCTCCATCCACAATGTCATCTATTTCTGTTCTTCTCTGTACTATTTCCTTCCTTCTTGTTTGGTTAGTTTTTGCTCTTCATTTTCTGGTTTCTTATGACAGAAGCTTCTATTACTCACTGGAGAATTTTACTCTCTTTGGCTGCAGACATTTAGTGCCGTGAATATCCCCCTCCGCACCACCGCTGTTGGGTCCCACACATGTCGGCAAGATGTGTTTCGTTTTCATTTAGCTCAGCGTTTCTGTTTTTATTTCTTTATTCCTCTGAGACTCCCTTTTTGACCTTCGGATTATTTGGAAGTGTGTTGTTTAGATTCCAAGTGTTTCTCCAAACACTTGGAGAAAAGTATCTCCAAAAGATGATTTTCTAGTTATCCTTCTGTTGTTTCTACTTTAATCTTATCATGGCCGGAAAACACACTTCAATTCTTTTAAATTTGTGGAGTTTACATGATAGCCCAGGTTGCAGTCCATCTATCTTGGTGTCTGTTCTGTGGGCTCCTGAAGCAATTCTGCCATTGTTCAGTGGACTGTTCTCCGTTCCTGAGAGAACAGTGTGGGGGTCCCCAGTGTGGACTTGTCTTTCTCCTTCCAATTTTACCCATTTCTGCTGAATGTATTTGGCAGCCCTTTGGCTCACGCACCTTTGGAATTGTTATGTTTCTTTGTGAGTTGACTCCGTCCTTGTATGTAATGTTTCTCTCTAGCACTGGTAATTTTCTTTGCTCTATAGTCTACTTTATCTGATATTAATGTGGCCACTCCAGCTTTCTTCTGATCAATAATTGTATGGTATATCTTTTCCATCCTTTTACTTTCAACCATTGAGTATCATTATATTCAAAATGAGTTTTTGTAGGCAACAGTTGAGTCATATTTTTTAAATCCATTCTGTTGATCTCTGTCTTTTAGCTGGTACATTTAGAACAGTTACATTAAATTAACTATTGATACTTTAAGACTTAAGTCAGCCATTTTATTTTCTATGCTTTTCTTCCCTTTTTAAATTTCTCTGTTTTCTTTTTCCTGCCTTTCTTCGGTTTCTTGACCTTTTTTAGAATTGGTCTTTATTTATAGCAATTTTGGCTGTCTCTGTATTGCCTTTTTAGTGGTTGCTCTTGGCATTATATTACATATTCAAAACTTATAAAGTCTGCTGGTGTTGACTTTTTACCAGTTCAAGGTAGGTGAGGAAAAATTACCTCCTTTTATACCTTTTACCCTTCATAGTTAATAATATAGTTGATCAAAATATTTCCTCTCTGTGCTTTGACAGCCATATCATTTTTGCTTCGGCCATTAAACATAATTTAGAAAACCCAAGAGGAGAAGGAACATCTACTGTATTTATCCACTATTTTGCCTTACCTGTTTTCCCTTCCTTCCCGGTGTTCTGAGATTCTTTCTCTTACTATTTTTTTCTGTTTAGAGTACTTCCTTTAGCCACTGTTTTCAAGAACTTCCAGTCTTTCACCTAAGACTACATTTATTTCATCTTTTTTAACTGAAGGATATTTTTGCTGGATATAGAGTTCTTGGGTTTAGACTTTTTTCCCAGCACATCAAACAATGTGCCCTTTTCTCCTGGCCCTCATGTTTTCAGATGAGAAATTCACCATCATTTAAATTTGTTCTTCCCTTATAAGTAATGTGTCATTTTCCCTGGCTGCATTCAAGAGTCTTTTGTTGTCTTTAATTTTTGAACATGTGACTATTATGTGTCCTTGAGTGGATTTCTTTGAGTTTATCAGGCATAGGGTTCACTTAGCTTTGCTAATCTGTAGGTTTATGCGTTTTGCTAGATATGGGAGATACAGAATCCAAAGCAGGCTCCAGGCTCTGATCTAGCTGTCAGCACAGAGCCCGATGCGGGGCTCAAACCCATGAACCGTGAGATCATGACCTGAGCTGAAGTCGGACGCTTAACCGACTGAGCCACCCAGGCGCCCCTGCAGCCGGTGTTTCAGAAGGCTTCTTCTGATACCTGCCGGCGGGTGCAGTGGAGGATGGGGTATCACATTACCGCCAGGTCGGACGGAATTCCAGGTTTTCTTCTTGAACTCCATTGACCCTGGGAAGGGAGGGGCTCCTTGTTCCTGCTGAGCAGGGGCAGGATTCGTGATCCCCACTAGGCCTCTAACCCTGGCTGACGGGAGCCCTCCTCTGGCTTTGTTGGGGGGGGGTGGCCTTCTGACTACAGACTGCTGACGGACGCCCTGGCTCTCCACTAGGCCTCTGCTGCCATCACTCCTGAGAGAAGCAGCAGGTGCCCCTTGAATGGGAGCCTAACCTCATGATTCGACCCCACTGCCACCACAGGGTACGGCAGGACTCACGGCCACCCAGTGTGAACGAACGTCCCGGTTCCTCACTCTGCCTGCCCTGGCCCATCCCAATGGGGAGTCAGGGCGCCTTGCTGGCTTGTCAGCAGTGGACAGCTAGGCTCCCCTCTCTGCCAGCTGTGAGTATGGCGCTGGGGCCACAGCCTTTCCTGTGGTGCTTGGTCTGAACAAGGCGGTTACTATCTGGAAGTCTTGTCTTGCTACGCCACTCCTTTCCTGGTCCTCTGTAGGAAGCAGACGTTTCTGGGAGCCTTTTTTTGTCTTGTCCACACGAGTGTTTTTAGGTTGCTGGCTTCTCCACTATCCAGTCTGAGGTATATGAGGCCAAAAAGAAAACCGAGGAACTCACCATCATGTCATTCTTGGGTTCCAAGCTCCCTCCACAGTCTGATTCTGCTGTCTGCCCATCAGAGTATATATATCCTATATTTGTTTTATATATAAGTTCTAGGGTTTTTAGTTGTACTTATTGGTAAGTTTAAGAAAATGTACATCTTCTTCATTTCCCCAGTAGAAGTCACTACAGCACGTTCTGCTTCTGGTAAAGAAAAGCAATCTCCATCCATCTTTCTTTTTCTTTTTTTCAGTGTTTTTTTATTTTTGAAACAGAGACAGAGCAAGGGAGGGGCAGAGAGAGAGGGAGACCCAGAATCCGGAGCAGGCTCCAGGCTCTGAGCTGTCAGCACAGAACTCGAACACGGGGCTCAAACCCACAAAATGTGAGATCGTGACTTGAGCCGAAGTCAGATGCTCAACCGACTGAGCCACCCAGGCGCCCCTCACCTTTATTTTTCAAAATTATATTGGCTATTATGTTTTGCTCTTTCAGAGACTATATAGGATAAACTTGTTGACTTCTCTCTTAAAATCTCCATTGGGATCAGATTCAATGTAAGGTGACTCTATGACCCAGGTATGTAGAATATTCAGTAACTAATCGGTAAATAATCCAGGGTCTCATATCAGAACGACTGAAAATCTTAGTTCTCATATCAGCCCTGTACACTTAATGACGGTTCCAAGATCAGAAGCATTTCACGTCATACATAACAGGTTGATCATAAAGTTTTGCCTCAACAGGTCTGTCCTCTTCAGTGACTTTTGTTTATCTAGCTACACTACACTACACTACTCTGTTATAAAAATTCAGCTTTGCCCAGGTTTCCACCCTAACGGTAGGGCTATGAACTCCCACACGGTGTGTCCCATGCTAACTGGGCATTTGGTCTACTATCTTGTCTTACCTTGCTGCTTTTATTCTTTTTAATTTTAATTTTTTAATTTATTTTTGAGACAGAGAAAGACCAAGCATGAGCAGGGGAGGGGCAGAGAGAGAGGGAGACACGGAATCTGAAGCAGCTCCTGGCTCTGAGCCGTCAGCACAGAGCTCGACACGGGGCTCGAACTCATGAACCCGCAGGATCAGGACCCGAGCTGAAGTCAGACACATAACCGACTGAGTCACCCAGGCGCCCCATCTCACTGCTTTTAAATGAGAACTCTTTAAGACAGTCGTTGGCTGGTATGTCCCTGTTGATAAAACATCTATAAACCCTGGCTTTAGCTGGCTCTCCTTCTTGAGAAAGCAGACCAAGATTTTTAAAAATAGAGCAAACAGGAGTTTCCTGAGTGTAGTACATGTCTGTGTTTGTTTTCTCCTGGTTATATAAATATAGCAAATCACTCGACAGAGAATTACATTGCATTTCCTGGGCTCCCAGGAGGGAATGTTTTCTTTTCACTTGCCATTTCTACAAGAACGTGACAGCAGGAAGAAGGAGGTGGTGGTACTAAAGCAAGGAGTTATGACTGCAAGTTGCAGAAGGAACATTTTTGGACAGATGTCGGAATGAGGAATTTCTGGTCTGGAGAGTCATTTTTATGTAAGCGGGTGTGATGCAAATCACAGTGAAATGGGAAAAAGCAGTATTGAAGACAAAGTGGGCCTTTTACATTCAATAACAAGCACTAAAGGCTTTTTAAGTAACAACATCCTTATCCTTACAAGTACTATAATGGCCGCCCCAGTTTCTCCTGGTTTCGAAACACACTGAGGGACACCGAGAATATGGGGGGTATGTATGCAGGCGGCGCAGAGTCGGCCCGAGAAGGTCTTCGGTACACACTGACACGTAAGGAGGCCTGGCTCTCTGATGCCTGATTCCATTTCTTTTTGCTTAATGATAAATCGTAGATATGCCCAGAAGAGCCCTCTTCTTTCCTTACTCCGAAAGGGATAAAAGGGAGCGGGGAGGGAGAGGAATCCTTTGTGATTCCATTACAAAGATTAGGTGACAATAGGCTTTCTTCTGGAGGAAGTACATTGTGTATGGAGACACTCACTTACTGGCAAATGAATTTAATTAAATTTGACTGGTTGAGCTTCCAGCGTCCCAAGAGAAAATTCTCGTTAGTTTCTTTGCTTCTTAAAATTCTTTGGCAATAACATCTTGGAAAAAGCATTTTACTTAAGTGGAGTGTTACGGGCTGAGTTATCCCTGGCTCTCAAATTCCTGTGTTGAAGCCCTAACCCTTAGTACCTTGGAATGTGATTGTATTTGGAGATTGGATCTTTACTGAGGTAATTAGGTAAAAACGAGGCCATATGGTGGGCCCTTATCCAGGACGACTGCTGTCCTTATAAGAAGAGCCTAGGACACAAATAGGCGCTGTGGGATGACCATGTGAGGACATGGGAGAAGATGGTCGCCTGCAAGCCCAGGAGAGAGGCCTCAAGACAAACGACACCTTGATCTCACACTTCCGGCCTCTGTCACTGCAGGAAATACTTTCTGTTGTGTAAGCCGCCAATCTGTGGCACCTCGTTACGGCGTCCCTAGCAAACTAACACATGGTGTTACGCCACCTTAGCAGTGAGGCTGCGGAAATTTTTTTTTCTATGAAATTAAATAATAGACAAACAACAGAACCTGAAGCGAGTCATTTGTGAACCCGAGACGAGGCGGACAGGGAAGGCGTCCTTCCCTGGGCGTGCTCTCGTGGGCAGCATGTGGCTGCAAACCTCCCAGCTCCTCCGGGCACGACTGTGCCCATCATGCTGCCCCTAGGGGGCCCTAAGCTTACACAACGCTTCCTGTTGCTGAGACTTATGCCCAGGTCCTGGCAGGGGCTCTGGAGGCCTTCTGAGGCTCCGCCCCCTTCACCAGACCCGCCTTCTAGGCTGTGGTCCCCTTGGCCTTGTTCACCTTTTTTCAGATCCCCCCCCTCCCCGCCCCCTGCCTTTCTCCGTCCCGCCTGGGACTCTCCACTGGGGGGCTGAGTCCTGACCCTTCTGGGGAGGCCTGTTCCAGCTGCAGACTGCTGGTCTACCTCCTGCGGCCTTCCACTCCTGGTTTCCCTGCACTCGGTGCTGGGTGGGTCGCGGCCTCCCTGGGGGGCTGATGCGCTCCAGAAAACAGAGTCCCTGGTCCCTTGATTGCTGCATTCTCAGCCCAAGCACAGCTGCCTGGCTCATTATTAAGTGTACGCCCACAAAATATTTGATGAGTAATAAAAATAATAGTCTTGAGGTCTCTGGGTGCCNTCAGCCCAAGCACAGCTGCCTGGCTCATTATTAAGTGTACGCCCACAAAATATTTGATGTATTTGATGAGTAATAAAAATAATAGTCTTGAGGTCTCTGGGTGCTTCCAGAAAAATTAACAGAATAAAGGGTCTTAAAGATTCTCCTATGTTTGTACCACCCCATTTGTGAGTTTCAATAAGTCACTGCCTCTTGTATTCTAAGCAGCACGTGGAAGAGCCCTCAAGGCCGGGAACAGAAGGAAATGAAGTCTATTTGTCCTTTGGGCCACACTATCAAACTCATCTCAGATTTTCACTCTGCTGTACTGACTGAGCACTCTCTAAATACGAGTTGAATGCCGCCGACATGGTCCTTGCCTTTGATCTGCTCGATCAAGGGTGGGTGCCGGCCCCCCTTACGTGTTATGTGGCAAGCCTCCGTGATGAAGCAGTGCTAAGTCACCCATTCCGGATGAGAAGTGGGAAGAAGTCCCTGTGGGAGATGGCTGTCGAGTCACTCGGCGCACTCAGGGCTTGAAGCCAACTCGACAGGGTCACTTAGGCTCTTGGGGGGCTAAGCGATCAACAGTCCACGGTTTCACAGGAGAAAGCTCGAAACTGGCAGACAACATACCAGACACAGATACTCGATGCAGGCTGCAGGGTCAGGCTCCTGGCCACACGCCTGACGACTTAATCGGCAAAGTCCTTGCCGCCTCAGTACGTCTTTCTTCATTATGCAAATGACGGCGTGTAGTTTCATGACAACTAAAATTAGTGCAGTTCAATTCGTAGCGTTTGTCTCATCATTTCAGCGTGCCCTGTGTTAGGTCTGCAAGCACGTGGATTTAACGAGGGAGACTCCATCTCCTGGTGAATGTCTGAAGGTGCCGGCACCGACCCACGGGGTTCTGGGGTGCCCTGAGGAAGAGGCTGGCCCAGCCTTCCCGGCAGCCCGACTTGCCGAGGTGGCTGAATCAGGAGAGGCAGTCTCTGTGCCCTGAACTTTGCAGGAAGGGTCTGTCTTTGGCTCTCCCCTCCTAACTGACCCTTTTTCCTGGAGCCCCTATGAAAGCCAGAGTTCGGGTCTTTTTATGGGAGCCTTGACCTAAACCAGAGCAACTCACAGCTCACATCTTATTGGCTCATGCTGTTTAGTTGAATCCCCGTTTCATCGAATATTTCCAAGGGGTGGTTCTTTAAATGGCACAGAAATTATTTTCAACGGCAGGGACCTCCGTGACACCTTCCCTGTTCTTATCTCCCCCCATGCCCACCCAACACCTCGCGTGGTCCCCCAAAGGCACCAGCACCTGCCTCCCAGCTGCCCCCACTCCTTCCTCCCACAACAGGGAGAGATGTGACCCCAGGGTGTGGGCGTCTGTGTCACAGGGACCCCGGACACACTGCTGCTTAGATCCCACTGTCCACAATGAGGCTTGAGCCCACGTCCATGCCTCTGTGACTCGCTCTTGTCGACAGTGAAAAGGAAACATGCAGAAACAAGGGGGTGGGGGACCCGGGGGTCTTTAGCTCCTTGTAGCCTTTGAGGACTAGATGTGGGGATGCGGCCCAGCTAGGGCCAAGTGTTACCCTGCCCTTCCCTTCCTTTAGAATATCTCCATTCTCTTGACCTGCCTCCTCTTCTTTGTGAGATGAATAATAACCGTACCTCCCTCCTAAGGATGTTAGGAGATTAATGAGGCGAGGTAGGTCATTTGAAGTCACAGAGTAAGCACTCTATAAACGTGAGCCCCGTCCCTGGCTACCTCCGTTCGCCAGGAAAATTGCAGATTTGTGAAGAGCCTTTCTGCTTCCCCTCGCTCCCTCCTAGGGGTTTGCACGGAGGCATCTAATCGTGATTGGAAATTAAGCATGTGCAAGCACTTCTCTTCACACTAAATAATTCACAGATGAAGAATCGGCCATAATGGGACCACCCATCTGTATTAATTGTGAGAAAATAAGCTCTCCGAAGAGCCAAGAATGCCAGGAGTCAATACAGACATTATTCTAAGGAGCAGCTCAGAAGCCATCGCAGGTGACAAGACCTCGAGCGCCATCTACAGGCCGCGGCGGCCATCACAAGTGGCGGGTCTCGCCAAGCTCCCAAACCGGAGTCCCTTTACAGGGAAGTGAAGAGAGAGTTTTAGGAAAAATGTATACACGGACGTAGACGTGTGTGTGCGCGCGCGCGTGCGTGCGTGTGCACACACGTGTGCACGTGTATGTGTTCCAGTGTTTGCAGTGGACACGTCTTGACCCCAGGTCGATCGGCCACTCATTCAGTTTGATCTTGGGAGATCTCTCCCGCCTCTCAGAACCTTCCCCGCTTGTAAAAGAGGAGTGACTCCACTTGCCTAACAAGACTGTTTCAATGACTCAGAAGATGACGCACAGAACACACCACAGCCCGAGACAGAGAATTACAGCAATAAGAAGAACGTGATGACAGCCGTCTGTTCATGTACCTACCGATTCAACAAGGATTCATGGAGCCTACTGTGCGCCAGGCGCTCGCTGGCCCCTTCCCTCTGCAAAGCCACAGGCTCAGAGCCCCGACTCACAGAGCCCATGACATGGGCGGCGAAATGAGGAAAATGTTGTGATTTTGAACCACTTTCACGCTGGGAAAGAGTTAATATAAACCTACTTGTACCTCTTATCTGGATAAATACAAACTCAGCGGAACTGGTTGGAACGTTGCAACCAACAACATGCGCCTTAGCCAGAGAGTGGCTTTCAGAAATCATCTGCAAGTGAATGTGTTAGTTTCTACTGCTACCTAACAATCACCACGTTACTACAGACAGACTGAAAGCCACACACATTTGTTACCTCTCAGTGTCGCTGGCCGGAAGTCCACGCGCTCTGAGCTGGTCCTTGTCTGCGGTCGCAGGGGCGGTGGCAAGGGTGCCCGTCAGAGGCTTGGTTGGGGAGGCTCCCTCGGGCTCTGTGTGTCCCTGCGGCCGTAGGAGCCATGGAAACCTCCTTCTTCCAGGCCAGCGGTGGAGACGGGAGGGCAAGCCTGCTGGCAACGGAGACTTTAATAACATGCTCTGACCACAGAGCAACCGCCCAACCCCTTGACCATTTGCATTGGCTTAAGCCAGACACACTCTGAGAGACGGGATCATTCAGAGGTGTGAGCACAGGCGGGGGACACCTGAGGGTCTGTCCCTGCCTCATTCCTGAAACATACAAAGTAGGAAAAGGAGAAGCAGCGATTATATGTCAAGTACATCTTATTTTAGAAAATAAAACAGATCTAGAAAGGAAGGAAGGAAGGAAGGAAGGAAGGAAGGAAGAAAGAAAGAAAGAAGAAAGAAAAGAACAGAACAGAACAGGACACGGATCCAAGATGTGCCATGCTCCTCCTGGCACTGGTTCCCACAACGATTCTGGAGATGGGGAATACTTCTCAACAGTCCAGAAGCTTTCAAGCTTAATTTTCAGGACTAAGTTAGAAAATGCTAAGAATTTCTGAAAGAAAAGGAAATGAACAGATAACCGGACAGACGACAAAATTCCTTAAGACTTGCGTTGCCCTGCTTTAGGTTTTAAGAAAAAAATCTCATTTTGCAGATAAAAGCACACTGCTTACCTAGCAAATCGTTGCTGGCTGATTGCCTACTAAGGGGGACCTCCGAGTGTCTGGATTGCCTCCCGAGAGATCACTGTCAGCAGTGAGGGAAACGGGCACTGGTCCTGTGGCCTCGTGAGCAGCCCTGAGCTTCACCAAAAGATGTCCCTGCCCCTCTCCACAATCCAGATGAACGAGATTGGGAAATGAGCTAGTTGATTGTGGCACAAGAGTGTAATTTCCCAATGTGCCGTAATGTGTCTGCATACACAGGCAGCGCTCAACATGCAAACGGAATCTTAAACACAGAGTTTTACTGGTTTTAAAGAAGAATTTTTTAAAAGTTTCTATTTATTTAGGGGCACCTGGGTGGCTTAGTTGGTTAAGCGTCCGACTTCAGCTCAGGTCATGATCTCACAGTCCGTGAGTTCGAACCCCGTGTCGGGCTCTGTGCTGTCAGCTCAGAGCCTGGAGCCTGCTTTGGATTCTGTGTCTCCCTCTCTCTCTGCCCCTTCCCCACACATGCTCTGTCTCTCTGTGTCTCAAAAATGAATAAATGTTTAAAAATTTAAAAAAAAATTATTTATTTATTTTGAGAGACACAGAGACAGCGCCAGTGGGGGAGGTGCAGAGAGAGAGGGAGACAGAGAGAGAATCCCAAGCAGACCCCACACTGTCAGCGCGGAGCCCAATGCGAGGCTCACATTCACGAAACCGTGAGACCATGACCTGAGCAGAAACCAAGAGTTGGACGCTTAACGGACTGAGCCACCCAGGCACCCCTAGAAGCATTTGTTTTTAAAATACGGCTCGACAAATGAACCCAGTGGAGAAAATAGTCTAGAAACAGACTTCATATGTTATCCAGAAGTGGCATTTCATTAGCAGAGAATCAGCAACTCAACGGACAATTGGCTGTCTCAGAAAAATCGCACCTTTATTTTTGTACCTTGCACCACACATGTACGGGCATGTGGGCACGCGCGCGCGCACACACACACACACACACAGTGTATTCTAAATGGATTAAAGACCTACCTGTGACATTAGACTGAAATTTTTGGAAGGAAATATAGGCAGCTCCTGCAGAACACCAGGATAAGGAAGAAACTGTTGAGTAAGACACAATGCATAATGTAAACATTGATTCACTTCATTGTGTTAAAAATAAAAAGTTTTGTGAGGCAGATACTATAAACAAAGTCAAAGTCAAGCAATCTATTAGAAAATATATATTTAATTTATCTGGTCAACTAAGGATTAATATCCAAAAATATATAAAGAACCCTTCTAAGACAATAAGAATATGGCAAGCCACTCAAGAGAAATGGGCAAGAGATAGAAAAGATTCAACTCATGAAAAAGAAGACCAGGTGGCCAGGAAATATGAAAAGGCGTTCAATCTCTCTAGTAATCAGGGAAACACAAATTAGAACCAAATGGAAAGTGCAAATGAAAAACATTAGCAAGGTACCCTTTCATCCACGTGGGTTGGCAAGAGTTGGGGATTGCAGTACATCGCAAAATGGCGCTATCGGTGTGATGGGGTTTATTTCCTGGATGCTGAAACAGGGCCGTGTGTTGCTGGAAAGCCCGAGATACAGATGGGGAAACGTAGGGGTCCACGGGCGATGAGAAGACCCTGATCCCTTACACCACCACCACCCGCAAGGCCCCAGGGAGAGGCGTGAGGCCAGGGCCCTCTGTGGGCTCTCGTCCTGGGGAGGGGCCTTGCTCCCTGGAACTTTTCTGGGAAAAGTACCCGTCATCAGCATACCGCTCACCTCTCCGTGTGCTGCGGTTTGTCAACCATCATCCAGCAAGATCAGAAGCCTCTTTGCTTTCCACCTCACTCAGGTTTTTTGTTACTTAAGAGGTTTTTTGACTTTTCCTGATGGCTGATGATGTGCAGGGTCATGGACATACAAGAGGGGAGAAGAGAGAGGCTCACTGCCAGCGTCCCAGTCACCAGAGGGAGGAAGTCCAGATGGCAAATGTCAAATCAGTGCCTCCCACGTGGGCAGATAGAATTGGAAGAGTCAGATGAGAATGTTATCCACGCGCTAGTAAAAATTCTCAAGGAGCTGCGCCAGAAGCATAAAATGACTTTGTAGAAGTAAATACACATTTTTCAAAACTCAATACATGAAACGAAAACACAGGATCATCTTTGTTCAGAAATCTCAGAACGCAGAGCAACAATGCAAAGAGGGAAGTCATGAAGAGAAAGATGGGAGACTTCGAGAACAGACCCAAGCAGACGGAATGTGTGGCAAAAGAGGCACAGACAGAGAAGTGATCGTTAAAGCAAACGAAGCCTACGGGATCTGGGTGAAGAAGAATCAGACCTACACACTGGCCGATCGAGTGTATTTAAAGAGACACATGCTTGGTGTCACGGGTTGAATTGTGTTCCCCCTCTCCAGATTTGTGTGTGAACGTCTTAACTCCCTCAGTCTCAGAATGTGACCTTGTTAGGAAACAGGCTGTCGCAGATGTAATTAGTTAAGACAAGGCCATAGGAGAGTGTATGTGTCGGGGTGGGAGGCGGGGGGTGGTGGGCCTAATCCAGCATGACTGGTGTCCTAATAAAAAGGGGAGATTTGGACGCAGAGATAGACACAAATAGAAGCAAGATGTGAGGACTCCTCAAGATAGCCCTCCAAGCCAAGGATGGAGCCTGGAACGGATCCCTCCCTCAGAGCCTTCAGAAACCATCAACCTTACTGACTGCCCTTGACCTCGGACTTGCAGCCTCCAGGACCGTGAAGCCGGCCCATCTGGGGGCCTTTGTCACGGCGGCTATAGGAAGCCAATACACTTGGCAACAGCCTGATGAAATTGCTGAATTAGAAAAGCAAGGACAAAAATCCTAAAAGAAAACAGAATGCAAACACAGACGGTATTAAAGAGAGAATCAGAGTGGCATTGAACTTGTCTCCCAGGACAGTGACACTTTTTCAAGGGTGGCCCACACTGATTGTCATTCATTTCTCTCTTCCCCTTCGCTCTGGAACCTCTGCCTCCCCACCCAGGTGTCTCTTGTCGAGGCCTGAATGGCTGTCCCTTCCCTCGTGAAGCACACGCAGTAGGACTGCTGGTGACCTCCGCAGGGGTGTTCGCCGTGGCTGCCCTGTCAGCCCTCCTCCAGCCTCCCTGGCCGCTCCGCGCCTCCAGGGCCCACGAGTGGAGGGCTCCTCGGCTCCGTCTCCTGCTTCCTCTGCTTTTAATCGACACTCACTCCTCTGGTGACATCTTGGCCAGTGTCAGGGCTTGGAACGTGAGCTACGTGCTGCAGGCGCCCAAGCTTCTCTTCTGAATTCCAAGCTTGCATACCCACCGGCCCTGGTCGGCATCCCCGGCTGAACCTCCGACGGGCATCTGTCTACACGGGGGGCCCTGGAAAGCAGAGTGGGAGCAGCTGGGGAGGGCGAGATTGAGGGAGAGCAAGTGTGACAGAGAGACCGAGGCGCCACTGCTGGGCCCGCACGCGCAATCGGGGGGCTGTCGTCACAGATGGGTGAGTTGCAGGGCCCAGGGAGAGTCTATCCGCAGGGGGTGAATCCACCAGCTCCAACCTCCCCCGCTCACGGACGCATCCCAGTGGCCCTGCTCACACGGGCGGCACGAGCGTGGTCACCTCAACAGAGACAGTCCCCAGGCATGTGGTGCGGTTCCCACAGAGGGTCCCAAGGGGTGGCACAGGGCACCTGGCCGCCCCTCCCACATCAGTCAAGAGCGAGTCCAGCCTGGCCAAAGCCAAATGCTTCATCTAGTTGCTTCCATCCTCTGAAGCTGTCTCCCAGTGGCTGCAGCCATCAGTGGCCCATGGGGCCCTGAATTCGGGCTGGACTGGGCTTGGAGTCTCGTCCACTTGCATTCGTGTGGTGGTTGAGGCTGAGGTCACCTCCCATGTCCAGCAACGGGCCTGCCCCTCATGACCTGACTCTCACTCCGCACCCCAAGCCCGAGGAAGAGACAGTCTTTCCATCCGCAAAGATTGTTTTAAAATTACATTTGAAGGTAAATAGACTGACCTTTCAAAATTCTGTGATTGGCATCTGTCTTTAAGGACAGTAGAAGCGTTCTTTGTACTTTAAAATAAAACTCATTGCTTTTTCAAGATATCATTTAACGTGTGTAATCTGCATCCATGTAAAGTGTATAATTTGGCGAATTTTGAAAAATGTATACACTCTCCTAACTATCCTCACATTCAACTGCAGAGTACTTGCACCCCCTCCTGGAAGTCGGCCTGTACCATCTCCCCGCCTCCCGGGTCCAGACACCCTGGAGACGCTGCCTCCCGGGTCCAGACACCCCGGAGACGCTGCCTACCCCCGCGGGTTGCTCTTTCCTGTTCCAGAACTTCACACAGAGTCATGCCGTATGCCCCATTTTCTTTGTGGTCTCCTTTGCTCTGTTGTGTTTGAGACCTATAGTGCATGTGTGCGTGCGCGTGCGCGTGTGTTCCTTTTACTGCTGAGTAGCGTTCCCTTACTTGGGTGTGCCATAGCTGGTTTTCCATTCACCTGCCGACGGACTGTGGGAACTTTCACACGCTTGGACACGAGGGCTGAAGCCACCATGCACATTCCCGCACGACGCGGTGGGCAGACCCACCGTTTAATGTCTCTTGGGCAAACACCCAGGAGGGATGTGCTGCCTCCGGAGATCTCCTAGGTCCCCAGGTAAGGACTCTGCCCAGCACAGCCCACGTGTCACTCCAGCCGTCGGGAGGCAGCAGTGAGTAAGAGAGGGAGAAAATCCCGCCA